>NC_132783.1:35411195-35723548 GCF_048418805.1 Vulpes vulpes
ATAATCCTGCAGTGATCAGAGGGGGCACATATATCTTTGCAAATTAGTGTTGGCATTTTCTTTGTATAGATACCCAGAAATGGAATTGCTGAATCATAAGGTAGTTTTATTTTTAATTTTTTGAGGAGCCTCCATACCGTTTTCCATAGTGGCGATGCCAGTTTATATTTTTACCAACACTTGCCTGAAAATTCTCTTTTTTCCAGATCTTCACCAACACTTGTTATTTCCTATATTTTTTTATTCAAATATAATTATCAGAGTGTTATATTAGTTTCAGGTCTACAATATGATGGTTCTACAATTCTATACATGACTGAGTGTACTTTTAATCTCCTTTATCTATTTCCCTTTATCCATTCCCCAATATTCCTCCCCTTTGGCAACCAGCAGTTGGCAACCTCCCTTCTGTATTTAAGAGTCTGTTTTTGGTTTGTCTCCCCCCCCCCCTTTTTTTGATAATAGCCATGCCAACAGGTGTGAGGTGGTATCTCATTGTGACTTTGATTATATTCAGTTTCTTGATTATTCATGATGCTGAGCAACTTTTTGTGTACCTGTTTGTTATCTGTACATCTTCTTCAAAAAATTGTCTGAATTTCTTAAAGATCTTCATGTGTTGATATTTTGATTCAATCCAAAAAAGCCATGGATTGAGGAAGTCTGAAAAATAACTTCCTCTATAACAGCATTTCCCAAACTTCACTTATTCACAAACCACTTCACAAATTTTGATATATCCATATACCATCCAATCTATTTATCTGGAATTTTAATTTAACTTCACCTTAAATTGACATACTTATTACTTGGCTTTGGCTCCAGTCTGATACACTTGAAATCATAGACTCAATGTTCTAATTATCTTTTTCCTAAAACATACTAAATACAAACACCTGGGAAATCGAATTATGATCACAATGAGTATCACTCATATCGATAGAGAGAGTAAAATTTAAAAAGACTGAAGATAGGACAACCAAACCACTCATGTATCACTGCTGGTAATGTAAAATAGTATACAGCCACTTTGGAAAAAAATTCCCTATGTTTCCTAGCAATGTAAAAATAATATATTGTGCTATTACTTGACAACTACAATTCCACCCTAGGAAAGTAAAAATCTCTCTGCACATAAAGAATAAACTATTATTCAGCAATACAAAAGAATGAATTGGGGTGCCTGGGTACCTCAGTCAGTTAAGCATCTGCCTTCATCTCAGGTCATGATCCTGGGTGCTGGGATCAAGCCCAGCTCAGTGGCAGGTCTGCTTCTCCCTCTTCTCCCCACTTGTGCTATCTCGATGTCTCTCTCTCTCTCTCTCTCTCTCTCATGAATAAATAAATAAAATCTTGCAATCTTAAAAGATTTTATTTATTTATTCATGAGAGAGAGAGAGAGAGAGAGGCAGAGACATAGGCAGAGGGAGAAGCAGGCTCCACACAGGAAGCCCAACATGGGACTCAATCCCGGATCCCAGAATCATGCCCTGAGCTGAAGACGCTCAATCACTGAGCCACCCAGGCGTCCCTTGAAAAGACCAAAAAAAAAAAAAAAAAGCTCCCACAAAGGAGTGAACTACTGATATATAGAACAACAGGGATGAAGAAAAACTTAGGTGGAGTGAAAGAAGCCTTACCCAAAAGAAGCCTTACCAGAAATGGAAACCATTGGTTGTATTTATTTGTAGTTCCAAAATAGGTACACTTATCCATGGTTAAGATATATAAATATAAATCTCAGAATAGTGGTTGCCTGGGGATAAGAGGGAGGGATGGGGATTAAGGAAGAACAGGCATCAAAGAGCTTTGTGGGGTGATGCTAATGTTGTATATTTTTATAGGAGTTTGGGTTACACAGGTATATGTATGCATTTTGTCAAAGACAGTAAATTTTACTCCCACAGAAAAATAAATTGTACATAGATATTGAACTCTCAATAATTTGCATGCTAGAGGGTTTTAGAAGAAATGTACGGGTGTCTGAAAAGCATTAAAAATAAGACGCATAAAATGCATTAAAAATAAGAGGAATTGATGGCTAGATCAAAGCATGGATAGAAGCTATCTGTGTGATAAAGCACATATAGTAAGATGTTAATTGTAGAATGTAGGCAGTAGGTTTATGGATGTTCACTGTAAAATTCTTTCCCTTTGGCTGTATTTTGAAATTTTCCATAATAAAATGTTGGATGAAAAGTAAACACCTAACCATTAGAATAAACTGTTCACATAGGTGCCACTTGAAAGCACATCACCTACCTCCAGTAGTACCTGTTCATAGCCTGTAAACACTGCTGTAACAGAAACTCACTTTTCTTGGTGTCTGGAGTTGCAAAAGGAGATTATTCCAGCTCTGTTTAAGCCTCTACAGCTGAGTGGAAAAACGTATGGTTTAGATTCATATCCATCTCCCTGCTTTTCATGTCAAGAATTACACATCTCCTCTAATTTGTCTCGATTCCAAGCTTTTCTGAAACAAAGGAACAACTGGCTAAAATTTGTGAATGAGTTCTCTTCTCCTTCAGGAAAGTCATTCTGTAAGAGAAAGGAGGAATTTGGTTTCTGGAAGTCTTGGTCACTAATATGTCTCTAATTTAAGGGCATGATGGAAAAAAATTGAAGTTGACAATTACAGAACATGGTAAGTTTCATAAGCGCCACCACTTAAGCCATTGCCTGAGATGCTATTGATGGTCAGCGGGAAAGGCTCAATTGCGGCATGCAATTATCAAGTATATAAATCTAATAACAACTCATATCCATAGTGACTTGGACTAAAATATTTCTTCTGACAAATTAATGACAATCATTCACAAGATTTAAACAATAGTGCCCAATCAGAAGAAATTGAGAAAGCTGCAACAGCCGAGCAAGCTATATAAAACAAATTAGAACAGGGGATTTGGAATAATAAATAGAATAAACAAAATTATTTTTTTTCAGTGAAGGCAATTACTATCTTGGTCAAGAGAGAAAAAGCACTAAAAACAAATATTCAGCAGTCTGAATAGAGTTTGAAATAGAAAGTTTGAATAGATTAAATCTGTGAAAGAAAAAAAAAAATGGCACATGGGCTTTCTACTTGCTATGAGTTATCCAAAAATTCAATGCTTATAAAACATAAAAATCATCCTAATAGGCAATTATAATGACTCTGTTTACTGAACTTGTAATTCAAACACAAACTTCCACTTTACATACTCTTGCATTAAAATGAATAAATTACTTGCTGTTAGTGAAAAAAGGTGCACGATTGCTGTTTGCTTTGTATCTATGAATATGTGTGAACACTAACAGAGGGTGGGAATCAGATCTATGTTTTTTTCTTCTTAAAACATTTATGTGAAAGTCATGTTTATTAACTACCTAGATGAGATCTACTTAAGAGAGGCTAATGATAATGAGTTTATTTGAAATAAAAAAAAGACAGGATGCAAAAAAGAAAAATTATCTAGCAAATATTAAGATTAGGGAAATGTCTATAAGCCTTCAAAACTGCCCCCGCAGAGAAGAGGCCAAACTTCTGTGGCTATACCAAAGAAAACTTACACATAGCTTAGAGGGACAAGAAAGACTCCTGCCAAGAAACCAGAGTGAGGAAAGTATGGATTTGGTCTTGATATCTGCCATTTGGCAAAAAAGGAAAACTTTTGTTGAATCAGTGTGATGAATAGACAAACCATGAATATGGCCAAGATCATGCATAATGCAGTGGTATAGATGCTAACAGACTCACACAAGGGCATTCCATTTATTTTTTATAGGCTTTGAAAATTGATCTCTTAAGTAGTCCCAGGTGAATGTCTCCTTGGCCCAACAAGTCTCTGGGAGTACTTTGATTTTCTTTGCATCCCAAATAATCTATGCATTGTGGCTATGCTTCTTAATTGACAAAATGAAAAGACGGAAAAGAAGCCAAGTTTCTGATTAAATTAATGTGCCAGTCCTCTGAGTTATGGAAGACCTCTTGCAAACCCCAAATGGATCATTTGGTTTTTCTAGGACTAGTTTTTAAAAAGTGAATAAACAGTTAAGACCGACTCTGACAATCCAGGACTGAAATGAATTGCTACAGGATTCCTTTCTAAGCTCCCCAAGCTGAATAATTTCTTTACCCTCCACAGTCTCAGTCCAGAGGACTTTCTCATTAGCCTGTCTCATCCATCCCCATCATCCCCTCTTCATTGCACACTCCTTCAAATACTTCAATAGCTAGAAACTACCAATGCGCTTGCAGCTAAAAACAAAACAAACAAACAAACAAAAAAATTGGAGCCAATTGGAATGGGAAAGCACCATAGAATCTCTACCAAGGAGTAAGCGTCTAGATTAGGGAGTAAAAGTAAAATGCTGACATCATTTCCAGTGTCTTTAATTTAATGGAAGAGTGAGCATCCTGCGCAGTATGTGGGTGGGGAAGTATAGGGTATAGGTTTCAGTTCTGAACTACAATATTTCCCTCTAGACATCATTTTCAGTTTGGAATGACACTCAGAGATCTGAAAGGCCACACAGGCCCACCTGGATAAGCTGTTGAGAAGAAATATTTGACCATAGTAACTGCAGATTTGCACTGAGTTCAGGGTTGGCACAAACATAAATAATACAATATAAAGGGACTCCTTCTTTAGGATGGCTAACTGAAAGCAAGTCTTTCATTTCTTCCAAAAGGACAGACAAATAAAATCTAAAATATGAAAACCTAGTTTAAGAGGACAATTCATATTTTTTTTCTTTTCTAGACTATTTTAATTTGACGGGTATAATCCTTAGGTTAACATCAGAAACAAGTTTAACTGTATGAACAGAGTTTAAAGGAAATGAGAACCATACCAATTTTGTTGGGAAATGACAGTCTCTCCCATCAAAAAAAAAAAAAAAAAGTGCAAAATTGCAAAAGTGCAAGATATGCAAAATTTGGTTTTGTGACGGGGCACCTGGGTGGCTTGTTCAGTTCGGCATCCCACTCTCAGTTTCCAGGTTTCCACTCGAGTTGTGATGTCAGGATAATGGAATCAAACCCCACATCCTATGGGGCTCTCCACTCAAGCAGGGAGTCGGCTTGTGATCCCCTTGTTCTGCCCCTCCCCCTGCTCTCTCTCTCTCTCCCAAATAAATAAGACCTTTTAAAACATTTGGTTTGGTTAGCCATTTATATAAACATGATCTTCAGTTTTTGTTTTGTTTTGTTTTGTTTTAAGGATTTTTATTTATTTATTCATGAGAGGCAGAGACACAGGCAGGAGAAGCAGGCTCCATACAGGGACCCCGACGTGGGACTGATCCCAGAAGCTGGGATCAACCACTGAGACCCTCAGGTGCCCCAATATTGGGGTTTATAGTTGACTCCTGCTGTACATGTATTTTAACATATGGAGTATGTTCCTGCCCAGCTGCAGGACCTGGAAATATTTCACTCCCACATCTTGGAGGGATGCCCTGTGAACTGTGGCAACTTCACACCAAACACTCTTTCAGAGCAGGTAACTCCAGTGGGAGGCCGAAGCTAATCCTGGATTGTTTCTGTATGAGCTTCCCGTGGGACGTGGTTTCTAGCAAAAGGAGCAACATTTGGGAAGTTTAGTGAAAAGGGGGAAATAAATCACTTAGTATTCCATGGCATCTGCACCACATCTGGAGTATGGTGCTCAATTTGGACATCACACTTCTGAAAAGGACACTGACATTCTGTAGCCCAACCTCCAGGGAGAGGCACCAGCTACTCCGAAAGGTCTAAAAATGTAATCGAGAGAGGAATGCACAGCAAAGGCAGGGAGATTTGGCATCCGGGGGAGAAAAAAAATTTTTTTCAGGAGACATGTCTTGAAAAAGGAGATACTATTTCCTAATATTTTAAGGATTAAATGAAGACTTGGTCTTCTAGTCATCAGAGCCAGCCCAGTGGATGGTTGTCACAGGAAGAAT
Organism: Vulpes vulpes; assembly: GCF_048418805.1. Classification (NCBI taxonomy): domain Eukaryota; kingdom Metazoa; phylum Chordata; class Mammalia; order Carnivora; family Canidae; genus Vulpes; species Vulpes vulpes. Next base: position 35,417,124 of record NC_132783.1, read on the forward strand.
GTTCTTGCAACTCCAATGGCATGGCAGCTGTCCTTTGATGTACCAAGCTGCCCCTGACTACAGGTGTGAAGTCAAAAGAGAAGTGAAAGGACCCTCTTCAGAGACTTGGGAAAGGAAATTCTACTTTGAGCATGGAACTAAACCTTTAGGATACATTGTTTATCTAAGATTGGTGGCAGGGCTAGGATTACAAAGGCTCTTTTCTCTCTTTCCATCACAAGCAGGTAGAGTGACTGCTTTAAGGAACAGAGTGATCACTGAAGTCCACGGTTTTCTCTCTCTCCTCCTCCTCCTCCTCCTCCTCCTTCTTCTTTTAAGATTCAGTTTTTTAGAGAGCAAGCAAACAGAGGGTATCTCAAGCAGACATCCTGCTGAGTGCGATCCCATGACCCATGATAATCATGGCCTGAGCAGAGACCAGGAGTTGCACATTTAACCAACTGAAACACCCAGGTGCCCCCAGATTTTTCTGCTTGCCTTACTCTCTGAGAACTTTCCTGAGTTTCATGACAGTTTTTGAATCAGAAGATGGTAATGACAGGATACCTGTACCCCAATGTTCGTAGCAGCAATCTCCACAATAGCCAAATTGTGGAGAGAGCCATGATGCCTTTCGACAGATGAATAGATAAAGAAGATGTGATCTATATATTCAATGGAATATTACTCAGCCATCAGAAAGAACGAATACCCACCATTTACTTCAACATGGATGAAACTGGAGGGTATCATGCTGAGTGAAATAAGTCAACTGGAGAAAGACAATTATCATATGGTCTCGCTCATATGTGGAATATAAGAAATAGTGAAAGCGACTATAAGGGAAAGGAGGGAAACTGAGTGGGGAAAAATTAGAGAGGAAGATAAACCATGAGAGACTCCTAACCCTGGGAAACAAAGGGTTGCAGAAGGGGAAGAAGATGGGAGGGATGGGGTGACTGGGTCATGAGCACTAAGGAGGGCACGTGATGGGATGAGCCCTGGGTGTAATACTGTATGTTAGCAAATTGAATTTCAATAAAAAATAATAAAAATCGTGAAAAAAAAAAGGTGATAACAATTGTGAGGGAATGCAAAGTTTTTGGAATCCAAGAGACAAATTGAAAGAAAGCCGTGAGTTTGGAATGAGAAAGCAACAAACAAACCTGCTCTTAAAAGTTTGATTGACAAATGCTTTCTCTGCATCTAATGAGAGGATCATATGGTTCTTGGTTTTTCTCTTGCTGATATGATGAATCACATTGATGGTTTTACGAGTGTTGAACCAGCCTTGTGTCCCAGGGATAAATCCTACTTGGTCATGGTGAATAATTTTCTTAATGTGTTGTTGGATCCTATTGGCTAGTATCTTGTTGAGAATTTTTGCATCCATGTTCATCAGGGATATTGGTCTGTAATTCTCCTTTTTGGTGGGGTCTTTGTCTGGTTTCGGAATTAAGGTGATGCTGGCCTCGTAGAACGAATTTGGAAGTACTCCATCTCTTTCTATCTTTCCAAACAGCTTTAGTAGAATAGGTATGATTTCTTCTTTAAACGTTTGATAGAATTCCCCTGGGAAGCCATCTGGCCCTGGACTCTTGTGTCTTGGGAGGTTTTTGATGACTGCTTCAATTTCCTCCCTGGTTATTGGCCTGTTCAGGTTTTCTATTTCTTCCTGCTCCAGTTTTGGTAGTTTGTGGCTTTCCAGGAATGCGTCCATTTCTTCTAGATTTCCTAATTTATTGGCGTACAGCTGTTCATAATATGTTTTTAAAATCGTTTGTATTTCCTTGGTGTTGGTAGTGATCTCTCCTTTCTCATTCATGATTTTATTAATTTGAGTCTTCTCTCTCTTCTTTTTAATAAGGTTGGCTAATGGTTTATCTATCTTATTAATTCTTTCAAAGAACCAACTCCTGGTTCTGTTGAACTGTGTGGAGGTTCCTCAAAGAGTTAAAAATAGACCTGCCCTACGACCCAGCAATTGCACTGTTGGGGATTTACCCCAAAGATTCAGATGCAATGAAACGTCGGGACACCTGCACCCCGATGTTTCTATCAGCAATGGCCACAATAGCCAAACTGTGGAAGGAGCCTCGGTGTCCATCGAAAGATGAATGGATAAAGAAGATGTGGTTTATGTATACAATAGAATATTACTCAGCAATTAGAAACGACAAATACCCACCATTTGCTTCAACGTGGATGGAACTGGAGGGTATTATGTTGAGTGAAATAAGTCAGTCGGAGAAGGACAAACAGTGTATGTTCTCATTCATTTGGGGAATATGAATAATAGTGAAAGGGAATATAAAGGAAGGGAGAAGAAATGTTGGGAAATATCAGGAAGGGAGACAGAACATAAAGACTCCTAACTCGGGGAAACGAACTAGGGGTGGTGGAGGGGGAGGAGGGCGGGTGTTGGAGGGGAATGGGTGACGGGCACTGAGGTGGACACTTGACGGGATGAGCACTGGGTGTTTTTCTGTATGTTGGTAAATTGAACACCAATAAAAATTAATTAAAAAAAAATAAAAATAAAAACTTATTGCAACACCCTCAAAAAAAAAAAAAAAAAAAAAAAAAAAAGTTTGATTGAGACTGAGGGTTAAAAACCCTGAGAGGGGCAGAGGATCTTAGCTTCTACTTTCTTCCATTTGTGATCTTGATTGCCTTTCTACTTTAATTACTTAAAGAGTTATCCCTACCCATTATTTTATGAATGTAAGAAATACAGACAGTTTCATTTTACTTTCCAGTTTGGGACAAACATACACATTGCCATATGAATCTGTTGAATAATTTAGTAAACACAGGACGTTATGATTTGAAAAGCAGAATTTAAAACTGAAAGTTAAGGGGAAAAAATCTGAACAATGGATTGCCAAGGGTCAGATCTGTTCATAGAAGATCAAAGCAAATCAAATGAACAAAATTTAAATGCACTTTCTTTTCACAATTATCTTTTTCTTTCTTTATTATTATTATTATTATTTTACCATACCCAACCAGGTAATTCCAAATGCCAAATTTTATTTTTTTCTATGTATTTCCTCCTTTGTTGTACACAGCCTTTCTTTGGGGGGAGAGAATCTCCATGATCTCATTCTCGTTTTTATCTTTCTATTTTCCAAATGTGTTCAAAGTGTGTGGAGAATATCATTTTCTGCTCTTCTTCTGGCTCCTGCAACTGTGGAGGGAAATTTTCAGCTCAGAACATGTTAACCCGGCACGCATGCTCCGTGGCTTCAGAGAGCCAGGTTTCAGAAAGCCCAGCTCGAATAAATGCAAGGAATGTGAATAATTCTGATTTGGAATCCATGAAGTGCCTAGTAGAATTTAGGGACAATTTCTGTTGTATTCTTTTCACCATTTGGCTTTGGAACCGTGAAGTATACATTTTCCCCACTTTTTTGGTATTACATGTGGGCAGTTTATAGAGAAATAATAATAATAATAATAATAATAATAATAATAATAATTAATAATAATACCTATGCAGCCCCTACCGAGACTTAGAGAAGAACATTATCAGGATCTCAGAAGTCCTGGACACCCTGGATACCCATCACTGAAAGTATCCTCACTTGCCTTCAAAGACAACTACCCTTTAGGATTTTTTGTCAGCAATTTCTTTATAATTGTACCACTTTAAACCTGCATCCACAAACAACATATCGTTAGTCTTACCTGCTTATGAACTTTATATAATGGAATTACTTAGTATGTAAAATTCTCTTCTTTCCTGTTTTGCAAACTAACTCAGATTAAGTCCTGTTTTTCAAATTAACCTATTTTCATGTGTGAGGTTACAATTCACTTATTTTTAGCTACTCTATTCTATAATAAGACTGCAATAATTTCTCTCTTTTTAAAGATTTTCTTTATTTATTTAAGAGAGAGAGAGAGCAAGTACCAGGGAAGGATGGGGCAGAGGGAGAGAGAGAAGTAGACCCCACTGAGTAGGGAGCCAGACTCCCAGCTATGATCCCGGGATCATGACCTGAGTTGAAGGCAGACACTTAACCGACTGAGCCACCCAGGTGCCCTGAGACTATACAATAATATCTTTTTCGTATTACTGTTGGTAGATACTTATATGGTTTCCAGTTTTTTGTTATTATGAACTCTTTTCTATGTACTGTGAGATACACAGAAATAAGGGTTTCTCTAGGATATAGGCATCAGATTAAACTTGATAAATTGTGGAATATGAGCATGTTCAACTTCATTTGGTAGTGCCAACATCATTATACCAATTAACAGCCCTACCAGCTGTGTGAAAGTACTGGTTGTTCCACTCTCTTGCTAAAAACTTGGACTTGTCTGAGTGAAATATCTGCCAGAGGCTGAGTGAAATGGCATCCCACTGTGACTTGTCCCCTGAATACTGATGCAATAGTATTTCATGTGGTTTGGAGGTGACATTTGTGTTTCCTCTTCTGCCTATTTTTCTGTAGCATTGTTTTCTCTTATTGCTTTTAGGAAATATTTATATTTTCCAGATTTATAACAGTTACAAATCTGTCAGCTATGTCTGTTGCAAACTTCTAAAAGGTACATTTTGTACTTTGACCCTCCTTATGGTGTATTTTGAGAAGGAGAATTTCTTAATTTTAATGATAATTTACCGATATTTTCATTTTGGGTATCTTGATTGAGAAATGTTTAAAGTGTTGAAAGAAAATAACTAGATTTCAACATCTAGCAAAAACGTTGTTTACAAAAATGAAGGCAAATAAGAATTATAGAAAACACAAACCTAGAAAATTGGACACCAGGAGACTCACACCAATGGAAATACTAAAGGAAATTTTTCAGACAGAAGTAAAATGATCCCAGATCAAATCATGAAAATACAAGAAGTGAAGAATAACTGAAAGGGCAAATATGTGGGTAGATTTAAAGGACTATAGACTGTGTATAAAAAAAATAAAAAGTTACCCATGGAGAAGAATTAAATAGGAGAATTTGATCTATAGGATACCAGAAATTATAAAAAGCAATAGCAACTAAGAAGTGTAGTATTGTTGCAGGAATATGCAAACAGACAAATGGAATATAAAATGACCCACACATAGCAACCTGAAAGGTAATAGAGCATGCAATGCACACTGGTGAGAAAAAATGGACTATCAGTAAGGACAACTGAGAAACTTGGTTATCCATATAGAATATAAAGAAACAGATCCCTACCTTACACATTTACATAAAAATCAATCCAAGGTAGGATATAGATTTAAATGTAGAAGACAAAACTACAATTATTTTAGAAACATTTATAGGAGCACACTTTTTAATAGCCTTGGGTTAAAGAAAAATTTCTCAATAAATATCAGGGTTATCTCTGCATTTCTCAATCCTTCTACTCAAGATTTTAACCCTACAAATCCTCACTGCCTTAGGAGCTCTCCAGTGACTTCAGATAGGCTGTTTGTATTTTATCCAGTGTTCTAATTGTTCACAGCAAATTTCGGCTATTCTATACTCTCATAGCCTGATCGTTCTGTTTAAATTTTAGAATTAGCTTGTCAAATTTTATTTTTAAAACATGAGATTTTTATTAAAATTTTATTGAATTGAAATATTTGATGAGAATTGACAACTTTTTTATATTAAGAATTTCTATCCATGACATGATATATCTTCTTTTCGGCCATTTTTCATGCCTTTTAGCTAAGTTTTTTATTTTCCCCATAATTGACCAGGACCCACTTAGATTTATTCATGGTTACTTCATATTTATATTACTACTGTAATTGTTAAATATTTTTTCTACTACATTTTCGAGATAGTGTTACCAAGATACAATACTTTTGTGTTACTTCTTGTAATTTAACTGTATTCTTTTTGTTTTCTATGAATAGCTATATCATCTAAAAATAATGAGTTTAATTTCCTTGTTTTCAATATTTGCATAGTTTAAAAAATTATTCTTATTGTTTTGGGAATATTACTGTGCTGTCTGCAACATCTAGCACAATGTTGAATGAAAATGATGATATATGGCATCTTTATCTTAATAATGATCTTCAATATTTCATCATTAAATATAATGTTTGCTGTGGGATTCTGGTAGATTTTTCATTAAGTTAAAGAATTTCTCTTTTCTCATTTTGTTAAGATTTTGCAATGAATTGATGTTGAATTATATTGAATTCCTTTTCTGCATTTATTAAAAAGTTTTTTTTCTTTTGTTACTTTTATACTTACTGGCTTTAAATATTTAGTCAATTTTTCACTTATAGAATTCCCACCTGGTCATGATATGTTACCTTTTTAATACAGCGCTGAATTCATTTGTTAAAATTTTGTCCAGACTTTTGCATCTATATTAATAATTGAGTTTGGCCTGCAATCTTTCTTTCTTGCACCATACTTGTCTATTTTAGAAATAAGGTGACTTATTTGGGTGACTCAGTTGGTTGTGCATCGGACTCTTGATTTCAGCTCAGGTCACGATCTCAGGGTGATGAAATTGAACCCTGTATCCAGTTCTGCACTCAGCAGTGAGTTTGCTTGAGATTCTTTCCCTCTTCTCCCTCTCCCTCTGCCTGTCCTCTCATTCTCTCTCTCTCTCAAATAAATAGTAAATCTTTTTTTAAAAAAAGAAATAAGGGTTCTACTAATCCCATACCATTTTAAAATTAAACAATTTTTCAGACTTCTTTGCAGTTTTAGGTTCATAGCAAAATTGAGAGGAAGTTACAGAGATTTCTCATAAACCTCTTGCCCCCACACCTGCTTCTCCCATTACTGGAATCCCCCACCAGAATGGTACATTTGTTATAACTGATGAACTTACAGTGACACATCATAATCCCCCAAAGTCCACAGTTCACCTTAGAGTTGACTCTTGGTATTGTACGTGCTATGGGTTTGGGCAAAAATATGACATGTATCTATCATCTGTATTATCATACAGAGTATTTTTACTGCTCTAATCATCTGTGCTTCACCCATTTATCCCTCCCATTTAATTCCTGACAGCCACTGATCTTTTTATTGTCTCTACAGTTGGAATCATACCGTATGTATCCTCTTCAGATTGACGTTTTTCACTGAGGAAAACATTTTAGGGTCCTCTGTGTCTTTTCATGTTTGACAGCTCATTTCTTCTTAGTGCTAAATAATATCCCATTGTCTAGATGCCCCACAGTTTATTTATCCATTCACCTACTGAAGGGCATCTTGTTGCTTCCAAGTTTTGGCAACTATGAATAAAGCTGCTATAAACATCTATGTACAGGTTTTTGTGTGAACATATTCAAATACCTTGGGTAAATGCCAAGAAGTTGATTGCTGGACCATATCATCAGTGTACATTTAGTTTTATAAGGAATACCAATCATCTCATAAAGCAGATGTGCCATTTTGCGTTTCCACAGGCAACAAATAAGTTCCCGATGCTTCACATCCTGGCCAGCATTTTGTGTTGTCAGTGTTCCAGATTCCAGATTTTGTCCATTCTATAGGTGTGTAGTGGTATCTCACTGTTGTTTTAAAGTGCAAATTTAAGATGATGTGGAGCCAGATGCTCCTACCTTCTCAAGTGTGGAGAAGTGGGAGCATGAAGCAGAGCATCAGGGAGGTTAATGGAAGACTTTTGCATCTGTGGCAAGTGGCTTGAGATCACTGATGTGCATTAGACCCAACAGTCAGGAAAAAGAGATGAACACTAAGTAAAGGAGAGGAAGAACAATCTGCAACCTGACTGCAATCAACATGGTTAAGACAGAACGAGTTGACACCTGTGCACACAGAACTAGTTGACACCTGTGTTTATATATATACACACAGGAATAGAATTCTGGGAAACAGAATTGACACAATACAAAGCTACCAAATATGTAAAGTTTATACTTTCCTTGTGGAAAGATTTTTAATATTTAAAATTTCTTTAATGGATTTAGGACTATTCAGATTTTCTGTTTCTCAGTCAGTTTTGGTAAACTGATTTTTTCTAAACAATTGTCCATTGGCTTAAATTTGAAATTTTATTGTCACAAAGTCATTCATACTATTCTCTTATTTTTTAGAATTGTTACAACACCTGTAGTTTTATGCCCTTTTCATTAATAATATTATTTGTTCATTCTTTTTCTTCTGATTAAAAAATTTAATCCCACAGGTTCAAAGACTTTTTGATAGTGGAAACAATATTGTTGTATATTTGTTAAATTTATTCAAAAAACTAACTTTTGGCTTTTTTGATCCTTATATTTTTTCCTATTTTAGTAATTTCTCCTCTTTATGAAATCTTTGCTTATATTTTCTTTGGAGTTATTCTGATTTCCCTTTTTAAATTTCTTCAGCTGGGTACTTGTTAGCTCATTAATTTTCTTTTTTTTTTCCTTTATAAGGATATAAAGCTATAAAATTCCTCCTCAATGTCAATTTAGTTATATACCATTCATTGTTGTGTCTAGAATTTTCACAATTTTTTGGTTCTATATATTTTCTAATTTCCATTATGATTTCTTATTTGGCCCATAAGTTATTTAGAAATGTTTCTGTAATTTACAAACATTTAATTATCACATTATTAACTGACTTAATTTCAGTATGGCCTGTATCACCATATTCTTGTGGTTTTCAGAAACGTATTGAAGCTATATTGTGAACTAGCACTTATTAATTTCCATGAAGTTCTTTGTGCACCATATATATCCAATTCTAATTACATATTTTAAAGTCTTCTATAGCCTTACTAATTTTTTCTCTCCCAAGTTTATTAATTACCAAGAGTAGTATAGTAAAATCTATTGTGATACTGTTGATACTCTGATGTTGTTGATTTTTTGCTTTATATATTTGAGGATGGGTATTATGTGCATGATTTTTTTGCATATGATTTTAGAACTGTAGTATATTTCTGGAAAAATAAATATTTTATCCTTATGAAGTTATTTCTTATCTCTAGTAATGTATTTTATTATTCATCTTTACTTTCCTTCAATTTTGGCTATAATCTTTAAGAACAAACAAAATGAAAAGAGTATCTGCTCCACTGACATTTTTAGATTGGATGTGAGAAATAATGAAGTCAAATAAGATAAGGAATACAACAATTAGAAGCCACAATACAAATGTAAGATATAATTATGGAGAAAAATATTTTAATTCCACAGATTTAAAGATTTTTTGATAGTGCAACCTATCATACATACCCAGACCTATAAGACTAGGTAGGTTTGGGGATCCCTGGGTGGCGCAGCAGTTTGGCGCCTGCCTTTGGCCGGGGGCGTGATCCTGGAGACCTGGGATCGAGTCCCACGTCGGGCTCCCAGTGCATGGAGCCTGCTTCTCCCTCCGTCTGTCTCTGCCTCTCTCTCTCTCTCTCTGTGACTATCATAAATAAATAAAATTAAAAAAAAAAAAGACTAGGTAGGTTTAACTGGGATTAGGGTATAAATGGTTTTAAAGATCAGTCATAGCCCAGTCATTGCCATACCTCTTTTGGGTGGTATTTCCTTATCATTGAGGCAACAGGTGGAAATACTAATAAAAGCACATTATGATGGTGAAAAATTTTGGAAAGTGGCTGTTGACAGAGATCAAGTAGTTTTATAACTCTAATTATATATCCTCTTACCTATCATTATAAGTCACCACCTGTGTCTTTTCTGCTGCTGTCTCCAGCTCTAACAAATTAATATGTATTTAAAACTAATGTCCACATTTGACAGTGTATTCCTACTTGGCTTAACAGCCGCCAACAAATCTTAGAGAAATATCTCACTAAAATATACAAAGGAGTTACTCTCATAATACATGGGATATTTAATTACTATTTGAATCATGAAAGTAAACTGAGATTTTTAGAAGCCTTACAAGATTTCTCAAAAACTTCTGCTTATAAGCATATTGCCTTAAAAAATAGATAAAAACAAAAACAAAAAAATAATTTTCTCTGCTCTACCTGGGCACAGATAAACTGCACAGTGTTGTCCCACACTAATATAGTCAATAATTAATGCTCTCATTAATTTTTTTATCCCGTGCATAAAACTTGATGAATAAATGACTAACATATCCCAAAATTATGTCTAAGGTAGTCATTTGTATGTAAAACTGAAATTAAATGTTTAATCTGTCTGGATATTTGTGTACAATGCCTCTTGAAATTCTGACCCAGGGGTTTTGGGCTCTGCTCTTTTCCTGTCTTCATGGGCCAGTTGCCTAGATTAGAAACAGTACAAACAAGTTTACCATACTGTAAGCTAATACTATTGAAACTGGTCTTGAAAAAGGGGCAAAATAATAACAATAATAATATGATTTAATTCTATGGCAAGCACCGTGTATGCATTATTTCACTTCAAAGCACAACAATCCTATGACGACAGTAATGTTATTCTGCCCGTCATGGAGATGAGGAAATTGAAGCTTAGAGAGATTAAGTAGTTTGAACAAGATAATAAAGCTAGTATGTAATACAATATATAGTGTTTAAATTCAGTCCTATAGACTTTAGAGACCATCTTCTTAACCACTATATCATGTATTGTCATTATATATATGATGACATCACCTCATCTATTTGGAATAAATATATCTGCATTCTGAGGATGTAGCCAAAAACAGTAAGGAAAAAAATAACAGGATGTAACATGCCAAAAGTCTAAGGGCTAAAATGTATGTAATTTACTCAGGAAATGTTCTTAAACTTGCCTTCAATATACATTTATTCTTACTGTATTTACAATGCTAACTTGCTTGGTTATCTGAACCTCAAGTTTATAAAACAGAAACAACAAGGAAGGTGAGATGAGGAGCTTGCATAGAAGGTAATTGATGGAGGCATGAGAGCTGACAGCTTGAAAGTCCACAGGAAAAGTAATATAAATAATAGATTTAAATGTTTGGACTCAAGACCTAAGAACCTTTAATATACAGTAAAGGAGCCCTGATGATCACAAAATGATAGCATTTTATTAAAGCTGATGTGTAATGAAGCTCTTACTTTATCAAGAAAATGCCTATTTATGCTTAACATGTTTATCAATAAGAGATATACCTATGCTCAACATGTTTTACATAATGAGAGAAAAGGAGTTATCCTAAAACATTGGTGTTTAAAGCAGTAAGGTCTACAGTATATCAACACTTTGGAAGTAGTAATAATACCTTAGTTTGTATTGGTACTTGCTGGGACTTTAAGTTGTTTTCACACTAAGGATGCTTTATCTCAAAAACTAAAGAAACCAAGGTGCAAACATTTGACTCACTGTCCAAAATGATTCCCTAAAGGTTCTGAATGATAACAGTTTTATTATACTTTCATTATTTTGACAGATGAATTGTATAAATTAAAAACAAGAACCCAAACAACTCAGCCATTAATTTGGGATTTACAACTTTTCATTTAGAATGCATCCTGGAAACTGGTTGGAAGATGGTGGTGGAGTAGAAGGATCCTAGGCTCTATTCCTACCTTAAACCTACCAGTGAACTAGGATTGTGATAGTAAGGAATGATAGGATGAAGAAAGTTTGACCAAGTTTGTTTTTTGTTGTTCTGAATTTGCAATGTAATTTCTAATCCCTTTTAAGACTGTTGATGTATGGATGTGAAGATGCTAGAGATACAAGATGCTCTGATATTCATTATAAGTGTTCCTCCACCTGTATATTGTAGAATTTCAAATTGGTCACTGATCATATTTCTGTGGTAAGAATGTGTTAAAATTACAACAATCTTTTAAAAAGACGATGCAGTTCTATATTTATTGTGCTATGTCTGGTCCTAGGTGGAGCCAGTTAAACAAGTTTCATATGTATTTTTCCAGTGTTAAATCTCACACATTGTACCATTTGGAAATTTCCTTCCATCCTGAAGAACGAATAGAGGAGGCCATATATATTGCCTGCTTATCCTTGAGATTTTACTATCTTTATGTTAAAAGTTGTGTATAATTGTTAAAATCTATGAAAGAATAAAAAGTGGATTTAAGTTTAAAAAAAAAAAGAAGGATCCTAGGCTTGCCCTGTCTCACAAATACAATTGGATAACTATAAAATTATCTGAAATACCTCCAGAAATGGCCCTGAAGACAGGTAGAACAAACCCCACAACTAAAGGTAGAGAAGAGGCCACACTGAAGAAGGTAGGAAGTGTGGACATGGGCTTGGGAGAGAAACAAATCATAGCCACTGCTGGAGGTGGGGATGGTGGTCATGGAGAAGGGTGAAAGAGGGAGCACACAGTAGGAGTAGTGAAGAGTACACAGGGTGAAGAGTACACAGGGAGCACACAAGGAGAAGGAATTCCCATAGCAATTGGCTTGGAAAGCAGGAGGGGTCAAATTTAATGAGTTCTTGCAAACAGTGGGGGTTAAAGCTTGGAATTTTAAACATGCTTGGCTCAGGGAAACCATGGGGGCATTGAGGCTACTATTGGAGGAAAGGCCAGCAAACAGCCCAGAAACATACAGCATGGGAATAGTGATCTGAAGAGCACTTATGGCACGCAGTGGGGAGGTTATTCAGTCATCTCAGAATGCATCCCAGAGAGGCATCATTCACAGAGATCCTTCTGGGAACAAAGAAATTGGCAGGTGCCATGTCCCTCCTCCACCCCTCAGCATAAACACAGAGCCACCTGCGGGAACCAGCACAGCACCAACACTCACTACCTAACTTGCTTACCACCAATCCCCACCTTCCTGCACTCCACTGGAACTGTTCCTCCAAGTTGTGCTTGCCTCAGTCCCAGGACAGCAGATCTCCTCCCCGAGAAGACTGGCCCAAAGCCCTATTCAAACCATCTCTTGACCTAGGAGTTTTGCAGAGCCTCAGTTCTGGTGGTAGTGGTGGTGACAGGGCTCATTTGACAAACAGACCAGAGCACACCTGGCTAAAATATACCACCTTCTGGCCAGGGACCAAACACTGCCTGTAAGAGGCAAGGAGAGCTGCTGCAGATGACTGGCCTAAAGAATAAAATGGCCAGGACAAAATAGAAGAGCAAAAGCAGCACACATTAGAGACACTCCTGGAAGCACCAGGCCCCACGAAGCAGGGGGCACTACATGGCAGGGCACTACAGGATCTTTCCTCATAAGGCCATTACCCTCAAGAATAGGGGAGGTAGTTGACTTTCCTAATACACAGTAACAGACATGGAGACTTAGACAAAATAAGAAGACAGAGGAATGTGTCCCAAATGAAAGAACAGGACAAGGCCATCGCCAGAGATCTAAGTGAAACGGTAAAAGTAACATGCCTGATAGAGAATCTAAACTAATAATCATATGGATACTCACTGGACTTCAGAAAAAAGTGGAAGACATGAGTGAGACCCTTAACACAGAGATAAGGGATACTACAGCAGAGATAAAGGACACAATAAGCAAAATGAGAAACACACCTGATAGAATGAACAGCAGGCTGGAAGAAGCAGAGAAATGGAGAAAACATCTATCATGCAAATGGATGTCAAAAGAAGGCAGGAGTAGCAAAACTTATATTGCACAAAGTAGACTTTAAAACAAATACTGTAACAAGAGACAAAGAAGGACACCATATTATAATAAAGGGAACAATCCAACAAGAAGATATGTCAATTATAAATAGTTATGTACCTAACATGGGAGTACCCAGATATATAAACCAGTTAATAACAAACATAAAGGAACTAATCAATAATAATACAATAAGAGTAGGGAACTTTAACACCCCACTCACATTAATGGACAGATCATCTAAACAGGAAATCAACAAGCAAATGGTGGCTTTGAATGACACACTGGAACAGATGGGCTTAACTGATATATTCAGAACGTTCCATCCTAAAACAGCAGAATACACATTCTTTTCAAGTGCACATGGAACATTCTCCAGAATAGATCACATATCATCAGCCCACAAAACAAGTCTCAACAAATTCAGAATATTGAAGTCATTCCATATATATTTTCTGGCCAAAAGACTATGAAACTAGAAGTCATCCACAAAAAAAAAAAAAAAAAAAAAAAAAAAAAAAAAAAAAATCTGGAAAGATCACAAATAGGTGGAAGATAAATAACATGCTACTAAACAATGAATGAATCAACCAGGAAATAAAAGAAGAAATAAAAAAGTACATGGAAACAAATGAAAATGAAAACACAATGGTCAAAAACCTCTGGGATGCAGAAAAACCAGCTCTAAGAAGGAAGTTTATAGCAAGACAGGCCTACCTCAAAAAGCAAGAAAACTCTCAAATAAACAACCTTACACCTAAACAAGGTAGAAGAAGAATACAAACAAAACCTAAAACAAGCAGAAGGAAAGCAATAATAACCATTAGAGCAGAAATAAATGATATAAAAACCAAAACAAAAAAACAAAAAAACAATAGAGCAGATCAATGAAATTAGGAGCTGGTTCTTTTAAAAAATCAATAAAATTGATAAACCTCTAGCCAGACTTATCAAGAAAAAAAAAGAGACAGGACTCAAATACATAAAATCACAAGTGAGAGAGAAGAAATAATAGCCAATGCCTCAGAAATACAATTGAAAGAGAATCTTATGAAAAACTGTACACCAACAAATTGCACAACTTAGAAGAAATGGATAAAATTCCTAGAAATATGTAAACTACCAAAACATAAACAAGAAGAAATAGAATGAAATTGAAACAGTAATCCAAAAACTCTCAACAAACAAAAGTCCAGGACCAGATGACTTTACAGGTAAATTCTACCAAACATTCAAAGAAGAGTTAATATCTATTTTTCTCAAACTACTCCAGAAATCAGAAAAAAGAGGAAAACTTCCAAATTCATTTTATGAGGTCAGCATTATTTTGATAGCAAACCAAATAAAGATACTACTAAAAAAGAAAACTACAGGCCAATCTCTCTAATGAATATAGATGCAAAAATTTTCAATGAAATACTAGCAAACTGAATCCAAAAGTACATTAAAAAAAATAATTCACCATGCTTATGTGGGACTTATTCCTGGGTTGTAAGGGTGGTTCAATATTTGCAAATCGACCAATGTGACACATCATATCAATAAGAGATGCATAAGAACCATATGATCAGTTCAATAGATGCCAAAAGAGCATTTGACAAAGTACAACATCCATTCACAATAAAAGCCCTCAATAAGTAGGTTTAGAGGGAACACACCTCAACATAATAAAGTCCATATATGAAAAACCCACAAATATCATCCTTAATGGGAAAGAACTGTGAGCCTCTCCCCTAAGGTCACAACAAGAGAAGGCTGTCCCTTATCACCACTTTTATTCAACGTAGTACTGCAAGTCCTAGCCACAGTAACAAAACAAGAACAACAACAAAAAAACCCAAATGCATCCAAATTGATAAGAAGTAAAACTTTCACTATTTGCAGATGACAGGATACTATGTATAGAAAACCTTAAAGATTCCACCAAAAACCTGCTAAAACTGATAAATGAAGTCAGTTAAGTTGCAAGATTCAAAAGCAATGAACAGAGATCTGTTGCATTTCTATACACTAATAATGAAGTAGCAGAAAGAGAAATTAAGAAAATAGTCTCATTTACAATTGCGCCAAAAATAAGAAGATACTTAAGAACAAACCTAACCAAAGATGTAAAAAATCTGTACTTTTAAAACTATTAATTCCTGATGAAAGAAATTGAAGATGACATGAAGAAACAGAAGACATTCCACGCTCAGGGATTGGAAGAACAAATATTGTTAAAATGTCTATACTACCCAAAGCAATCTACACATTTAATGCAGCCTCTATCAAAATAACCAACAGTGTTTCTCCCAGAGCTAGGACAAACCACACAATCCAGCAACTGCACTACTGGGGATTTACCCAAAGAATACAAAAGCATTCACTCCAATGTTTATTGAAGCATTATTTATAATGGCCAAACTACTGAAGCAGTCCAACTGTCCATCAACTGATGAAAGGATAAAGAAGATACGGTATATATGTATATATATAATGGAATATTATTCAGTCATAAAAAGAATGAAATCTTGCCATCTGCAATGACTTCAGTGGAGCGAGAGAATATAATGCTAAACAAAATAAGTCAGAGAAAGAAAATTCTATATGATTTCTCTCACACGTGGAATTTAGGAAACAAAACAAATGAACACAGGGAATAAAGAGAGACAAACCAAGAAATAGACTCTAAATAGACTATAAAGAACAAATTGATGGTTACCAGAGGAGAGGTGGGGGGGATGGGTGAAATAGGTGATGGGGATTAAGGAGTGCATTTGTGATGAGCACCGAATGTTGTATGGAAGTCTTAAATCACTATATTGTACACCTGAAACTAACATAACACTGTATGTTAACTAACTGGAATTAAAATTAAAGCTTAAAAAAAAAAGGAATGCACCCTGTAGGTTTAATTGTTGAGTGTGGCACATCTTAATTTTCTTCTGTCCCATCAGACACTGAATCATGTCAGAAGGGCCAAATATTCACTGTAGAGGAAAAAAAATAAATGAACACCAGCTAGGAAATTTTTCTGTTTTGCAATTTAGATGCTTCCTTAAAGTCTCTGTTTCAGATGTGTCCATGATTAACATCATACTAAATGTCTGTCTTGGGCAGCCCGGGTGGCTCAGGGGTTTAGCGCCGCCTTCAGCCCAGGGCCTGATCCTGGAGACCAGGGATCGAGTCCCATGTCGGGCTCCCTGTGTCAAGCCTGCTTCTCACTCTGCCTGTGTCTCTGCCTCTCTTTCTCTCTGTGTCTCTCATGAATAAATAAATAAACAAATCTTTTAAAAAAATAAATAAATGCCACATATTTTCCTATGGAGTTATGCTGTTGCTTGCGTATGGCTACTAGCTACAAAAGTCCTATCAAGTTCAAAGTGGGAAAGTACTCTCTGCTTCAGGAATGTCTAAATTTGGAAAGCTCAGGTCGAAACAATGCATACAGCTAGAGTTTCTCATTTAAAGACTCAAAAAAAGAAGGAAAAAGTAAAACAAAGCAAAACATAACAACATGTTGCCTCTCACAGCTACTTAAAATGACTCGGTATCTTCCTTTTCTCCCCAGATTACTTTTTAAGGATTTATTATTTAGTGCTTTTAACACAATTATCACACAATAATAATTGATTTACATGAAAAGGACATGAGCTGGAAATTAAGGCCAATATATGGAACTTGTTTTAAAAGAATACAGTGGGAATGTCTGGGTGGCTCATTGGTTGGGCATCTGCCTTTGGCTCAGGGTGTGATCCCAGGGTCCTGGGACTCCACAGGAAGCCTGCTTCTCCCTCTGCCTATGTCTCTGCCTCTCTCTGTGTGTCTCTCATGTATAAATAAATAAAATCTTCTTAAAAAATAAAAGAATACAGTGTAGTCAGCCTTCATTAGATGCTAGAAAAGAGGGTGGAATGCCCATTTTATATGTAGTAGGCAACATGTTAGTCAAACAAAATCACAATCAGGCATTGTGCCCAATGAGACCATGAGAGTTAGGAAATAAAAATATTCAGTTTGGAAAAAATGAAAATCAAACATCTCAGATGAAAATGCTCTTTTCTAAAATAATTTCTTAAAGGAGGATATTTCTGGTAGAAATGTGGAACCATAAGAAAGGGAGCTATCTCTTCATGGTGACTTGGTGATTAAAGAATGCAAAGTACGCTTTTTCTTTAATCTGACCAGTAAGCCAGTGTTACCACCTGGTTTGGGATTTAACATGGTCCTAATTTATGAGGTATTAGATTCATTGAAAGTCTTGAAGGAAAAGGGATTATCTGGTTCAAAGATAATGTTACGTTATGAGCTACTATGGTCTCATGTCATCTCTTTAGTTATCATTGAAATTCTAAAAGAAAAAGGTAGTAAAATTTTTAAAAATTGTATAATCTATACCCTGAAAACTTCAGAAATGCTTGATGTTAGGAGGAAAAAAACCATTCACATTTCAGAATATAATTTCGCTATAGTTGGGAACATTCTGAGTATTGTTTTCTGAGGTCATTTCACCCATCAAAAAAAAAATAGGTCTTCTAATCCTTCAGGGTACCCACTGTCAATTAGAGGAAAATTTTATACAGAATAAAGAAAAATCTGTATTTGTATAAATCTGTGAAAGGGGTCACACTGAATAATTATCTAATATAAGTTATCCTCCTCACCATTAAATCTTTACCAAAATTTCTAAGTATCGCCTTGAAGAGATGTGCTTCAACTCCTTTTTATGCTGATTTCTGGCCTAACCAAAGTCTAAGGAGTTGAAAAGAAATGCAAGAAAAGATAAGCAAAAGGACCAGCTAATGCATAAACTGAATAATCCAAAGGCCCAAATAGTCTACGCTTACTGTATTAGGTTGTGTGATTTATAACGTCTTAGCTATAAGAATAAGATTGAATTAGAACACCTTGTGAAGTTTTACTTTACAAAGTTACAACAACACATTTCAAAACTATTTTTAGAACTTTAACAATAGGAAGCTCTGACAATCACCTTGGAAAATCACTTTGGTTCAACTTTAATATCCCTTAGAGTATAATTTATAACTTAACCAGGAATACAAGAAAATGTTTATGTTTTATGATGATTTTATTTAAATAATTGGAAGATATTCGTTGTTCAAAATGAAAATAAAACTGAAAATTTGCTTGCAATCTCACATTTGAAAAGAAGTAAAAATTCTGTGCCAACACATGAAAGGAAAATTTTACCGTTTTCATTAAAAACATTTCATGGAGAAAGAATGGTAAAGCTTGAGAAACACTGATGTCTCTTGAGTTATTTTTTAAAAATAAAATATTTTAATTCAAAGATTTTAAAATAGAAAAAATAAGCCAACTCATTCCAAAGAAATCAGGTTCTAAGTTAATACATTTTTTGGTCAATTTATAAAAATTCGTTCCATGAAATTAACAGCATGGACCACACTGATGGTAGGTTAGGTACCTACAATGTATCATAACAGCAATTTTAATATTCTAATCATTTTTATAAGATTGAGCTAAATATTCTGTCCAGATAAAAGGAATTACCTTATATAAACAGACAAGTGTGGTTACCTGCTTTCACCTAATTTCTTCTGGGGCTGCAGAGAAAAAAAAAATCTGTCTGTATTGACTACTGAAGATAACAGAGTAATACTGTGTTCCAGTTTCTAATGAGTTCCCTAGTGATTCTCCCAGTCGCTTTTACTTGAAAATCTGCAGTGGGACTGCTTGAAGGAAGAAACAAAAGCACAACTACATATTTGTCTCCAGGACCCTGGGTTGGTGATTAGTTGAAGAGATTGTGGCACCAAAGTCTGTATTTTCCCTCTACTTTTTGAAATGAAATATTACCGTCTATCAATACAGTTTATACTTTTTGACCTTTTAATTCCAGTTGTCACTGAATCAGCTTCATTTGGTGTGGTGGATCTGGGGCCCTTTGTTGCAATAAGGGTTAGCTGATAGGAGAGACTGTGGCTTCTCAACCCCCAAAGCAATGGGCTGTGCCTCATAGGAGGTGACAGAAAAGCTCTGCTCCATTGACTGAGAGCCGGTGCCTCTATTACTGGATGGTGGAGTGCAGCAGCCTTGCTCTGTGTCCTTATATAACTGGTGTTCATTTCTCCATGAGGTCCGTTTTACTGACCCTATACAAAAGTAATAAGAAACTTTAGGGTTCACATCATTCACAATGCCCAGCAAGAGAGGCCCTAATGATAGTGATTAGAGAGTAGGCCTGAAAGATGAGACACAAAATGAATCCATTCTCAGACTCTCTGGACCCGATTTCTAAAAAATTAGTCTTGGTTGGATGAGATGATTCAAAGGCCATGCTTGACATTCTTCTGACATTCTCTGTGCATTTCTCTCCCTTTCTGGGAGACTTGAGAACAGAGCTGAGGTGCACTTGCATGCCTAGCATGGTACTTTGCCCATAGCATGGTGCTAACTCAACCTGCACCAATTGATGTTGGTTGAGGTCAATGAATATGGTTCCTTGGATCCACCACTAGTACAGTCTGTGTTTTTATGGGTTTTCCAGGAGCAGAGAAGGAATTGGCTCAGAGCCAATCTCAATCTTTTATCTCATTTTCCATTCTACTTCCCTACCTTGGATCTCTTTGTGCACTTTTATCTCGTGCATTTATGAGACAGCTGGCCGTGATCAGAGGGTGTGATCACTCAAATTAGGAGACAGTTTTATGAATGGCCCACAGAGAGTAAGTCAAACCACAGTAGAATAAGCAAAAAGGCTATTCTAATCTTTTCCTGTGCACTTAGCTAACCAGATCCTGAGTTTTTTTCTGAGTTTAACCATACCTTGGTCAAATCATTGTGCTACTGATTAACTGGAAAAATTATATATACCTCCACAGTGAATTACTTTTGTAACAAAGAATAATGTGTTTTTAGCTCCTCAAGAAAAAGCAATATGTAATGATAGGATGTTCCATTACTTTCTCATAACATTGGTAATAACAACAAAACCCAAGCAACTTTTGAAAATGCCCAACGTTTTCATTAAGTGGGGAACAAACCTGGTAACAGTTTATATATAAAATATTATTTATTGTAGTTTTAATATTCAATTCTAAAGTGTACCTTAATATCCAAAGCCTTCACCAAAGGAAAAAAAACGTTCTACTGAATTTGGGTTACATGGCAATACATGTATGAGACAGATGCAGAGTGAGTTTTGTAAAACAAGAATCCTATGTTCTCTCTTTAGGGAAATTTGAAGAGGAGAGTAACAAGCATATTCACAAAGGGCAGACATCAGAAAATATAAGCAAAGCTGAAACCCCCCCTCAGCACAGAAACTGGTTTTGTTGGCTCAAAGTTTCTCTGAAACTTTCTAACAGCTTATGATTCAAACATGTTCAACCTTGTCCTCTGAGTTATGAAATAAAATTGATATCTGAGCCCCATGCTCAAGATGTTTATCATAATGCAACTCTTGGCAAAAGTATTATAAGGTATCTAATTCCATTTCCACCTGAAGCAGATTGAATTCCAGAGTAGTCTGAGAACCTGGGTTGTTTTTATGGACCCTCTCCCAGTAGCCCGAATGGACTTCACAGATGGCCAGGCATTTGGCTGAGGGCTGGCCCTTGATAAGATGTAAACACTCCCAAATCCCCAGGAAGACCCCCAGAACAACTTAAATTCACAGGAACCTTCCTACTAGAACATGGAACACGTTTTCTTGGAGTCATTTACAATTTCACCAGAACTATACCTATGGCTACCAGTACAGATCCCTAACCCCAAGAATGATCTAAAAAATGCAGCTGAATTCATAATAGTCACTCATTGTGTGTTTGCTCGAAGTGATCTAGCAGACTGGTATGTGACCAGAATTTTGAGCGAACATGGTAATCTCGTGCAAGATAAGAATCTAATCCAAATACATTTCTCTAAAGGTCTATGGCATTTCACTACAGCTCAGCTGCTCACATAGCTTATACAGTTGAAGTATTGTATCTGCGCATCTGTGAGAATTTCACATTCAGGAAAACACTCAGGATCCAGGTAAAGATAACCACTCACCTGGCTCCGGAGAGGAAAACCGGCTAACATCTGCTGCCTCACCATCCTTGACGGCCATAGGTTGACTTCCATTCCTGAGATTTTGATGTTCCTTTATAACCACAAACTGCAGAGTATACAGGGGAGGAAGGGAGGGAGAGGACATAGCTATAACTCATCAATGATTTCAACACACATTAAGTCAAAGTCTATGGCTTCATTGTGATCATCATATGGAAGGTGGAAGCTGAAAGAAAGGCCCTGTCAAATTTATCTCTCTTGCTAATAAAAGATTCAGTTTTCAACTGGGAGCCTTATGTTGATTAAGGCAAATAGGCACTACCAATGCCTTTACTGAAGATCTATTCTAATTCTGGAATCCTAACTTTTGGGTCATGGATCCCAAGGGTCCCACTGTTTTATTTAAAGCAATCCAAGAATCCCTAAGTGTTCTAAACATTGCCCAAAGACCAGACAAATAAGAGCTCATATAAGTATGTACTCCAATTTTTCAAATAAATGTATTTGTTTAGTTAATAAAATTCATTTAAACATGCTACCAAGTTCTGAGGAGGTTGGGGTCATTAGCAGGTAACAACAACTAATAGCATAGCTACTGTTTTGCAGGAATCCCCCAAATGCCTTTTCATAGTTGAACACTTTAGCAACAAGAATTCTAAAAGGCAGGCCCAGAAAGATTCAGCATTTCTCTTTGGTCAAAAAAATTATTATTTTTGTCCTTATTGTATTACCCACAATTGGTTGGGCACTTGGAGTGTAGGCTGACCAGAGTCCACTGGCTCACATTCACACTAGATGGATTAGGTATTAAAATAGATCGATGAAAGAAAATAGGTCAATGCTAAAATGAAAGAAAATAAGTTATCTCATGCCTTAGGACAAATAATGCAATTTGCAAAAGTCCTTCCTCACCCATCAGTAAGGGGGACTGCCCCCAAGATTTTAGCTGATCATGCTCTCTGTTGGTTCAGAAATGGACCCTCCACAGGAAGAGTCCATAACTCAGAAATAAAATAAGGAAAAGGGAATCGAAAAAAAAACAACAAAACCCTCCCTGCTCATATTTCTCTTTGAGAAAAGTGTAGGAAGCACAACGACTGGAGTCAATTAGGGAGAGAAATGTTGGCGAATCCCATGAACACGTGTTTCCATTTTCTTATTTTCCACAATGCTAATTATCCTTCACTGCTTTCTCTTCATTAATGGTCTCTGCAGTGACATATTGCAAAATTGTTACACGATCCATTGTTTAAGGGCATACGCCATTATTTCTGACTAAAATCTATAGCCAGCCCCTCTGCACTGCAAATTTTCCAGCCACATGTTTGTCTGCCCAGAAGAACATAGGTCCTCAGATTCTGGGATGAGATGAGAAAAGCAGCTGATGGAACCAAATTCGGTTCTGCTGCTTCTCCTGCCATCTCAGAGGCTCAGCTCTCTCCTGCTCCCACTGAGATCTGTAGCAGCAGCTGGTGTCAATGACAATTAGAGTGGACAGTTATGATGGGTTGGGGGACTGAGCTCAGCAGCCCGAGGCCTCCTCCCACAGCTTGGAGCCAACAAGCTGCTAATGACAGTGGCAAGTGTTTTTGATTTTTTTTAAAAACTAGATACAGATGGTTTCTCCTTCTTTTCCAATGATTTAACATGAATTAAAGTTGCTACTCAAAACCTGAATGAAACGCCATAGAGCCCAACAGGTGCAATACAGGTCAGTCAGAAGTCCACACAGCTCAAAGAACTCACAGCACTCAAAGAACTGAGGATGTTCTAGAGGTAAGCCCACCAAGAAGCACACACTTAGGGATCTGAAGATACAGAAGGAATCTCAGAGGTCATCTAATCCACACCCCTCAGTGTCCTGAAGAGGAAACAGGGGATAAGTAACCTACTGAAGATTCAGACAGCCAATTAGTAGGAGTGTAAGGCTAGACTTCACATTTCTTGTTTTATTTTTGTATTTTAAGTTGTAGCCAGAAAACAAGTATACACTGAATGCCTATAAGAGGCAGGATCAGTGATGACCTGTTGAGCAAAAGCATGGCCACAGGAAAGCTATTCTCTGGGAAAGAGTATGGTGGGGGCAGGGGAGTGGGGGAGGTGTGGGAAGGAGACAAATGTTGCCTCTGCCCCTCCAAAACATCCCCTAATAACCTTTTCCCTATTTGCCCACAGGTTTCAAATCCCCCAATGGATCTGCCACGTATTAGACCAGCCTCTTCTGCAATATATGCCCCCAATAATACCAGCAGTACACACTGAACCACTCAAGTTGTCTCTGACAGGTGTCTGGAAATGGAAATTCCAACAGTTTCAAGGAAGCTTAGCCTATCTAAGCTTGCCCTATACGGTTTCAAGATCAGTTACTGAAGTGGGTGATTTATGAAGCATTTTGAACTTCCCAATCACTATGCTTTTTGGAAAATGTATAGGTTTGCCAGATAAAATATAAGACACCCAATTAAATTTGAATTTTAATTTGAACATTCACTGTAAGTATGAACTTATCTAGGTGTCCTGTATTTTTATTTGCTATACCTGGCAACTATTTTGCTGCTGAAATTTAGAGATTTAAAATGTATGTGAAGAAAAAAAATATTAAGAAAATTAGAGCATCAGCTGTGTTTCAAAGAAATGAATAAACAAACGAACAAACAAACAGCTACAATGAGAAACCAGAAGATAAAAGAAAGAAAAGTAGAGCATAGTCTTGGGCTTTTAAGAAAACAATTTGAAAGAGATTACCTAAAAATTGGGAAAGACTTTTTACATAATTCACAAAAATACAAGTTAGAAGAAGAAGTTACAGGATAGAAGAAAATTATGAGAAAAAATTAACTGGGATCTACATGAAGCCAATTTCTTGCTTCATGTACTTTGGTCACATTACCCAAGGTTGGGGATAAGAGGCCATCCTGGCCTCGCTGTCTGAAGGCCTGCTACTGCTACTCTCTCTGCTTGGCTCTTCATAAGGATTCTTTAAATTTTTTGATGACAACTTCTTAGTCCTGCAATAAAACCAAAACGTGAGACAATTTCAAAACAAAACACAACCAGTAGCCCACTCAGTGATGGTCAGGGACAACCACTTTTGCTATTGAAATATAGGTACCTAAAATGTCTGAAAGAAGAAATATTAAGAAAACTAGGAGCATAACTTTGGGTTCGCTCTGTATTCTTTTCTGCAGAACTTTCCAGATGATATTTCATTTTTTTCAAGGTTCTGTGAGATGGCTGGGTTCCTCCCACTAGTCTGGTTGCTGAAAGGCATCAGACACAAGAACACAGAGTGGAGGACCCAAGAGAATACTATCTCATAATTGCCAACCTAGGAAATAGGATAGGTCTCTTGCCTCCAAATCTAGCTTCATAAATACTTGTTTGACAGACATGAAGCACAACATCTATAGAAGGCATGGTGTCATGCCCGAGAGGAAGGGGAGTAAAGTGGGGGAGATCTAATATTAGGCTGGGATACCTGTCCCCAGAGCTGTAGATTCTAGAGGGAGAGAGACAGGTACATAATGTATGGAGCAGCCATTGAAAGGAAGGCAATGAAGGAAATGTGGTGGTAAAGACCACTAGCCAGGGACGCCTGGGTGGCTCAGTGGTTGAGTGTCTGCCTTAGGCTCAGGGCATGATCCCGGAGTCTCAGGTTTAAATCCCACATCAGGCTCCCTGTGGGGAGCCTGCTTCCCCCTCTGCCTGTGTCTCTGTCTCTCTCTCTGTGTGTCTCTCATGAATAAACAAATAAAATCTTTTTAAAAAAAATATTAAAAAACCACCAGCCAGCCCAAGATTCCAAAAATAGTGCTGCTATCTTGGGCAGGTGGCAGCTAAGTCCCCCTAGGAGACAAAGAGTATCAATGCTCAATCGAGACAAGAGAGGCAAGGAGTGATACAAAAGGAGGAAATAACTGATTCTAACTCTTTAAGGAAAATCATTCAATATGCCTCACTTAAAAACTCAAGGGTAGAGCTGTATTTATCGGTATACTTTGGTGACATGACAATATTTAGACTAGAAGTCTTAATTTGATCGTCTCAGAATCAATACACCAAAGTACTGATGCAGTAAAAAACATAGTCGAAAATTTGCAGGGGGGTAAGCTGCTCCACTGATCAGAGCCATTAGGTAAATACCCATACATCTGCTCAGAAAGAACTTTACAACTTTGGATGCCTTTCAGTAAAAAGAAAAAGAGAAAAGGTTCTGATGAGTTTTCTTTTTGAAAAAATAATTCTTATCACTTTTGATTTAGATATATGGGGGTCAGAAGCTAAAAATGTTCTTATTTGTACATAAAGTCTACTCTAACCAGCTGAGCTGGTCCTTGAATTCTAAGTCCAAAGAGCCAGCAATCTGACATTAGCTTTTAATCCAGAGTTCTGAAGAACATCAGCAGAAAATAAAATTTATTTATTATGTCATAACCCACAGAATAAGAAAAAAAATACTTAATAATTATGGCACACATGAACTTGAGTTTCCTGCTTCAATTTTTTCTACACTATTTGTCAAGCATCTACTTTTCTTTTGGCATTCTGTCCAATGGGACAAATCTTGATTATTTGATACTCTTTCTACAAGTCCAATACCAAGCTAAAAAGTGAAATAAATGGTTACTGTTGAACCTCTGAACTAAAAATTTCAAGAGAACTTGTCTCTCAAGGTGTAAAAGAGGTTCAGAACATGTTACTCTTGGTGGGAAGATTATAGCTCATAGCAAATCCCCATGATAATAACATAGTGTTTATTAAGTCCTCTATGCCAGTTCTAAACTCTTAACTCAATTAATTTTATAATAACTCTTGACATTATTACTGTTCTTTGTTCCCATTTTATAGCAAAGGAAATTAATGAATACAGAGGTTAGATAACACGCCTGTTATGACTTCAGCATGACTGGGACTTGTACCTGCGTAGTCTGATCCTAAAACCCATGCTCTTAACCAGAATGCTAAGATACAGCAGGATCTCAGACGAGCACATCCTGGATGATGTGCTGAAATTCTCCATAATACATGACACTTGCCATCTGAGTGGCTGCATAGCACTGGTAAATGTGGTTGAATTTTATTCTGCAGGTGGTCATGTAAGTACGTACTCCCTACATTTTCAGAGAATTGGGACCATTAGGTAAGTTGACCTTAGGTTCTTCAGCCATAAAGTGATGAAATTGAGTTAGATAATTCTACAGAGTTCCCTTCAGCCCAAAAGTGTTATGACTCAATAATTTTGTACAGCACAAGCTCTAACAGTACATAAATGCTTGTCAACATTGATGATAGTGGAGGATGAAGCCCTTTTCAAGAAAAAGGAAGATGATCCCTTCACCTTAATGTAGTATTTTTTTGAGATTAAATGTATAAATATTTTTGCTCCAGAGTTTTCAACTTTTACTTTGAAATTACTGAAAACGCAAAACCCAAGGACCTTCCAAGTGAGGGAAAACACTGAATCTCTTGAACAGAAGTTAATGCTTTGTGGGAAATCCACTGAGGGGAAGGCAGCCAGGAAAAACTAATTATGCCGCCCACATGCGAGCGGGGGTGGGGTGGGGGGAAGCAGGTGACGCCTAAGAGAAGAAAAGTGGACTATGAAAGTGCATTATGCTCAATAAAAACCCCATAAATGGTGCAGATAGGAGCACCCGGGTGGTTCAGCAGTTGAGCATCTGCCTTTGGCTCAGGTCATGATCCCGGGGTCCCAGGATCGAGTCCCGCATGGGGCTCCCCGCAGGGAGCCTGCTTCTCTCTCTCTCTCTGTGGCTCTCATGAATAAATAAATAAAATCTTTTTCAAAAATGCAGATATGCCGACAAAGACTGGAATGCAACAAGGACAAGTAAAACCATCGATGTTTTAGAGCAGCCACATCCTCAGCCATTTCTTGTTTTCTTTTATGGTCATTCCCCCTTTCAAATCAATGTAGCAAGTGTGCAGAGAAAGTTCACCTCGCGGAGGCAGGCACGCCCTCGGGCGGGCGGCGCTAGAGCCAGGTGCAAGGTGCACGGGGAGGGAAAGGTCACCTGTAGCAGTGCGCGCCCCCCAGCCCGAGCAGCAGCAGCAGGACGAGCACGGCCACGCCCACGGCCACCGCGGCGACCTGCCGCTGCCGGCCCTGGCCCGCGTGGCGCAGTTCCCATTTCAGGTCTCGGTGCTGACATCGCTCCCCGACGTAGCCAAAAACACAGCTGTAACAACACCAAACACAGGTCAGCCGCAAGCCCTGGCCAAAAACGCAGATATTTTTCAGATTCCATATCCTGCTTTCAACCCCTGCATTCCCCAAACTCGGCTCTCTAGAAGCATATGGAAAATCCATCAGGGGTCAGTTGAAAGCACTGTGATGGACAAGTTCATGCAGCATGGACCCCCACCCCCACCCCTTGGTCTGTTTGCACCCGGACTGATGAGGGATTATTTGCATGCCGCCTCTATAAGGCATTGCAGAACATTGATTAAAGATCAGCTTCTGTTAGGCTGAGAAGCTACCTTTAAGACCAGCGCAAAGCAACTCTGCCCTGAGAGCCCAGAGAGTTTTTGAACAAATGTTTGGCCAGATTGCAGAGAGTATAGGTCAAAGGAAGGAAGAATTTGAAGGCAGAGTCCCTCACTGGAGACCAGGCTTATACAACAACGTGTAGTCTCTGAGCAGGAAGGGCAGCCTAGTAGGCCAAGGAAACAGTTCTTTTCTTTAAAAAAAAAAAAAAAAAAAAAAATCACCACTGGCCCAAGAGAAAGGTCTCAGTGATGCCACACGGACATTTGAGTCCTTTCTTCAAGGGAGAGAAAAATAAATGGAGGAAAAGGAGCTCTCAGTGTTTCATTAGCGAAATGGTAACTAGTGTTACCAGCCACCCACAGGAGCCACGAACGTGTAGATAAAAGTAAATGAAACAATGCTGCCATCTACTGGGAATGTATACTTCCAGAAATTATGGGATCCTGGGTACAATCCTATTCTATTACTCTTCACAGGAGCATAAAGGTCAAAAATATTCCTTTGAGCATTTTGAGCTACTCACTTGTTAGGAATTCCCCCCCCCCCCCCAGCCCTGGGTCAGTTATCTATCTGCGCCTCATTCCAAAAGGACCTGAAGGAATGAATGCCCAGGGAATTGATACTGGTTCTCACTGGGGGAAGAGAGCTTGGAAAAAGCATGAGATGAAACTGCAAAAGATCTAGATCTGGGGATCCCTGGGTGGCTCAGCAGTTTAGCACCTGCCTTCGGCCCAGGATGTGATCCTGGAATACCCGGACTGAGTCCCACATAGGGCTCCCTGCATGGAGCCTGCTTCTCCTTCTGCCTGTGTCTGTCTCTACCGCCCCCCCCACCCCCGTCTCTGTCTCTCATGAACCAATTAAATCTTTAAGAAAAAAAAAAAAATCTAGATCCTAGTCCCAGTCTAGCTTGAGTTGGTCATAAGAGCGTTGGAAAGTCACTTTCAGAGAGAAGAGGAATGAAACTAGCATTTGTTAGGCAGCCTGTGTATCTGACACCGAGCTAGGCACTTTTACTCACTTTACTTTCAATAGCAAATTCCCATTTTACAGATGAGAAAAGTGAGGGTCAAAAGAGTTAAGTAATTTGTATCAGGTCTGGTGAATGGTAGGGCTTTGGTTGGTTGGTTGGTTGGTTCAGCATAGCTGACACTATGTTACATTAGTTTCAGGTACAACATAAGGATTTGACAAGAGTACACAGTATGCTCTGCTCATCACAGATGTAGCTGCCATCTGTCCCCACGTATCCCTGTTACGATGTCACTGACTATACCCCCTTATGCTGTGCCTTTTATTCCCATGGCTTATTCATTCCATAACGGGAAGGCTGTATCTCACTCTCCCCTTCACTCATTTTACCCATCCCCCTACCCATCTCTTCTCTGGCAACCATCAGTTTGTTCTCTGTATTTACAGGTCCCATTCTGCTTTTTGTTTGTTTATTCATTTTTTTTTAGATTCCTCATAGAAGTGAAGTTAAATGGTATCTGTCTTTCTTGTTTGACTTATTTCACTTAGCGTAATATACTCTGGGTCCCTCCGTGTTGTTTCAAATGGCATATCTCATCCTTTCTGTTGCTGCATAATATTCCATCACAAACACATACACACACAAACACACACACACACACACACACACACACACCATCTTCCTTATCCATTCATGTATCAATGGACACTTAGATTGGTTCTATATCTAGACTATTGTAAATAATGCTGTGATAGATATCTTTTTGAATTAGTGTTTTCCTTTTCTCTGGGTAAATACCCAAGAGCAGAATTATTAGATTATATGGTATTTCTATTTTTAATTTTTTGAGGAAATTCCATGCAGTTTTCCACAGTGGCTGTATCAGTTTATATTTCCATCAGCAGTGTATGAGGGCTCCTTTTTCTCCACATCCTTGCCAATACTAGTTACTTTTTATCTTTTTTGCTTTTAATCAGTGAATGGCAGGTTTGATCCAAATGGTTTTCTGATTTCAAAGCCTGTGTTCTTTTTGCTACATTAGGCTACTTCCTTTTTTTTCTTGTTTTTTAAATTTTTAAAATTATTTTTATATATATTTTTAAATGAAGTTCGATTTGCCAACACATGGTATAACATCCAGTGCTCATTCCATCAAGCGCCCCCCTCAGTGCCCATCCCCCATCCCCCCACTCGCCTTCCCTTCCACTACCCCTTGTTCATTCCCAGAGTTAGGAGTCTCTCATGTTTTGTCACCCTTTCTAATTTTTCTACATTGGGCTACTCCCGAAAAGGGTTTTAAGCTCTGTGCACCTCAAGTTATTCTTCTAGAATGGATCATGAAAGAGATAACAGGATCTAAGTGTAGGAAGAATAACAGACTGTCAAGTTATTTCAGGCTTTCAGGCTTCTGGATACTGTTTTAATTCTAGCTATCTTTGGTTATAGTAATTTACTACCAATGCCTAGCAGCCACTTTTAAGCTGTTGGATGTTAATCTTAGAGATTTTAGGGTCTCAGGAAATATGCCAATTACATGGGCAAGAGTCCTGGGCAGCCAAGCCAAGCAGTAATATCAGGGCCTCTCTGGGCCATATAAGGCCCAAAGCAGTAAGCCAGCATTTCACATGGATGGGCCATCCACTACTAGTTCTTGGCATTATTAATTAGTTCTGTTTAACCAAGCAAAAGATTCTTGGGTTTATTTAATCGGATAAATTATTCAAATCTGAGTTTATTTTGGTCAAATAATTTCAAGAAATTCTAGATTGAAGAAAGGTCAACAAAACTTTTTCACGTTGTGGTGTATGTACTATGATCAAGAACTGAGGGCTAGAGTATGCAGCATTTCTCAGACTGATTTGACCACACAACTCCTTTTCCATGAAACATTTCACAACACTGGTGTTGGGGCAGCTTGATCTCAAGAAGACCTGGCCAACCTGTGGGTTGGTTCAAAGCCAAATCAGAATGAATGAGGACCTCCTTTTAGCTCAGGGGGCTTGGTCTTCTGAGAATCTCGAGACCAGGGGAACTTTGAGAAAGATATGGGGTGTGGAGACTTCAGTTCTCACATCCTCTGCACCCCAGGCAGCCAGGGGATCTCTGTATCTGAGGGGAGCTTCCACTGTCTTCAAGCAAGGAAAGAAGAGGTGCCCTTTATAAACCTTCTCATGGTATTCAGAACCCTGCAGAATGATGTCCAGGAGGTGTTTCTAATAAAACTTGGAGTGGTGAGCACTCCTAGAGATGTGTTATCATAGAATTTAAAAAATACAAGGTGAGGTCATTGAGGCAAAAGGAGGAAAGGCTTGAATGTCTGATTAAACCACATTTTTATTAAATGTAGAATTCAAAAACAAAGTTATGATCTAGATTAATGGGACCTCTGGTGATATTTTAAATATTGCTTTTGATTAAAGGTCCTTAAATATGGGTGTTATCTCTAGTTTAATTGTCATTTTGTAGCAATTCATGTTTAAAACCTTATCAGGGAATAAGATATTTTCATCAGGATTTAATGACAGAAAAGCAGTGTACTAAAGAGTTCATAAATCATTTAATGAATCGATGCCATCGGGTCAAATGAAAATAATGTACTAAATGCAATTCGTAATTGTGAAGTATCCCTCACATTATTGTAATATCTCTCATAATCTAAAGTATCATAGAGATAAACAAATCATGATCTAATAAAGTAGGACATTTATCTTCATGATTTCATTATTTTGGATAATAAGGAACCATGAATAAGTAAAAAATAATTTATTCTTATTATCAAAATCAAGGATAACTACTGTGAATATTGGATTTATCTTAGGTTAGAAAAATTACAGCGTCTGAATATGAAGGTAGAATTCTATGAGCATTGAGTCATTTTCACTAATATTCACGAGTATTTTTCATTATTTTTGTCTGGCTGATACGATTTATAATGCAAGGCAATTCCCTTTGTCGCAGAATGTAACTTGTTCTCCTAACAATTTAGACTATGTTTCTGCTGATTATTATTCATAAAATAATAAAAGCCTTTAAGCTTATAGCATCTATTCATGAGGACCAGAATATTTTATCACTTCTTCCTCAGGCACAGGGAAAATCATCAATGAGTCAGGACTCTAGCCACAGGAGACCTATTTATTTTTATGGACCTATCAGCTCCCTCTGATTGACTTCAAAATCCGAAATCCATTAAAAGTAAAATTTGATGCAGAATTAGATACTGCCAAGAAGGGAAATCTTTTCTGAGTAAGTATGGTAGGAAGACTCATAGTCACCCTTAAATCTACTTTTCAGTTGACTGTGCCCACTATTGAAACCTTCACAGGGATGAGGAAGGAGCAAATACAGCAGGCCCCATTTCCGGCACTTGTTACTAAGCAACCAAAATGTAAATACCAATATTAGAAACTGAAGAAAAATATTTTTTTTTCCAGTTTTGACAATTGAAGGTAAGAAGTCCAGTGTGTATATATTACACTTTTGTAAATTCAGAAACATATTGTGGATGTTCTCCACATATGCAGCGGGAAACAATTCAAAGTTTTCAGGGATTGTTTCACAAACTCAAGTTTTCAGCTAGAACGAGAGGTTTAAGCCCCAGACTGTATCAGTAGTAACATCAAGTTAAGTAAAAGGGAAAATCACCAATTCTTTAAATGTATATTTACTATTGGCAGCTAGGGAGTTGGGGGTGGGGTTTTCAGAGAGGGTGCAATACATGTACATACACACGCACTTTATATATATGTGTGTTTATATATTTTTCCCTAGCAAAAACCTAATTATAGAAGAACTTCCTTGATACAAATTTTATGAATTAGCAAAAGGTTACAGACTGCAACATCATACCTCTCTGCCATCACAAAGACTTGACTTACTTGCATGCGTATCTGTCGACTGCTTCAATGTACATACACACACCATTATAGAGGCAGTACCCATCATAGGATGAGGGGCATTCCCGATAACCATTTCTCACAGAATAGTGACTATCCTCCATGGGATGAGAAGGCGGAGTAGAGTCTACAAAAATCAAAGACATTAATTTTACTTTCTGAAGTGATTAGGTCTTTCAGGTATCAATATCAGGAACTAGTCTCTGTGAACAATTTGTGATATAGTGTCTTTTAGTGACAAGAACTCAGAAGCAACTCTAGTTTCACTTTCCTAACCAGACTTCACATCATTCACCATGAAGCCAGCCATTCTTTCTTTAGGTTCAGTATTATCTGACATAAAGCATATTGGAGGCAAGCAAGGGAATGGTCAATTCTAAATTATTGCAAGGATCCCGAGTCACTGGTCTCATTATAAAAGTCATCTGTCATCCACAAACACACACTCATGGTGTGAAATGACAGCCAGCTTTAAGAGGGTCTCACTGAACAAAAGTACCTCTTTATGGCTTATAAACTACCAACCAATATACAATCCATTACCCCCAGTATCAAAAATTTCTCCCACACAATGCTTCTAAAAATGATTTAACTTTCAAGAGGGACCTTCAAAGACAAGACCAGCAAATTCAACAGAAAAGAAATGCTACCGTGACAGAGGGAATGTCAAGGTGGTAAGGTCCCTTTTACTGAGTGGTTGGTTCTCCGCTCATTAAAAGGAAAACATTAGGGTGTATAGTTGACTATATAAATATTAGCAGTCTTTCAATGCCTTTAAGAAAAGCAAATTATGTGAGAAAAATAATATTTTTTTTTAAAAAGACCCAAGTAAGTACAGAAATTTCCCTTCTTAAGATGTTTCCTGCTTGCAGAGCTGAGACAGATAAATTGCTGGCAGTGGTGGCAACAGAGTCCCTGATCCTGGTTTCCAGGGTCAGGATGAAGCCAGCTTCCCCCTTCCTGGGTGCAGATGCTGAGAAGATACTGCCCTTTGGGGAAAGCCTTGAGGAAGCACAAGTAGACCATTAACATTTAAAAAGAAAGAAACAAGAGGTGCCTGGTTGGCTCAGTCAGCCCAGCATCTGGCTTAGGCTCAGGTCATGATCCCAGGGTCCTGGGATCAAGCAAACAACCCCCCACACACACACACACACATTGGGCTCCCTGCTCAGCGGGAAGCCTGCTTCTCTTTCTCCCTCTGCTCCTCCCCCTGCTTGTGCTCTTTCTCTCTGTCTCAAATAAATAAAAATCTGGAAAAAAGAAAGGAAAAAGAGCTGAAGTTCCAATTCAGATCAAGAAATACTAGTTTTTTAAGGTAATATTTTAAAAGCTTTAAAAGTGATTCAAAATGTTAAGGGTCCAGATATCCTTCCTGATCTGCCTTGACCTGCAAAATTTTTCCAGCTGCCCCAGAAATCAACATTACAAATTAAGACATTAGTCGCATAGTTAAAGAGAACCACCTGTATTCCCACCGTTATTGAATTGTGAGCAATAAAAAAAGAATTTATTCCAGATGCTATTAAATTAAGAAAACTTGACTATTTTACATTCCCAAGCTTAGCATCAACCTAATCAGGAATATAAACTCACCAGCTCAGTTGAATTGAATATTTCTAGAATCTCTAGAGCAAATACATTGGGGTATAGAATTTTCCGAAATTAAGTTCCTTCCTTGGACTGAGACCACCCACCAACCTACCAGCACATATCTGTCCAGGTTCAGACAGGCTGCCAGCGCACATGCAGGTATAGTTTCCCTCCATATTTGTACAGGTGGCATTTTCCCCACAGGTGTGCATGCCCAATTGGCACTCATTAATATCTGCCAGAAACAAGGGAGTAGGGAAGAGAAAAGTGAGGTACAGAGTAAAACCCTAATGACGGGCAGTCAGCTTCTAGTCTTCTACATATGTAATCCAACCCACCTGTTATGAACTGAATTGCATCTCCCCCCAAATCCCCATGTTGAAGCTCTAACCCCCAGTGTGATAATATTTAGAGACAGAGCCTTCAAGGAAGCAAAGTTAAATTAAGCTATAAGAGTGAGGCCCTAATCCAACAGGATGGAATTTCTTATAAAAAAAAAAAAGGAAGAGGGACACCTGGGTGGCTCAGTGGTTGAGCATCTGCCCTCGGCTCAGGTCGTGATCCCGGGTCCTGGGATCGAGTCCCACAACGGGCTCCCCACAGGGAGCCTGCTTCTCCCTCTGCCCATGTCTCTGCCTTTCTAAGTGTGTCTCTCATGAATAAATGAATAAATAAATCTTAAAAAAACTAAAAGAAAAGAAAAAGAAGAGACACCAGATCCCCCACCCCTGAACTATAGCAGAAAGACCATCTGAGTACACAACAAGAAGGTGGTGGTCTGCAAGCCTCGAAGAGCTGCCATCAGGAACTGAATCAGCCAGCACTAGATCTGGGACTTCTCACCTCCAGAACTGTGAGAAAATAAATTTCTATCATCTAAGCTAGCCAGTCTATGCTGGCTTCTGTCATGGCAGCCTAAGCAGACTAAGACATTACCCTACCAGCTTCGGTTTCTGTTTCCCTCACATCCTCACATGAGCATTAGTGCTCATTTAGGCTCTTCTCTACCCCCAAATAGACCTGTCATATGTTCATGCCTGGAATGCTTTCCATTCCTTCCCATTTCTGCCTAATAAAAATTTACTCATGCTCAAAGGTCCATCCACAGTGATACTTCCTTCATGAGGTTTTCCTAATATCTCAGACAGATATTCTTCCTGTTGGGAACTTTCATTGTAGTTTTGACTTCTCTCATAATACATACTTTCTTCACCACTTATCATGGCTCCCTGTCTGATCCCACTCTTCTCACAAGCAAGCGCTACCTCCATCATTCTGGTATTCCTCACACTTCTGATTACTGTGTCTTTGCACTTAATAGGGCCAAATAACTATTTGTCATATTGAACTACTATCCTGAATGGCTCAATTTTAGTCTTTTTTTTTTCTTTTTTTTTTACTTCCATCCTGTTAAAATTTCTATGGACTGTTACCTTGAGAGTCAGAGAGATCTTTTCCAAGAAGCAAAGACAAAAAAACAAAACAAAACAAAAAATGCTCTTGGCCAAGAAATACAACCACTCTTAAGAATAACAACAACACTTTCATATAGCACTTATTATGTACAGGCATGGTTTAAAGCGCTATATCCACATATATATGGAAGAGGAGAAAGGAAGGAAGGGAGAGAGGAACAGAAATAGTGGGAGAAGGAGTGGGGAAGGGAGAAGGTGAGGGAGAAAGACACACAGAGAGGGAACAGGAATAAGCCCATTCTTCCATGTGGCCTGAGGACTCCATGCCAATGAGGCGGGCTGGGCCATGACACCCTGTTGCATGTACACTACTGGAAAGAGGTAGGTTAGTGACAGAGAATCCAGAGATTAATGAGTTTATACATCCAAAATGTATACCTCCCTTTCTCTTCAAAGTAAATTAAATATAAAGCCTGTTTGTCTAAATCATCTATGAGTCAGTTTAATCAGAGCAGTGACATTTTCCTGGCTGACAGCCAAATATGTGCTTAAAAGAATATTTACAAATGACTGTGGACTCCACAAAACTAATCTGATAAAGGTCTGATTTAAACCAACCAGATCCAAAAAAAACTTGGTAGTCATGACTGATATTTCATCTTTCACCTTAACATGTGGGAGAAAGCAGTATCATTTTAGTTTCTTATCGGGTCATCTGCCCTTCACCGTGAAAAGATTTGCATGTTTTCAGAAGGAAAAGAAAATACTGAAAGAGACATGTTAAAGCCCTGTTAAACTCCAGGGAAGCACTTCACTGGGCCACGATGGTTCAGGCAGGTCCCCACTTGTGCGGCGTTACTGTACTACTGACACCTGGAATGGTAGGAGATGTGCACGAAGTGAGCTCCCACCCCAGAGGCCACACCCAGACCTTGGCAGAGGACGGTGATTATGAAAGAGGTCTTAATCATTCTCTGCTTGTATCTAAATGTCAGCGGCTTGACTCTCCCATCTACTGAAACTTAGCATCAATAACTGCTCAATGAGCCTTCCACAGAACCACACCCTCTTTCCACGAGGCATGCAGCAGTGACTTCCAACAAGCCTGCAGCTCCCTACCGCTCAACTGCAACATTCAGTGACAACGCAGGGCACCTGGGTGGCTCAGTGGTTGAGCGAGTACCTTCAGCTCAGGTCTCAATCTTGGGGTGCTGGGATCCAGTCCTGCATCAGGCTCCTTGCAGGGAGCCTGCTTCTCCCTCTGCCTATGTCTCTGCCTCTCTCTGTGGGTCTCTCATGAATAAATAAAATCTTAAAAAAAAAAAAAACCCAAACCATTCAGTGACAATGAAAATGCTGGATGACGCCCCCATGACTGCTGGAGGTGTGGAGTATTGATGAGGCATTTGGCATCACTCAAACCCCAGAGAAAGACTTAGAAAGGAGAGGGGCACAAAACCTCTGCAGGGTCTTGCAGGTGACTAGTGCAATCATATAGCATAGGGGCTCAAACCTGACTGTTCATCAAGAATGGAGATCTTGTAAGATCTCCATTCATCAAGAATGGAGAACAGGTCACTCTACTTCTCTTTTAGTCTTAATGTATGTGGTATCTAAATTATATCCTTCTCAATGCATCACACCCACGGTGTTTTCTGATCCACGGAGGCCTGCCTCCACCCTCCTCCCTTGGCACACATGCTCTCTTACCCAGACAGTGGATCCCATCGCCTCGGTAGCCTTCTGAGCACTGGCAAACATAGCCACCTTCAGTATTGACGCACTTTGAGGAGGTAGGAGGGCAAATCGTGATGCCCATCTCACATTCATCTATGTCTGTGGGCAAAATGATGAACTAGTGAAATATGTAGACAATCCCAGTATAAGTGAGAATCATAGGAAAAAGAAGTATATAAGCTTACAAACAATCATTCAGCCACTTACAGATACTATTTGGAAATGTAATGCAAACTCTGCATCTTGGTCATAAAGTTCACTTCCGAATCAATTTTTACAGATTGCTTAGGTGTCTGATCAGCTAAGTATGGGTAAATAAATCACATTGTGCCAGAGTTTCAGACTGTAAGAACTGAGATTTTTACAGTAATCACTAACGAAAATTTCAAGGCTATCAATATAAAATGGAAAACTATCCAGCACAATCTACTTATTAAACTGAAACTTATGACCTAAGATTTTAGAGGGAAAAGTTGTTTTTATTGGAATTGTTGAATTTGTGAATTGACTCAAACTCAGACTCATGCTTTTGAAGCTAATTATAAATTTTCCTCCTTACTGTCAACTGCATACATTATGTAATTTTAATATAAACTCACTGTAATATAACAACATATTATCTATTTCATATACACTATATGCCATCCATTTTCTTTTTAGCTAATATCAAATAATTTTTTTCAATCCTGCTGATTACATAAATCCCCTGGACCTTTTGAATCAGTATTATCTGAAAGAATGTTTCTGGTTCACTATTTTCCAGATATTATGTGTATTGGCCTTTGCTCTTACCAAAACATAGTTTTCCATCCCCAGTAAATCCTTTCAAACACTGACATGTGGCATTTTCTCCCTCTGAAACACACTCAGCCCATGTACTGCATCCCACAGGAGCACAGTCGTCAGCATCTGCAAACAGCGAGAACCCCATTAGATCATTTGCAGACCTCCAAGGGAAAATGGACTTGAAAGTTTTCCAGCACTTCTTTCTGAGTTCTGGGACAGGTTAACCTCCAAATAGAAATAATTAGTTGACCTGTAAGCTATATCTATATTAAAGGACCTACAAGGTGCACCTGGGTGGCTCAGTGGTTGAGCGTCTGCCTTTGGCTCAGGCCATGGGTCCTGAGATCAAGTCTCGCACCAGGCTCCCCAGAGGGAGCCTGCTTCTCTCTTTGCCTATGTCTCTGCCTCTCCCTCTGTGTCTCTTGTTAATAAATGAATAAAATCTTAAAAAAAATAAATAAAGGATCCATAAGCCATGTGTTCCCATTTATATGCTCTCAGTAAATCTGTAGTCATAAAGAACTATTTGGTATTCAAAGAGCCCTGTGTGAACTTGTTTATAATTTTTTTAAAAGCATTTGCAAAAAAATAAATAAATAAATAAATAAATAAATAAATAAATAAATAAATAAAAGCATTTGCAAATTTGAACTATAAAATCTCCAGGAGTAAAGGGGCTCAAATATTAACAGTTTTGTTTATTTGAGAATTCCCAACCACCATAACATACAATAGGGGTCAAGTATTCTTATCCCCCAAAGAGACATAGACTAATATATAACAAGTAGATCTGTGTACCAACATGACAGAGGTACAATAAATAAGAGTTTATTACAATCAAGCAAGATACAATAAAAAGACATATTGTCAATTTACTAAAATTATGTTTCATATATTACAGAATATGTATGTCACAATGTATGTTTATTTGTCAAGATTTATGCAGTGACTTGCAAACCTCAAGGCACTTTTATAAAGTCTTGAACCATATAAACTAAATGCTGTAAATGGACCATTTTATTTCATACTCCATTGAAATGCAAATGCCCCAGGGGACAGAGCTGCATGTTGAGCCATAAACATAAGTTGGTTTTTTTTCCCCTTTACTACTTCTGTATATAATCATTCTCCAAACGCCACAGTTGGAGTTGGGGGGATGTAACATACCACAGCAGGATATAACCTATCATCTCACTATTCATTGGTAAGTTTGCTCATCTGAGTATAGAAGAGGTAAGAGAAGTCCTCTAAACTTGCCCATAAATTAAAGAAAGTAAGATGAGTAGGATTCAGATTCTATGTGAATGCAGTTACGTTGGGTAACTGCATTTGATTTGCTTAGCTCTTTGAGTAAGATTTCTCTTGTGGGAACACATGTCCTTCATTCTTGCTTGGTCATCTCTCACTCATGACTGTTCAAGATGGACAAGTTCAGACTAAATCAATTATCCATTTTATTTGGCATTTATTTGGAAGACT
The DNA here is from genome assembly GCF_048418805.1 of Vulpes vulpes. Classification (NCBI taxonomy): domain Eukaryota; kingdom Metazoa; phylum Chordata; class Mammalia; order Carnivora; family Canidae; genus Vulpes; species Vulpes vulpes. The sequence goes on from NC_132783.1 coordinate 35,456,968, forward strand.
AGCTCTCAAGTCACAAGGCTGTTCAGCATATGGTGGACAGTATCCAATTGCCCAAGACATTTTAAATCACTTGCAGAATTGCCTTAAATTAGAATATGATTCAGGATTTATTTGGTAAGTTGCAAATCCCAAGGCAGTTTTTGCATAATGAAAAGCAATAAATATACAGTTGTAGGGGGAGATGGGCTATAGCCAAAGTGCTCCCTGTCACAAACTAGCTCTGGAAGAGACAAGTGCCTGGGCTTCACATTCCTGTTCTCCAAATTACATACGGGTGACACTTTTTGTCCAGTCTACTTCACGTGATTATTGTAAGGACTTGGAAAAAATGATTAAAATAAAAGACCTGACAATAATAAATTTTATATGTATGTAATAAGGATGATAAATAACAAGAGTATTGTGACAGTCTGAATCAGAATTAGACTTACCTGATTCAGATAAGACTCAGAAAAGACTCTTGGGCCTATTAGTTAAACTAATAAAATGAATTCATTTAAAAGTACCTTCTACATGCCAGATCCTAGTGAGAACAAACAATACAGAGATGGAGAATATAGACAGGGGTTCTGCTTCTTTGTGTAGTTATTGAAGTACAGGTGTGATAAGCATGCTCAAAAAAAAACAATACCAGGTTCTAAGACACCTGAAATAACTCATCCCACCTGCTTAGGAGAATAGGAAAAGCTTTCAGAGCGAAAGCATATTAAACTGAGACCTGAAGGATACACAGGACTTGGAAGGGTGTAGAAAGAGCACTGTGGACTGAGAACACAACATCTGTCTGTTACAGGCAAGGCCAGTGTAACTGAAGCCAGCCAGAGAAAGTCAAGGACAGATAGGCACACACTGAGGCTGATGAGGTGTGTAAGGACTAGTTCACCAAAGCCCAACAGGCTGTGTTAAGAATTTTAAGTTTTATTCATGAATTTAGAACTCATTATTTTAGTAAACTCGACAACAAAACCTTTTTATGACTGAATTTCTTTGCCTTGTTGGATACAGATCTACTTGCTATATACCAGTCTGTGTGTCTCTGGGGACTAAGAATATATTGATCCTAACCTAAAATCTATTATAAATTTTTCAAATTCTTTTTAGCATAGACACTTTGTTTAAGTGAAATCTCACTACAAAACATAAATATGACCCCTTAGCATATCACAAGTAGAACAAAAACCTCATAGACTAAGACAAAATAGAACACAATTCAGATATGGAAAAATGAGGTAGTTTTCACAAAGACAATCACTTCCATCTATTCTGCACAAGGTAGAGTATAGTTTCAGGTATGAAACAAAACACAGCCTATTATACAGTATACATATTCCAAATCTTTGGCCATCTCATCACTCCCCGATCCCACCCATGTGTCTAATTTACTGTCATTCATCTTGGTCTTTGAATCTCCCAAACATTAGTCCTTCAAAATATGCTCTATGAACCTTTAGGGATCCCTAGCAACTTTGAAATTGTTCTCAATACTATTATTTATATTGTTTATAATAATTTATTTATATTGTTTTAGTCTATCATTTATTTGTCTCTACTCATACGGTGAACTTCGAGAATAGGGCTATATTAGCTCATCATCATATCCATAGTGCTTAGCATAGTGTATAGCAAATAAATAATCACTAAATGAGTAATATTCCTAATGTGCTAATGCTTTCCAGACTTTTTCTTGACATGAGTTAATTATTTGGTCATGATTTTCAAAAATCGTTGGTAAAGTCAGTACCTTAATATATCTTAGCCTCAGTTTTCAAATCTATAAAGTGATGGGTTGTGATAAGAATCAAATTAGAGGGGCACCTGGGTGGCCCAGTTGGTTAGGCTTCTGACTCTTGATTTTGGCTCAGGTCATGATATTGGGTTTGTGAGATCAAGCCCCACATCTGGCTCTGTGCTCAGCAGGTAGTCTGCTTGAGGTTCTCTCTCCTCTCCCTCTCCCTCTGCCTCTCCCTGCCCAACTCCCTCTTTCAAATGAATAAAGAAATCTTAAAAAAAAAAAAAAAAAGAATCCAATTAGAGGGTATAATACCTGGTAACTCTAAAGCTCCATAAAAATTATTATTACCAAAAATATCCACCTCTGTGCTGATATTTTATAAAAAATCATACCAATAAATTTGTTTTTTTTTTTTTTAAGAGAGAGAGGAAGAGGGAAGAGGCAAAGGAAGGGAGAGAGAGTAAGCAGGCTCCACTAGGTGAGGAGCCTGATGCAGGGCTCTATCTCACAACCTTGATATCATGACCCAGGCCAAAATCAAGAGTGGAATGCTAAAGCAACTGAGCTGCCCAGGCATCCCTGTACTAATAAGTTCTTACAGGGAGAGGTGAGAAGTCTCCAAGGTCTTGTACACAGACAAAACAGTCTGCAGACCACTAAAGTTGGATGAGCATTTTAAATGTATCTAAGGTCTTAAAGGGGAGCTTTCAAACTTATTTTTAGACACAGACACTTTGTTAAAATAAAATCTTAGTCAGAAATATAAGTAAATAAAATGTGTCAATGTAGAGCAGCACTGATTACAAGGGTAGAGAGCAGAATGAAGGGGTGAGGTTTGCAGAAGTTCCAGGGCTGAGTGAAGCCCACTTTGAAAACCACTGACCTCATGAGTGAATATAGAGTATACAAGAATTAGGCTACCTCAAGTTGTTATATACTGAACAAATTATTTAGCATTTTGGTGATAAATGTGCAATATAGAAGAGAATAATTCTAACATTTGCTGTTTGTAAACTTGGAGAAGCTGAGGCAACCAACCTATATTGCTTCCCAGTTACTATCTACTTTTCACACTAATGCAAGTATAGCTAAATGGGCTATATATCAAAATTACTAGGTATGGATGGGGATGGACTCAGTCAAATCTGTCCGGTCTAATTTTTTCACCTTTGTTTCCAAGTTAGATTTCTTCAAAGAAGTTTCCATTCAAAGATTCTGAATGAGTAAAGTTCATGTCCAGTCTCATATGGGGCCATCTTTCTTGGGCACGTGATTCAGAAAAGAAGAAGGACCAAAGTTTGAGTCCAAAGTTTGGCATCAGTAGTTTTGTGTAGATTTTGCCAAAGTTAGAGAGCTAAGTCAAAATTCTGATTGGTAAGATGGAAATTGTTGGAACCAAACCTATATTGGAGAATTCCTTATTCATACCTGACACCATGATTTCGGCCACTAGCATATGCTGAGATTCTGTAATGTTATCTTCAAATCCTTTACTCCTGGGTAAGACATCCCCTGGCGTTACGTGATTACTTAGATCTGCTTCACTACCTACTGAAGGTCAAAAGATACAGAAGATACAGTTAATTTACTTTATATGATTCAAGAAGTTTTGATTTAATTTACATTATAGCTGTTTGTTGGCTGTAAGTTCAGACTTACTCTTACAGTAAGAACATTCAGAGAAACTAGCAGTGTCTTGGTGACTTAGAAAACCTTGCCTGCTCTCCCACACCCTCCCAGCTTCACTCAGTGCACTTGGTTGAGGGTTGGGGGAGCCAGTGGGCAAAAGAACAGGACTCTTTTAGGTATTGGCAAAACCACTTAAGAGTAGAATAACAAAATTCTTATGCACATAATCAGCTCACAGTCAACAGCCACAATTACTAAGGACAAATTAGTAAAATAATCTCCCCAACCTGCCTTCCATTTATACTCCTTCTTCCTTAGGCTGCTTTTGATACTTATTTTAACTTAATTTTACCTGTATTTAGAAATATGGAAAGGTGTAAACAAGCCATAATTTAACATAGGTATGGGACCTATGCAAATCCCCAGTACATGGGAAAATTGGATCCTCTAAAACATTAAGTGTGTTCTGAAAGTGTGGTCAATGGACCCCCGGGTTCCCATTACAGAATTCATAAGGTCAAAATTATTTTCACAAAATGTAAGTACATGTGAAATTAGACATTAGGTAAAACTGTTGGTGCCTTAGCATGAATTAAGGCAATGGCACCAAACTCAACTAATAATCACATTCTTCAATGTACACATTCACACACACACACACACACACACACTCTAGTTTCACTTAAGAAGAACCATGATGAAGTAGTAAGAATTATTAATTTTTTAAAGTTCTCAACCATGGCATACTTGGCTTTTTAATATTCTATGCAATGAAGTGGGAAGTATATCTGTGCACATTCTGAAGTTACGATGGCCGTCTGGTTGTCGGGGGGAAAAGCACGTGTGTACTCCGAGCTGCAAACTGAAACTAGCCTCTTTTCTCATTAGACATAATTTTTACTTGAAAGACTAAGTATGTCATAAACACTTGGAAATTTGGCAAGCATTTTTTTCGAAAATAAAGTGAGTCTGTTGTTCAAGAAAAACAATTGGCAGTACTTATTGCCAATGATAAAATTTCAACTTTCAAGTAAAAATAAAATTCTGAAAAATTTTTGCCACCACCATGACCTTGATGAAAATCCCCAAACTCAAAGACTTGTCTAATGAATTGACGGTAATAATTAATAAATGTGATTTGTATGCGTGTCACACTTGGAAGATATGTGCAACTCAGCCAATCCGTATGTTCAAATGACCAACATGATGCCACAAAATTATGCACTAGTAAAAGAGCCACTCAAAGTACAAAATAGACCACTGGATTTTAATGTAGTCGGTGACAAAAGTTTATTGATGTGGCTTCAGATTCTGCACTGCAGCTACGGCTTAAGAAACTATGACCCGTCCAGTTCTGGCATAGTATCATCTAAAAAGGCTATTAAATTATCAGTCCTCCCTTTTCCAAATCCATGTCTGTGTGAGGTCAGATTTTCTTCATATCCTTCAAGCAAAACAACACAGCAACAGATTTAACATAGAAGCAGACATGAGAATCCAGCTGCCCTATATTAAGCCAGATATTAAAGTTATACCATAAAACAGTGCCATTATTCTCACTACATGTTTTTGTTTTAGAAAATAGTTATTTATTTCCCTAAAAATATGTTATGCTTATACATATGGAATATTATTATGATTTTAATATATACATGTTTAAAAGTTTTAGCTTTAATTTCTAATATTATTGATAGATATGACCCACTTTAACAGTTCTTTGGGGTTTTCGATCATGTTTAAGAATGAAAAGGGGTCCTCGGGGCACCTACATGGCTCAGTTGGTTAAGTGTCCAACTCTTGATCTAGGTTCAGGTTATGACCCCAGGGTTGTGGGGTCAAGCCCTGTGTCAGGCTCTGTGCTCAGTGGGAAGCCCACTTGCGGATTCTCCCTCTGCTCCTCCCTCTCTCACGTCCTCTCTCTTTCTCTCTCTCTCTCTCTCTCTCTCTCTCACACACACACACTCTCGAAGATAAATAAATCTTAAAAAAAAAAAAGAGTGTAAATGGGTCCTAAAACCCAAAATATTGAGAACTGTTGTTCTAAAGCTACAATTGATAGAAAATTCTGAAAATCCAAAATAACCAATTCTGGTCCATAGATAATCAATCCATTTGTTTGCTATTAATCTACTACCTAATTTATACCATGCCTACTAGATAAATGAGTTTAAAAAACATTTTTAATACAATTTAAATTCTCTTTGGTATGAAATTATCAAGGATGAATTCAAAGACCTCCAATTGCTTGCATGCACATTCAAGGTAAGCAAATCAGCACTACTGGTTACACATCACATTTGATTTCCTTTTCCATCCTCTTCCTCAAAGTCATATTTAGTTCTTTAAACATGGACCACAAGCCTTCTCAGGCTACATTCCCTACACTTATTTACTATCCTAAAGTTATTTACTACAAAGGACTTTGCTTTTCACATTAAAACCAGTTATGAAAAAAAAAACAGTTATGTGATAGGAGGATCCTATGTGATCACCTCTAAAATTGAGGCCATAAAACATCTAAACAAAATGTCTCTGATCTTTATCTGAGGTGGTAAAATGCTGGCATTTATTTTTCCAAGTTTGGGCCACTCCATTGTAAGTGGGGGGCCAAAGGACTGGAACCTAACATGTTGAATATTATCATTTGTTCATTTTACTAGAGGAGGTCAATTGAATTTAGTCTTTAAAAAGGAGACCAAATTCATCAGAGAAAACAAACAAACAAAACAAAAAGACTTGGCATCCCTAAAAGCAGGGAAGCTGGGTTTTTTTTTTTTTTTGGAGGGGAGGAGGTGCAGAGGCAGAGGAAAAGATGGAATCTTTAAGCAGGCTCCATGTCCACAGCAGAGCCCAGGGTAGGGCTCGATCTCACAACCCTGAGATCATGACCTGAGTTGAAATCAAGAGTCAGATGCAGAACTAACTAAGCCACCCAGGCGCTCTGAAGCAGGAAATCTTTTAATAATACAAAATACTGAAAATCAGCAATAGCACAAGGATTGATGGAGAACTATATTCCTGAGCCAAAGTAAGATAATTTAGCCATATAATTTATCATCTTACCTGCAGGTATCTGATGGCCATTCAGAGCCAGACACATTTTCCCATCTGGGGCTTTCACAAAACCTTCACGACACGAACATTGAGCAGTTCCAAACCTCTCTTTGCAAATATGTTCACAGCCTCCATTTTGATATAAGCAGGGCTGTGCTCCTTGTGGGGGAAAAGAGGTACATTCACAGATGGGCTTGGAGATTGAAAAAGTGCCATTGGTACAAACCACAGCATTATAGCTTTTGGGGAGAGAAACTTGGTGTATCTAAATGGAGCCTATATCAAGAACTATTTCAGGAGAGTTCCAAACAGAGCCAGTTCTTGGGTAAGTTCAGAATGTTATTACCTTATGAGTATTTATTGAATATAGCCAGTACTTTTGTTCAAGAAGCTTTTTAGGCAGATATAATCCCTATTTCCTGACTCATAATCTAGTCAAACCAACAAAGAGCAATTCAGAAGGAGGTTATTAGAGGACACTGGAGGATGCTCACTCCCTGGCAGTCTCAAGGGCTAGGAAAAGGCCCCAGAATAGATAGAAGCTTTCGCCTCAGGTGTCTAAACTGTGCCCCGCCCCATCCCCACCCTCAGTGCCTTTAACCCAGGAGTCTGTGAAAAGGAACAATTAAGTAGAGCTGGTCAGGAGAAGTAAACATGAGAATGGGGAGACAAAGCCCAAATTCACTACCAGATTGTCTTAGTTTAGACCCAACCCAGTCTCAGGAAATCTTAACATCTACCCAAATTAATGAGAATTGCAATACCCCCCTCCGCCTCTCACATCAAACAATTAAAATGGTTATAGATGCCAGCCTAAGAAAGACTGTGTGACATGGCCAGTGTACCTGGTTTTGCCAATGGATGAACTACAACCAGTGATGAAGGCTTCAGCATGCTGCCTCGGAGACGTACCCTGTTTTTGCCAGTCCTCTTGTCCACCCTTATTATTGATGGCATAGTCCAATCAGAGAACCACACGTGATCCTCAAACACGGCCATAGCAAATGGGTGACCTGGAAGCAGTTTCAATCCATTACACACATCTTGTCTTTGCCATGAATATTTTTAAAAGAACAAGGCTTGCAACATGCTCCCACGATTCCTACACTGCAGCATTCCTTTCACATAGCTGCTAAGCAAGATACTTGCCGCTACCTCCACCTGCATCACGGAGAACCCACAGGTTGAGGGAACCTCGTCTTAGAATGGGAGCCTGGTGGTAGGAGGTCCCAGCGTTGACACACAGCATCCGCAGAGTGGGGGAATGTGGGCTATTGACAGAATGTCAAGGAGGGGGAGGCCAGGGTGACAATGTTTCCATGTTTGGTGACTTGGTCACTATAGGCTAAGCTTCAGTAAGTTATTTTATCTCTCTTTGCATTAGGATTCTTGCCTTTTGAGCAGCAACAATAAGTGATAGACTAAGTTCACTGGTTGTTGCAAGGATCTTTAACAATTTGAAAGAATTGAGTAATAGTGTCTCCTTAAATTCCCATCTGCGGCAACACATCTCCCTGCATTGGATCCCTGCACTGGATCCCCGCCTCCTTTCCCATCTCTCCCGTTATCTGGTATTAGTCCATTGGCCTGTCTTCCTGGGCTCATTCTTCCTGTCTCCTCTCACACCTGGTTCTGTCCATTACCCTTCTCTTTTACACCTTCATTCTCTTCATTCTGCTAGCTTCCTTCCCTTAGCTCATTAATATCCTCATCTTCTTGGCTCCTCTAGCTTCTTTTTGTCTTTTTCCTTCCTTCTTAGCCAAGCTGTTTAAAAGTATCTATTATCTCTTGCCTCCATTTTCATGGCTTTTATCAACCCCTAAGTGGCTCTTCCGACCCCACCTCAACTAACCACTTCTCCATGCCCCTGGAACTGCCCTGATAAGATATTTAGGTATTTATAGTAAGCAGGGAAATGCTGTAATACACTATCTCAAGTGGTTAGAGGCTAAAGCTGCAGAGTCCCAAATTTGGAAGCTTTAATCATGTCCAGTCACATTTCCCAAGCCAGTTTTTTTTTGTTGCTGTTGTGTTTTTTGTTGTTGTTGTTTTTTGTTTGTTTGTTTGTTTGTTTGTTTGTTTGTTTAGCAAATGAGCAATGGATTTAGTAGATTAGAATGAATGTCTCCCTCTTTTGGCAGCAAACTCAAAATTACTTATCCTGGGGACAATGAGTCTCCAATCATCATTATTGACCAGGGCCATTAAGATGCGTTTTAGTCTCTAGCCTTTTGTCCCTAACTCAAGCAATAAATGCAGCAAGGAAAATTTTTTTATACAGCTGTGAGGTGTTTGTTTTTTGTTTTTTGTTTTGCTAAGGCAAAAAAAGATTTAACATAAAATGTATCATCTTAACCCCAGTGTGCATTTCAGTATTGTTAAGTATCTTCACTTTGTTGTGTAGCCCATTTCCAGAACTTTTTTATTTGCAAAACTGAAACCGTATATCCATTAAACCACAACTTCCATTTCTCACTCCTTTTAGTAACTGGCAAATATCACTGTATTTTTTCTTCCTATGACTGTGACTAATCTAGATACTTCCGGTAGATAGAATCATATGTATTTGTCTTTTATGATTGGCTTATTTCACTCACCATAATGTCCCTAGGGTTCACACATGTTGTAGCCATGTTGTAGCATGTGTCAGAATTAGCTATGGTTTTTAAAAACCTTTAAAAAATTTTTTGTTTTTCTCATTTTTAATTTTGAAGTATACTTGATGAGAATTAGTGAGAGTTTTTCAACAAATCCTCACACTAGACATAATTTTCTTTATGTTTTTAAATAGTAGAGCCACAGTTGAATGTTAAATGAAAAATGAGTTTCTTCAGGGGCACCCGGGTGGCTTAATCAGTCAAGCATCCATCCCTTGATTTTGGCTCAGGCTTGATCTCAGGGTCATGAGATTGAGCCCTGCATCAGACTCCACAATGGGCATGAAGCCTTCTTAAGATTCTCTCTCTCCCTCTGCCCTCTGCCTCTCCTCATCACCCCCACGCACACTCTCTCTCTCAAAAAAAATGAATGAATGAATCCAATTTTTTCTCTTTAAATTTTTATTCTGTGAGTTTATGTCTTTATTTCACCTCCCTTGCAAAATTAAATTTTAATGTAATATATTATTTAATTTTATTTCAATTCAATTCATTAACATATAATGTATTATTGGTTTCAGAGGTAGAGGTCAGTGATTCATAAGTCTTATATAACACCCACGGCTCATTACATCATGTGCCCTCTTTAAAGTTCATCATCCAGTTACCCCGTCCCCCCATCCTGTCCCCTCCAGTGACCCTCAATTTCTTTCCTATGATTAAGAGTCTCTTATGGTTTGTCTCCCTCTCTGATTTTGTCTTGTTTTATTTTTCCCTCTCTTTCGCTATGATCCTCTGTTTTGTTTCTTAGATTCCACACATGAGTGAGACCATATGAAAACTGTCTTGGTAGCTCAGTCCAATAAGCATCTGCCTTCAGCTCAGGTCATGATCTCAGGGTCCTGGGATTGAGCCCCACATTGGGCTCCCTGCCCAGTGGGAAGTCGGCTTCACCCTCTTCCCTCTGACCCCCCATGCTCTGTCTCTCAAATAAATAAATAAAAATCTTTAAAATAAATAAGTAAATAAAAAATGTTAGTTTAATCCTTAAATCTTTACATTAAAAATTCTGAGTTAGCAGCTGAGAAGCCACCACATTTATGCCAGTAGATGGCACTGTAATGATGGAAATGGTCACTTAGATATTTTCATATCAAATATTTGATAACTGCTTTTAATAGGAAGTTGTATTAGTCACATATTATAGCACCATAGAAATTATTCACTAAGCATTTGCTATGCTTTTTGGTTTAGCATATGGTATCTTTACATTCTGATTTGGATAATTCAAATCCCTTTATACCTCCATATAGCGAAGCTATAATTTCCCATTTATTTGGGTGATGTATTTTTTTAATAATATATGTCCCCACATCCCAGGCTCCAGGACTTCACAGGAACCGTTTTATTTTACTCTCTACTGTATCGCTACTTCCTAAAATGATTCAATAAATATCTGTTAAGTGCATGGGTGAATAAAGTCTATGATCTTAGATGGGCTTATGATTTATTGTAAAGTATACTTTTAATTTTCAAGGAAACTTGGAAGTATGCAAAATTTTCAGTTTTACTTATCATGACCTATTTAATGTATAATACAAATCTAGAAATTCATATCTTCTAAGCCAAAAAGAATGACAAAAATAAATATCTTATGCAGATTATTAGCTTCTTCATAAAAGAGATAGACTATATTTTTGTATCTTCTCAACCAACCAGTTTCTGAATCTCAGAAGCATCTTCAACATCTTTCTGGCTCTCCTGCTGATATTTAATCTATGACCAAATCCTCTAAATTTTTCGTTCATAGTAATTCTTTTTAATACTCTAATCCTCCATTCCACTTTGAAATGGCAATGTTCTATCTCAGGCTTTCATCAACTGTTGACTGGACAACTGTTGGAGTCTCCTGACTAATTTCCTTCTCTCCAGATTTCAATCCAACCCTTATACTGTTACTAAGGGTTACAGTGAGGTGCCAGTCTTATCATACACATTTCCTGCTCAAGAACATGCAACGGCTTCTGGTACATTCAGTATTTCACTCTCTGTCTTTTTAAAGGATTTATTTATTTATGAAAGTGAGAGCATGCGTGCGTGCACACGGGGAAGGAATGAGGGGAGGGGCAGAAGGGAAGCTGACTTCTCGCTGAGCAGGGAGCCCCACAGGGAGCTCACTTCCTGACCCACAGATGATGACCTGAGCTGAACCAATAGTTGTACACTTAACTGACTGAGGCACCCAGGCACCCCTAGTATTTCTCTCTCTCTCTCTTTTTAAAGATTTTATTTATTTATTCATGAGAGACATAGAGAGAGAGAAGCAGAGGGAGAGGCAGGCTCCATGCAGGGAGCCGGATGTGGGATTCAATCTCAGATCTCCAGGATCACGCCCTGGGCCCAAGGCAGGCGTTAAACCGTTGAGCCACCTAGGGATCCCCCAGTATTTCTCTGTTAACACTTAGCATAGACTATAGCATTTTAAATATATTTATGAACATACATGAAATCCCATGAAAAATCTGAAAATATAATAGGAAAGAAAACTATATTTATTAATCTTTGCCTAAAACATAAGAAATGACAACAACTGAACCAAGTTCTTATTCCTAGAGAAGTCGTAAATTTTTAATATTTTCATTCTGATTTTGGGAAATCTTGGCAAAAAGAAATGATTATTCATCACAATGTTTTACCCAGTATTCCAATGTGAAGGTAATCTTTGTAGCTCAGACATTCCCAAAGAAGTCTGTCTCCATATCTCTCTCACAGGTGAGTGTATGTGTGTGTGCGTGTGTGTGTGTGTGTGTGTGTGTGTGTGTCTAAACACACTTTTTATTTAACATGCATCAACACTCAGGTCAAGATGAAGAAATCACCCATCCCAAAGTCTCACCTACATCGTTCTGGGCAAGTCTTTGGCGTTTTGAACCATCCAGATTGGCCATCTCAATCACAGACAGCTTGGTATCACACCAGTACAATTTGTCAGTTACGTAATCAATCGTTATTCCACTGGGCCAGACCAGACCAGAACTAGCTATAACCAGTCGGCCAATGCCTTGAAGGGAAGAACTTTCAATTCGTGGATTAATCCCCATATCAGTCCAGAATAATCTCCTTTAATCAAGAAAGCATACAACAAATAAAATTGCATGCAAAAATTCTTCCATTCTTTCAACACTGAAAACATCAATGTAAAATCATTTTAGAATAAACTGAAGTAGTACACCAAGGAATATAGAAAGTATAACAGTGTACATCAGACAAATAATTCTCAATAGCAAAAATTATCTTTTTATGTAGAGCATCTTGGACAGGTAATGCTGAATTAAAGCTCAGATCATTGGATAAAGAAGAAATTATTAGTTTGAAAAATTGTACTATATTACCAAGTGAAAGTGTGTTCAAGAGCATATTCTTAAATTAGTGTTTCATGCTGCAGAAGGCAATAAAATCTTATTAGCCTGTTCCTTTGCTATGCATATGTAAAACTTACTATATATGTAAAATTACAGCATAAAGGAAATAGCATATTTATCTGTTATCTAGTTTCATACAATGTACTCAGTTAATTTGGTCGATTTTAAGTTCCATAAATCAGATGCTGAGGCACATTTTTTGAGGTCAATATGGTTCGTTATCTTTTATCCTAGTTTGTTTAGAGATGGTTACATTCTCACTTTTTAAATCACGTGGCTGGCTCCAAATCAATTACCAATTACTACCAATATATTATATCCCATCACCCTCATAAAATTCCCATTATAAATTAAATAGGGTTAGTTTTTAACCCTTGTTTTTTAACAACTAGGAAGGAATTCATTATTCTACTTAATTCTCTAAACCTGAACCAATGTTTGTCAACAATTATGTTACTAATTCACAATTAACAACACAGTCCTCTAATCTTTCGTGATTTCGTTTTCCAGTTGTCTAAATCTAGGAATGACCTATCATTAGAACTCATCCTATGATTTTTCTAAATATAATTCATAAACCATACAATCTAAATACCATACTTTGCTCAGGAAAGCAATAATATAGATTTTTAAAGGAAGTAGTTTCATGGGTTTGCATCTATAGCCCACTTCTTTTTTAAAAAATTAAATTTGCTTAAAAGGAAGGTTATCTGAATAACAAAATGTTTATGTAAGAATAGAAAGTCAAAAGACATAAATGGATGGGGAAGTCATGCTAGTTATATCATTTCTGAAAGTTTGAACTAATCTCATGGATTCTCTTGATTTCTGATTCCACTGAACACCTGAGATCTTAAGAAAAATTTTGAACACTAGTATATCAAACATGAACTGTCTCATGACCTCTATCAGCAAGTGCCTTATTTTCACAAAACTTACTTGGCCATTGGATGAACAGCAATTCCTCGTGGCTGAGAGATGTCCTCCTTGATGATTATCTCACGATGTTTTCCATTTAAATCACTCCCTTCAATAAGAGATTTTCTAAAATGCATGCAATATAAAGGAGCTTGTTATATCAACTTTAAATATCAACTTTTTAAACAAAAATACTCCTTTTTCCCTGTTACTTAGTGAAATGCACAAAGAGGCACTCTAAACCCACCTCCACCACATGTGTGCACACACATATACTCTCAACACAAGTCAGGACCATCACATGTGTACACACACACACACACACACACACACACATCAGGACATACATTCACAAATTCTATTTTTTTTAACACAGTCTTTCAATCAGCATCCCAATATTTATCCCACACAACTAAAATACACAGTGAAAGGATAAGGTAAGAGGGGACTGTGTCAGGGGTCTGGCAGGGACAAAGTCAGGAGCGTAAATACCACCAACCCTTTTTCTTCACAACATCCCAGCTCCTGCTGAACCCAGTGAAAGCCAGAGGGGGGGCTGTACTTCCTGGTCACAGATCAGAGGAAAGAGAGAGAGTAGGCCTCAAAGAGCCAAGAGACAGCCAGCATGAGGACAGCAGAAGGGAGATTTATGTTGACTTAATTTTCTTCCACATAATTCTAAGACAAATGGGAGTACTAAAATTATTATTTGCTCATCTTTACATTAAAAAAATAATAACCCTTTGGGTTCTGGCAGAGGAGAAAATCCTTGTTTTCTGGTTTTTCTATTTATTTGTTAGACTGACCTTCATTATCAAATAAATATTAACTGAGCACCTACTGTGTGTCGGAGATTGGCCTCAGCATTGGAGACGATAGTAAACAAAACCCTGTCTTTGTCCTTATAGAGCTTAGAGTTTGGCAGGAGGAGAGGGAATTCTAGTATAGAGAATGTTAACAACGCAAGTGGCAGACCCAGGGCAGATGCTTTAGTCCAGCACACTCTCACCCTGTATACTAACCTGGGATTCCAAGCAGCATCCAGAAGCAGGTAGGACCACAGGCTGAGGGGAGAAGAAGAACCTCCCCTCCCTACCATGTGGTGTCTGCTCAGCCTGCTTCCCTAGCAAACTAGAAAGTATGGTTATTTTTAATTCATTCAACAAACATCCGGAAGGGCCTAGCCCTTGTTCTTGTGGGCCTTCCCAGAAACACAGGGCAGTACTATTCCCCTTTCCCTATTCTACTAAGCACTAAGGAAGTCTCTGGGTGATTTATCCAACTGTGGTTTCAAGCACCTGGTGGGGAAGAGGCTTCATAGATTCCTCCTCATAGTTTTTATGAAGGAGAGAAAGCAAAGGTAAAATTGGCTCAGGGCTTATGCTGGCCAAGGACACTTTACAAACCACCAACTCAGGGCAGTGGATAATTTGAAGCCATTTGTACTCCTGTGCCACTTTTAAAGGATAATTCTATTCCCAGATGAAGTGATCATCGGGAAGGTACTGCCGGGTGGAAGATATTTTTGAATTCGATGTGTCAAATTCACTCAATCACAACTGTCATTGAGCCTGTCCCTTGGTGGGAGGGAAGGAATTCTGAGGCCACTTGCTTGTGACCAGGGGGGATAAAACTGTCAATTCTGGTTTCACTGTTACATCATCTCTGAATTCTTACTGTTTTGAGCAGGAGTGAAATGATGAGAATCAAGAGTGACATAAGCTCCTGAATCTGGAGCTGTCTTAGGTAGGATTGCTGGAATTTACTTTCAAAGCTCCCCAAGGGGTTCACCCAATAATACACGTCTATTTGATTCAGCAGAAAACAAATCCCTAACTCCAGTGTCGGTAATGAGAAAGCAAAGACGAGCACAGATATTTGGGTGCATAGGAGTTCAAGCATGACCCTTGATCTAGTGGAGCATCTTTCTCTTTTTATCCATGATCTAATTGGCCTGGATGCCACTGGCATGCTCCAAAACCCACCCTGTTTCCAGCATAGCAGTTGTCCATCTGGAACCCTAAAAGAGTGATTTATTCCACCTGGTAGGTATCAATCATGAGCAAACATATGTTTTTACCCTCCTGATTCACTTTTACTGGGCTTTTGACTTTAAGAATCAGGATTCCTCAATGCTAAATAATAGTATTGCCAGTGGAATTATCAATTAGCTTCCTTCCTATTGTAGATGTTAATTTGAATCTGTCTTTTCCTCAGCCAATATAAACTGTAAGCATCCACTCTGGCTCTTTTAACTGGTTAAAAGTTACCATATAATCTAAAATCATGAACTTGGAATCTCAGTTATTTAAATCCAATTTCTAGCTAATATCAAGGTTTTCAAGCTATAAACCTCTCATTTCCAGACAAATTAAAGGTTTTCTTTTTAACAGCTGCTGTTAGAGGGAAGAGGACTTAGAAGGGCTTGTTATTACTGAAGCCAATGAACTAGGGAATTTGAGGTCTGACTCTCTGGGACACGGAGGTGTGTGACTAGCTTCTGAAGGCATTGCCTTGCTGGAGGTACCATGAGGCCATAATCAAATGTTGTTAAAATTAAAGGTGCTGTGCAAATGTGGGAAATATGAGGAGACCTGGCTCCTCAGAGAGACCAAGAGCGGCTCACATCTGCTGTCCTGATCAACGTTTACCCTTCGGAGAACAACCATGGACAAGCTCTGTTATTATGCACAGCTGACATTTTAAAATGTCCTTTTAAGTAGGTTCAACACAGAAGAGGTTGCTATTATGATTTTTATCATTACTACAACTGAAATTCCAGATCTACCTTTTGCTGGCTGCTTGCCATTGGGAAAGGTACCTTCCTCTTTAATTCCCAATTTTTTAATCTTTAAATTGGGGATAAGAAAACTTACCTTTTTTGGGATTCATAGTGTTATGGATATAAAGCTATTAGCACAATGTCTAGTGCATTTCAGTTATTCAATAAATGGATATCCAAAGAATAAAGGAATAAAAGTATGTTTATGTAAACCAAAATGAATGAATGAATGAAAATATACTTACCCTGGACATAAAAGTACCATGTTATTGATAACTGCACACCACTGTACAGTTGGCTCATTTTTAAAACACCATTTGTTTCCCATGTTTCTAGGACATAGAAAACCTACCCCCAAGCATATAAACCTGTTCCCTGGGACCTCTCCTTCTGAATTGGGACCGCTAATTTCATAGAGATGAACTCCTAGGTGAACTCCTAATTCTATCATCTTCTTTTACTTTAACTCAGTTGCATAAGTTGGCTACCATTACACTCTATGGCTTAAGTTATTCTGAGAAAACATGCTAGAGCACAGAGAATTTAAACACTATCTTGTGACAGCTGCCTATACTCTGTGGTTAGCTATCTCTCTTGGAAGCAAGGAGAGGGCTCCCATTAGCACACATAGGAGCACCCACTTCCTTCCTTCACCCTCCTCCTACCACCACCACTCCTGGGGCTCACACAGGCCATACATACACCAAATGCAACTGCCCCTCCTACAGCCCTAAAAGCATTACCCCCAGGGTGGCAGACACATCAGAGTTGTTGTTCTGTTCTGTTCTTTCCCACATAAGGGAAAGTAGACCATCTCTCCAATCTTGTGAGGACTTTGCTCACAACTCCCATGTGAAGTCTTGCTCCCTCCTTCATGCTCATTCACAGGGAGAGAGAAGGTGAATTCCGGTCTCTAAAATGAGGGGGGTTGGGCTACTTGATTCCTGGAACCTCTTCCAAAGCTCCCTCTGGGTGTGGACACACTTCATTTAGCAATTATTTATGCCCAGCCTTATTTATATATCTCTTGTACTGATATGTAGGACAAGCATTTGTACTGTTTTTTTTTTTTTTCTGGGTCCACGTGCCTTAGCTCCCTGGCTAAACTATGAGCTTACTGCAAAGATGGACACTCCTCAGGCTTCTTTGCATCTCCATTACCCAGGATAGGGCCTTATCCATATCAAAAAATTGATTGTATTCAGACAGTCTTTGCATTTCTCCGATTACCACAGCCTACAGTGCAAAAACACATGTTGCTTTCTTGGTCCTCACCATTCTCCCTTGGATATAGATCCAGTCTTGATGAGAAGAGAACATCCTGCTTGGTAGTGTGGAGAAAGTGGAGGGAAAATGGACAGTGTTAGGGGCATCTTTCCTCCAGTCCCACCCAAGTGCCCAGCAATATTTTCTTGGGTTCAAAGTAGAGGATGAGGCCAGCGGTATTACCTATGCCATCACTCCCATCCCACGTGGCTTAAAACTAAAGGAGGAAGCATACCCTCTGTCTGTCCAGTAGAATTTACGGTCAATCCAATCTATGGCAAGACCTTCTGGCACATCCACTGCTTCCTCAATAAGCCTTTCTCGCTGGGAACCGTCCATGTTAGCTCTCTCTATCCACTTCAGGGCTGTATGGGCAAAGTATATCTACAAAAAAAGAACATAGGCATTTCTGTCAGATTTGTTTTTAAAAATTCATGTGGAATATATATAAACACGGTTATTAAATCTTCAGATCATATAGTGTAATCATTAAGAGCTTGGCTTTGGAGATAGACACAGTTGCAAATTGGATTCCACCTTCTACCTCTGCTGCTTCCCAGATGTGTGTAAACATAAGCAAGTTCCTCCATGTCTCAGACCTTCAGTGTCCTCATTGGTTAAATGCGGATAATATTAAACTAAAAAGGAGTTATATATACACGTGTGTGTGTGTGTGTGTGTGTGTGTGTGTGTGTGTGTGTGTGTGGTCCTGTAGCCCTGTGCCTAGCACACATTTCTATTGCTACTGGGTAATTTATTAATCTTTGATAATTGGTCAATAACAAAGCCATTGTACTTAAACTCTAATGGGTTCTACAGCCTGAAAGGGAGCTATGATGAGCAGTTTAGTGGGGGCTACAAGCCAGGCTGTATCTTCTGCTGTTCAATCTGCGGACTACACTTCACTGCAAGCCTGGACTTACAGGTCCCTCTCCTGGTTTGGGCCCTTCTTTGTTTAATTGCGTTGGCCAAGTCATTAACCTTAATTTTTCTTTACTGTAAAAATGACAAAGTCTAGATATTTGCTAAAGTTTCTTTGATCTCTGGCCATATTGAATTTCATTTTAATTAATCCACCTTGGTCAACAGAACCTAACTTGCAGGTGCAAAGCTCTTTTTTTAAGTCTCCTATGCAGACTAGCAAACAGATACAAGAATTTTGTGAGAGTTTTAAAAACAGCTGTGGGTCAGCTGACAACTTAATGATGGCATTGGTGGAATTTTAACTGAGTATGTATATGTACATAAACCTATAATAAATGATGAGAATGTTCACACAATGGAAATTTATTAACTAGTGGATTATCATCTTTGTAGATAAAACAGAAAAGGTTTTATTCCATAATACAAAAATGGGTACTTCTCCTATTAAAAAACACTAAGCTAGAGCTCTTCTCAAACTCAAATGTGCATGCGAATCATCTGCAAATCTTGTTAAAATGGAGATTCTGCTTCAGGGGTCAGAGGTAGAGCCTGGGAGTCTGCAATTCTAACAAGTTCCAGGTGATGTTGATGCTGCCAGTCCAAGGACCACAGTTCGATGAGCAAGAGCAAGAGAACTTAACCAGGGAAATGAAAAACAGCCACATGACTGTAAGTTCATTCTGGGTCTAATGCTGACTGTGTTGAGGGAAAACAAAACAAAACAAAACAAAATTAGTTTGGTAATAGATGAATCTTGAACTGACTTTTTTCTATTAATTGTTTCTTTCTATAAATACAATTCTTCCATGGAGTCCAATAGATTCAGTTCAAGGAAAAGAAAGAAGGATTTTTTTTTTGCTAGTGTTTGAGTATGAAACTTCTATTTGCAAAAATAGTTATATTTGGCTATCAATCCATAGCAATTACACACAGAATCAATCTGCTTCACTCTGTCTCTTTTGACCATTTACCAGACTGCTTCAAAGCAGGAAGATAGAAAAATACAAAGTTTAAAATCCTAGAAATTAATGCACTATCTAGTAATAACTAATTAACTAATAACTATGTATATTTATAATTACCATGTGATTAACCTCCAGAAGACACCATAACATCTTGTTTTAAGTACATGCTAACTGAGGACAAATATAACCCAACCAACCTCTCACTCCTTCTGCTATCCGCAAATACCTAAAAAACTATTTATGGCAGTCCTCCTGAGTGTACAGCACTGTGCTAGCCTTCCAGACTCATCTCCAAAGAGAAGCTAAATTTAAGATCCTGCTCAACCAGGGATCCCTGGTGGCTCAGCAGTTCAGCACCTGCCTTTGGCCCAGGGTGTGATCCTGGAGTCCCAGGATCGAGTCCCATGTCAGGCTCCCTGCATGGAGCCTGCTTCTCCCTCTGCCTGTGTCTCTGCCTCTCATTCTCCCTCTCTCTCTCTCCTTCTCTCTCTCTCTATCATGAATAAATAAATAAAATCTTTAAAAAATAAAGATCCTGCTCAAACATTCTCAATAAAATGATTGAATCACTGTAAGGACTAGGATAAGGTTATGAGAATAAGAGTGTCCTTGAAATTTCCCAAATTACGCTCCAGTGTCTGTATGTACATTTTTCTATGCCTATTCATTATGAGCTTAGCACAGGATTTTCAAGTAGCTCAGGTCATCTGTTAGGATAAAATCCTCTACTCTGCCCTTAAAGCATAGCCACATCTGTTCAAGTGACAATACCATACCTTATTTTCCACAGGGTCGTGATCAAGGGCAAAAACCATTCCCATTTGCTGGCTGAGCAGGGTTCCATAATCTGTTCCATCAAAATGCATGTGTCGAATATCTTGAGAATTGGCAAACAGCAAAAATGGTTGTGGTCCTGTTAACCAAATTCAAGTATGACTGTATTTAAAATATGCCTTGGAACCCGATAAGCACTTCTGACTTTTCCTTTTCACTGTATCCTCTTTCTACAGTTTTTGCCTTCTTAATTTCCCATCAAATGTGGTATAGGTTAAGACAGTCAAGAAGATTTCTTCTATGAGGCGATATTTTACCAGAATTCCATTTTACTGGATTCCCCTCTGCCTGCTTTTAAAATGCAAATTACTTATAAAAAGAGCCAGCATTAAATAGCTAACCCCACAGCTAGATGATGCAAGTCTTAGTCCCATAATCTCCTTGCTTCACACATATAGAAACATCTTAATATTAGCAGATTATACAAATTCATGTCCAAATAAATACCATTCTCTGACCTGGGTACTTCTGAAAGGGAGGCATGATTATTCGGGTTAATAACAAGACCTCTGATAATTTTCAGAGCTCAGATTATGCTATATTCACTAACGCCCTAGGAAGTTAAGAGTCATGGGCTCTAAATTAAACTCTTCAGGCTCATCATTATGTCATCTCAGATTACAAGCATAATCAACCTAGGAGAGATAACATCAATTTGGTATAAATCTAGGAATCCAAGGCTGCTGAAAGACTAAGAGATGTAATATCAGAAGATGAAAAAATTATTCAAGCATTCAGCAACATATTAAATTTTGACATAAAAAGGACAGATTTTGTCAAAGTATTATGATAGTTACATTCACTGGAGAGATGAAAATCAAATCAATCAACAAATATTTATTAAACACTTCTAAACTATAAAGTGTTTTAAGACTATTCTGGTCGTGATTTTCGCATATACTGGAATGCCATACTAAATGTCATGACAAATCTTTGCTGAGTACTAGTAAACTTAAAGACATTCCTCAAAAACATGATTTTTGTGATTCTTATTTATATTTACAATGTTATTTGTTTTCTATTTCCAAAAACAAAAAGTCAGACATTCTACTCAGAAGCCAAAAGCAACGTAACTCTCCATTTTTCTAAATAAAATGTTTCACATAATCTTTTTGCAGCGACACACTTTCAAAGTCCACAGCACTAACCTGATGCTGCACAGCTTTGTTTGTCCAGTTGTAGGTCATACCCAGGAAAGCAACCACATTCCCAGGATACTGGGCTGAGAGGGAGGCAGAGCTGGCTACATCCACCATTATCAGGTGATGAACAGCCTACAAAAACAAGCACTTGTTAATGATGCATTCAAAAATAAAACAATTTTTCATCAAAATAGTGAGTGAACTAAGTATATGTTGATTTTTAAAATCATTTCCAGAATCTTGTATACTGCTGCAATCAAATTTATTTTTCAGAGACTAGGAGCAAAATGTCATCATATGCCATTTTCCTATAACCCCATGTCTTGAATGTTAACCCTTCACAACCCAGCAACCCTTGGCCTCTGTACTATCACTGAGTTTGAAAAACAAGTGTACTGACAGTAGAATAAAAAATTTATTTTGATGAGTTTGACAGCTGGTCTAATTCTTGCAAGTGAGTAATGTATTTTTTTCTCACATATATTTCTGGCCCTGTGATTTTTTTTTTTTTGCTTTCTTTATTTAAAAAAAAAGCCACACATAACTTTATGCTAATTTTAAGTTATATCCAGCCCTCTATATGCTTAAATCTCTATGAAGATAAAAGTAGAGAGGCATTAATTCGCTACAAGGAATAAACTAAAGACTCTACATCCATCATCTTGTTCAATGCTGGCCACAAATCCAGGAGGCAGGTCTACTAACTTCTACAGATGAAAAAAAAATGAAACTAAGGGAGGGCAAGTAACCAGTCCAAAATAACACTGCTTGTAACAGGTAATGAATGCTACCTCAGAGCTGTCTAACTCCAAAGCCCTTGCTCATAACCACCAAGCTATGCTGTCTAAAAGCAAAAAACACACAAATAAAAACCTGACAAAAATCTACATACTATTCTGCTGCACCAATATCTTTTCAAGTATAATGTTGGAAAGTCTCTTCTACATTATAACAAAGATCAATCTTTAGGTGTCACTCAGAAAGTTTGTTTTCAAACAAACAAAAAGTAAATAAACTTACCACTACATGTTTTTCCATCTGCCTCAAGCACTGAGCCTTCAGGACAGAAACATATGGGACCATCTGATGTCAGAACACAGTCATGGCTACATTTAGATGTATTGCTCGGACAGGCAATTAATTCTAATCATTGAAGCATAAGGTCAAGATTAGTGTTAAGTCAGATTTGTGGAAATTTAGCAAAATCAACTGCTAAAAATGCTACACTCAAAAGAGTAAGTTAATGACATTTCATAAAGACATTTATGAAATGCTGTGGTAAGGGTGATGTAAAAATACAGAAAATTCTCAAATCTAAAAAATTAAAGAAAGACTTCTCTTTTTGGCAAATGATTCTAGCTTCCTCTATGTTTCTTCTATGTCAAATAATATTTTCAAAGTTATTAATCATCAAAATTCCAAAATATTTTAAATGTAACTTAGCCAAATGATTTGCAAGTTCATCTGGAAAACTAATTGTATACGTAAAAAAACTAAGAACATGGTATGAGTGTGGTTAGGTGTAGGAAGAGAGTGAGGCTCTTAACAAATATCAAAATGTATCATAAAGGAGCATTAACTAAATAAGTGCAGGTATAGACAGAAAAGATAATAGAACCAGAGAGAAAGCTCATTTTAGAAAAAGACTCAGGTATGTATAAGAATGTAGTATATGATAAATGTATTTTTTAAAGATTTGTTTATTTATTTGAGAGAGAGAGCTTGCATGCATGTGCACACACAAGTTGCAGGAGAGGCAGAGGAGGAGAAATCTTCAACTAGACTCTCCATTGAGTGTGGAGCCTGATGTAAACCCACAAGCCATGAGATCATATGACCTGCGCCAAAACCAAGAGTCAGATGCTTAACCAACTGAGCTACCCCGATGCCCCTGTGGTAAAGGTATTTTAAATCATTGATCATATGAATGATCATCGAACATGGCACAGAAGTAACTGAGAAATGATTTGAAAAGTTACATCCCTACCTTACACCATACATCAAAATAAATTACAAGAAAATCAAAGATTAAAATATAAAATACATGTACTATAGAGGTCTTAGAAGTTTTTAAAATCTCATAATCAAATGAGATTATGCATGTCACATAGTATATTCCATAACACATTAACATCATGCACTTAAGTATATTTGCCAACTGGTAAATTACATGGTATTAGAAGGGAAAGATCCAGAGACAGGAACAAATGTAGTGGGTAATTTCATTACCATTACCCATGGTAAATTCATTACCATCCATCTATTTTTAAATGCCTTAAATGTCATAAGCACTTACCACACTCAGACTGATCTATTCATCATCATCTCTGGAACAGGGCTAGACAATGCATATGGTCTTAAATATTAATTTCTACTTAGCTATGTTAGTAGATTCAATAAGAAACCTATAAGAAGGTACTAGAGTATGTAATCTTAAACTGAAAGTGGGCATGTCCATATAAATTTATACTTTATTTCTCTCTTTAAAAAGTGTTTTTCTGGCTCTGATGGCCTAAAAGGCTAGACACACTGACTAACCTAGTAGTAGCAGATTATGTTCTCTAAATATAATTTTCTCATTAAAAAGAAGTATCATTCTTTAAGAAATTGCTAATGCCAGGTCTAGAACATAGAATATATAAGATAAGCCTGGAAAATATATCCTACGAGATAACAAGGAAACTATTGAAGACTACTGGGGCCTTTGAAGAAGCTCCCACTGGCCAACAAGAAATAACTTGCTCATTGGTAAGGATAATAACTACAATAGGTTGAGCCATATTAAAACATGTTAAAAATCCATGACTCCATAGTAATATTTAATTTTTGAAAACACTCTTCTTTGGAAAGTGTTAAGGAATAATATAGTTTACTTATATAAATAAAAAAGAAGAAGAAAAATCCAACATTTATTCTGCCTTTAACGTAAGAATTATATC
Organism: Vulpes vulpes; assembly: GCF_048418805.1. Classification (NCBI taxonomy): domain Eukaryota; kingdom Metazoa; phylum Chordata; class Mammalia; order Carnivora; family Canidae; genus Vulpes; species Vulpes vulpes. Next base: position 35,481,172 of record NC_132783.1, read on the forward strand.
TTGAGGTAACCAAAAAGTTAATGAGCAAAGTGCTCTTTATGAAGTACAACTAAAACTAAATAATACAACTAGATATCACCATTTGAAACCCTTGGTGAAGTAATGAATCTAGGATATTATTGTTAATGCTGCTACAACCATTCATTGAAAGACTGTTGGACTCTTTCTCAATTTCAACTACCTTAGTGGCTGTTCTTGTTTGGAAACTGTCCTATACCTAAGGCAGGAAGATGGTGGCTTCACAGCACATGAAAAAGTTGCTGGAGTAGATCAACTCTAGGCTCAAACTCATTATGAAGAGTGGAAAGTACAGACTGCAATACAAGAAAACTCTGAAATGATTAGACAAGACAAACAAAACTGGTCATCCTCACTAGCCACTGTTGCCCAGCCTTGCAGAAATCTACAGTAGAGTACTGTACCATGTTGGCCCAAACTGGTGTCCATCACTAGAGTGGTAATAACATTAAATTAGGCACAGCATGTGGAAAATATCAGAGAGTATACACACTAGCTGTTACTCATCCAGTTGATTTTGATATCATTAAAAATATGCCCAAACAGGGGATCCCTGGGTGGCGCAGCGGTTTGGCGCCTGCCTTTGGCCCGGGCGCGATCCTGGAGACCCGGGATCGAATCCCACGTCGGGCTCCCGGTGCATGGAGCCTGTTTCTCCCTCTGCCTGTGTCTCTGCCTCTCTCTCTCTCTCTGTGTGTGTGTGACTATCATAAATAAATAAATAAATAAATGCCCAAACAACTTCCATGGAGGGTGTCAGAGTAGGAAGATACTAAGCTCACCTCATCCCATGGATAAATCTAGATAACACCCACATCAGTGTAAATAACCCAGAAAACAACCTGGAGACTGGCAGAAAAAAACTGTCCACAGCTCGTTGTAGGGACATGGCTAGGACCCAAAGTGACATGGCAAGACATACCTTGGGAGGAAGTGCCAATCCACGCACAAAGAATGGAGAAGAGCAGACCCTCACCCCAGGCTCCCCATCCCAGGCATGGGGGGAGCCACACTGGGAAGATGAAGTACCATAACATTTAGCTATGAAAACCAGAGAGGCTTGGCTCAAACAGCAGGACCTTTAAATACCAGTGAGCTCAGCTGAAGCTGAATCCCCACCCTTGAGGAGACAGCACAACAAAGAGCAAACTGAGATACAGCATAGAAGCAGCAGTTAGAAAAACACCTGGAGTATAAAAAAAGGAGATTTATTTACTAATCTCAAAATGTTCACTAGAGGGGAAAGGATCTTTAGGAGACTTCCCCAGGAACAAAAGAGCTGGCTCATGCTATTTCTCTCCCCCACCCCTGGCCCAGATACACAGACACCTATGGGAATCAGTAGTGCCAACACTCTCCACCTAGCTCACTAACAATACATCCTGCCCCCACGCTCTCCTGTAGACCCCTATTGCATCTAACCTGTCCTAAGCAAGAGTTCTCCAAAGTGGCTCCACAAGATTGGCATAATGCAAAGAGCCGCATCAGAGGCCAGCACCACTCAAAAGTGACTCCTGTGCTGGGGAGAAGGGAAGATAACCACACACATGTTTGACTGCAACTCGGGATAGACATCAAGTCTGACTGCGAGCCCCAGCCACCACTGAAAGCCTCTCAGGAGACAAACATAGGGAGAGTACCCTGCAGTTTGGTGCAGTCACAGCCCTGGCAAACATCTGTTATGACTCAACTCAAGGCCAAAGTGGTCCCAGACTGACCCATTAATAACACAGGGGCCAAGGATGTCCACTCACGATTTTTATTCAACATAATACTGGAAATCCTAGCCATAGCAACTAGGCAACACAAAGAAATAAAAAGTATCCAAATTGGTAAGGAAGATGACTCTCACTATTTGTAGATGACATGATACTACAGAGGAAAACCCTAAAGACTCCACCAAAAAGCTATTAGAACTGATAAGTGAATTCAGTAAAGTCACAGAACACAAAATCGATCTACAGAAATATCCTACATTCCTATACACTAATAATGAAGCCACAGAAAGTGAAATTAAAAAAAAATCCCATATACAATACCACCAAAACAATAAGATATTAAGGAATAAATTTAACCAAAGAAGTGAGAAGCCTGTACCCTAACCACTATAAAACACTGATAAAACAAATTCAAGATGACACAAATAAATGGAAAGATATTCCATGCTTATGGATTGGAAGAACCGATATTGCTAAAATGTCTATGCTACTCACCCAAAGCAATCTACTGATTTAATGTAACCCTTATCAAAATATCAATAGCATTTTTCATAGAACTAAACTAAAACAAATAATCCTAACATTTGTAGGGAAACACTAAATACTGAATAGCCAAAGAAACTTTGAAAAAGAAAAGCAAAACTGGAGGTATCACAATCCCAGGTTTCAAGATGTATTACAAAACTGTAGTAATCAAAACAATGTGGTTCCGGCACAAATATAGACACATAGATTAACAGAACAGAATAGAGAGCCCAGAAATAAGCTCACAATTATATTGTCAGCAATCTTCAACAAGGAGTCAAGAATATGCAATGGGAAAAAGACAGTCTCTTTAACAAATGGTGTTAGGAAAACTGGATAGTTACTTGTAAAGGAATGAAACTAGACCACTCTCTTTCGCCATCCACAAAAATAAACTCAAGATAGATTAAAGAACTAAACATAAGACCTGAAGCCATAAAAATCCTTAAAGAGAACACTCTCAGTAATTTTTCTGAAATTGGCCATAGCAATGTCTAAATATGTCTCCTAAGGCAAGGAAAACAAAAGCAAAAATAACTTCTTGGTACTACATCAAATGAAAAAGTCTCTGAACAGCAAGGGAGGCAATCAATGAAACAAAAAGACAGGGATCCCTGGGTGGTGCAGCGGTTTAGCGCCTGCCTTTGGCCCAGGGCGCGATCCTGGAGACCCGGGATCGAATCCCACGTCAGGCTCCCGGTGCATGGAGCCTGCTTCTCCCTCTGCCTATGTATCTGCCTCTCTCTCTCTCTCTCTCTCTCTCTCTCTCTCTGTGTGTATGACTATCATAAAAAAAAAGGACAACCACTGGATGGGAAAGATATTTGTAAATGACATATCTGACAAGGAGTTAGTATGTAAAATATATAAAGAACTGATACAACTCAACACGCAAAAAACAAAAAAAAATCTAATTTTAAAATAGGCAGAAGACATAAGCAGATACGTCTCCAAAGAAGACCTACAGGTAACCAACAGACACATGAAACATCACTCATCATTAGAGAAATACAAATCAAAACTATAATGAGATATCACTTCACTCCTGTCAGAATAACACTACTGGATATTTACCCAAAAAATATGAAAACACTAATCAAAAGGATACATGCACCCCTATGTTTATTGCAGCATTTTGACAATAGCCAAATTATGGAAGCAGCCTAAGTGTCCATCAACAGATAAATGAATAAAGGAGAATTGGATGTAATTGGATGTGTGTGTGTGTGTGTGTGTAATGGACTGTTATTCATAAAAATGAAATATTGACATTTGCAAAAACTTGGATGGATCTAGATGGCATAACACTAAGTGAAACAAGTCACTCAGAGAAAGACAAAAAGAAGTGAGGGAATCTGTAGAATAAAAGTGAAGTATTAAGCTAATAGAATACATAGTTCTTGTCTGGATGGTTAGTCAAACGAATCAACTGTTTAAAAAAACCTTTTAAGGTAATTTGAACACCTAGACAACATTTGATGTTATTAGGGAATTATTGCTGATTTTTTTCAGGTGACAATGGTATTGTGATTATACCTAAAAACTAACTAGATAATAGATGATAACAGGGAACCACAGCTAGTGTTTTAGATATAATAAAGTATCATGATTGAGTTTTTACATGCTTATCTTTCAAAGATACACAGTAAAATATGGATAAAGAAACAAGAAATATATATATATAGAGAGAGATTTATATACGTTTCCCAACCTTAGAGGTTTTAATTTAATAAATCTGGGGTCTCGTCATTCATGTACATTATAAAATACCAAGATAATTCTGATGCATACTGCTGATCAAGGACCACCAACCCAGATCATAGCTACCTTAGAAACATCACTGAAAATGAAAGAAAATAATGCGATAAATACTTACGATGACACCGTTTCCCATCAGGAAGCAGAATAAATCCTACAGGGCATGTGCAATAATAAGATCCAGGGATGTTTTCACACCCAAGAGTACAGCCATGATTCCAAAAGGCACATTCATTGACATCTATACAATGACGACAGTAAAACATAAATGGTTATTTTTTAAATAAATTGTAATATTACTAATAAGCACAAAGTATAATATCTCACACTTGTATTTGCTATAACTGAGAATGGAAAGTCTGGTTTTTTAAAAGATTTTATTTATTTATTCATTAGAGACACAGAGAGAGAGGCAGAGACACAGGCAGGGGGAGAAGCAGGCTCCACGCAGGGAGCCCGACGTGGGACTCGGTCCCAGGTCTCCAGGATCCTGGGCTGAAGGTGGTGCTAAACCACTGAGCCACCTGGGCTGCCCTAAGACAGTTTTTGCTACCCTGGCAAATAATGAAAAAAGTCAGTTCATTGTCACGAAAGTCATTTTTATTGTCACAGTTTATGCTTTCAAATAAATCTGTATTTTCATACTAAAATTGCCTTCAGGAAAAAGTAGTACAATTTCCCATGAAAAATGTAGCCATTGATGTCAGGGACTCTTGAAAGTCCTTGATCAGGATATGACATCCCCTGCTCTGCTCTTCAGCACTCTCAGGGCTGACAGGAGCCCTTCACTTGAATATAGGAACATTCCCCAGCAGATTCACTCCGGCAGAAACCCAGATTTCAGGCCTATGTTCTATGCAATGGCTCTCCCCCACTAGTCCCAGGTGAGCAGAAGCCATATACTTAACTTATACTTAAATGTCAGCTTTACCCGACATCTCACCCCAACTAATTCTACTGAATGAGTGCTACAGTCACTGGATGCTCTTAATTAGTAACTCACTGGACTTTCCAGGAGAAAGGATACAGTATTTCTCCTGGGTTCACTGAACCGGACCTGAAGCTTCAAAATAGGAGAAACCCCAGATAAACAGTCTCAGTGCACAGTTTCCCAAAATTCCTACCAGAACGTTATGGGATGTGGTATGGAAGTCCCTCTTTGAGGATCTAATGATAGTCATGGAACCGTACTACCTTAAACAATTTGAAAATACTGACATTTTTGCACACTGTCAAACCCACAGAGGTCCACGGAGTCCACTCAGAGAATCCCTGCCTTATATTAAGTTCTGAGTAGCCTCTGGGAGTATTTGATCTAGGAACATGACGCATAAAGATCTGAAAGTTGTTACAAAAACTTTAATGGAAGAAAAAATAAAATCATTTTTCTGGAGAAAAAGGGGGAAAACCTCAAATTGGTTTTGCTTTGAGGCTCTAGATGACCCACCAAAGACCAGCCACTGGCTCAGGTGGGCTGTCCTTGCTTTTAGGTAGCTACCCTGCACATTACCTTCACAGTATTTTCCATCTTGGCTTAAAGTATATCCCTCTGCACACGTGCATGAATAGGGCTTTGAATCTTGACCACACGTGCTGCCTCTGCAGTTACCTTGCTTCCATTTGCAGAGTTTCTGATCTAAAAGAGAAGATGGGAAAAAAAAAATAAATGAAAGAGAAGATGGTTTATTTGGAGTGGGGATGCATTTTGACAGGGACACTCCTTGATCCTTTGTGGTGTTTAGAAGTCTAATTTCCCTGTGACAAGAGCAGGGGTGTTGTCTTTCACAGTGGTGGCACTGCTCAGGAGCCAAACGGTATTAGCCTGGATTCTGAGGCATTCAGAGAGGCAGCCCACTTATTTCTCTAATTGTGTTATTCCTACCAAAGTACTTGGGATTGGACATCCTAATTAGCTGGAGATTTCATTCCTTGGATTACAAACACTAAACACATCTTACTAGCTTTTTCATTCTGCTTCACTTTTTTTTTTTTTTTTAAGATTTCTTTATTTATTTGAGAGAGAGAGACCGTGAGAACACAGGGGAGGGGGAAAGGGAGAGAGAGTCTTAAGCAGTTTGGCACTGAGCCTGAACCCCTTGCCCAACTGAGTCTCATGACCCTGAGATCATGACCTGAGCCTACCACCTGAGCAGAAACCAAGAGACAGTGCTTAACCAGCTGCACCATCCAGACACCCCTCTGCTTTACTTTTTAATATATGTTTATATTTATACATATATAATTTTATACATTTCTCAGTGTTCATCAAAGTAAGTGTACTCTTGGGGCACCTGAGCGTCTGCCTTTGGTTCAGGTCGTGATCTTGGGGTCCTGGGATCGAGTCCTACATAGGGCTCCCCATGGGGAGCCTGCTTCTCCTTCTGCCTGTCTCTGCCTCTCTTTCTGTGTCTCTCATGAACAAATAAATTCATAAATAAATAAAATCTTTTTTTAGAGAAAGATAACTGTACTCTTAATCCCCTTTATTTCACTCATTCTGGTTTACTTTTATAAAAAGAATATAATAAAGCATATAAACAAAAATTCTGAAAATGAAATATCTGTTTAAGAAAAAAAGCTTTAATCCTAAGAACATCTTTTTTAAGTATAATAGTTATAAGTTTGAGATATATATATATATATACATATATATATATATGTATATATATATATATGTTTTTAGGCTTTTTTTAGGATCTTTATTTAAAGAACAACATCTTTCAGACTTAAAATATGCCACTGCCATATGCCTTATCCCCAAATTTCTGAGTTTATTGCTGCCAGTATTCCATGTTTTACAAAATAACCCATGGTAAATAGTAAAATCTGCTTAGTGGGGTATGTGCTTGGGCTGAATTAGCCAAATATATGGAACAACAAATGGCCAACTTTGTACCTTTGATTTTCAGAGCCAAGATCAAGAGACAAACTAGTAACAGATATACCCCTGTTCAAATTTTGCTCCATCTTACTTTTTGCCAGTTTTAACAATGACAGGACCTTTGTAAAAATATTCTGGGAAATACAAAGTTAAACTTGAGTCTAAGGGAAGATTTCAGGATCCAAGTAGATATGGAGGCCAGAACTCTGGCAAGAGGTGATAGCAAAGGAAGAAGACCAGGGTCATGATCTGGAGCCCTGGCAGAGATGTGATCACTGACAGCCTGTGAATAATGAGAAGTGTCAAGGACCCAAAGGAAGGACTGCTAAAAACAGTCTTGCTGTGAATGACACAGGGACCAAATCAGCGAGAGCCTGAGCTCACCAGTGCAAGAAATTGAGACCATTCTCCAAGTAAGACTGTTCCTCTGGTCTCTGCTTATATACTTAATAAAGATGTCTCCTCACTCTAACTCTACCAATTTCCTTCTAGTTCAAGTCACTAAACACTCTTCTTGACCAGGAACACCATGACACAGTAAAAACATATTCTTGCCCTCTTGAAAATGTCCCCAGTGTGCATTGAGACTACCTGGCATTTTACCCTTTAGAGATCCTGATTTGGTGAATCAAGAAAAAGGCTCAGGAATCTGCATTTTCAACTAAATTTGAGTGATTCTGTTGTCAAGAGTCTTCATAGCACACTTTGAGAAACACCTGCCTAATGTATTGATGAAACATGCCAACCTCCCTACAGTTATGAACACCTCCCTTTAGCAAGTCTGTTATGAACTTAGTTCTTTTAAACTTGTTTATTCAGATGTCATGAAAGAATTAAATACAAAAGCAATCTTTCCAATTATTCAATACTGTTGCATTATTATGTACTGAATCAGTTCAGATCTACACTAAGTTTCTTGGATATTGATTCCAAACATTTTGTTTCTTGTCTGTGGTTTTTACACCAATCACACATGTATAGCTACATTGCTTTCAGATTCCTACATGCTTCAGATGTTAAAATTTTAACTAAGTAAAACGAAAAAATAAAATGATCCAAATTTTAAAAGTAAATGACTAAAAATAGGAGACAAAATGCACCCGCTTTGAATTGCTAAAAAAAAAAAAAGACATGCATCGTTTTGAACTTTAATTTTTATAAAGTTTGAAAGGGAATAACAACAATAAAAATACAGAAATGTCTGACTTGGCCTTTCTTTTTTAATTTGAAGATCTAACTGGCTTTATTAAATGATTTGTGAATGCAGCAGCACCCTACTAGGTGAAGAGCCAATCCTCTGATTCGGCCTTTTAAAGGCGCCAAAGTGTTACCGCTTTCCTAAGGTAATAAAAAATTGAGGAATTAGGCTTCTTAAAAATATCCCTTAAAAAAATCTTGCCAAACCCAGTATGATAGGTGAGTATTGGATTAAGGACTAGGAAAACCAAGTTTTCTGGTTCTGCCTTTACATTGATCATTATCTCTTTCACCTTGGTTTCCTAATCAATGAAATAAAAGTGTTAGAATAAATATTCTGAGTTCCCTTACTTAAAAACATTTTTATGGTTCTATACAGAATCAGATGTTTGTGGTAAATTCCTCTAAGGAGTCTCAAACCTTAATTACTGCTTATAATGTGTTAATAGGGATTCAAACTGCTTAGTGAAGAAAAACAACTGTGTCCAGGATACAGGAAATACTCTGTTCTTATCTAGATCCACTATTATTTATCCCTCTTTTGTACTTTTCTCCTTCCTCTCTCCTATGCTTACCTGTGCTCTTATCATCATTATCATCATCATCATCATCATCATCATCATCATCACCATCTCATGTATCTCATTCACATTTTATAGCCCAGAAAGCACACAGCATGGTGCCCTTTCACAACTCAGGTGTGCTACAAACATAAAATTAATGCACAAAAAAAAACTGTGATCATGTCACTTGCAAGGAGGAACCTTTAGTTCCTCCTTGAATTTCCAGTCAACCTGAGGGTTAGAACTCAGATAGACTATGCTAGCCCAGTACCCCTTCCATGCTACCATGCTGCTGATGGTTTGACTGGTACTCATTAGCAATATATCTCACTCTTTAACGATGAAGATGGGCAACAAAACAATCACCATTCTCCTCTAAATGGTTAGGCTAAGAATGCAACCTGAGTTCAGGCACTAAACACTTTAAAAGGTCATTTTAGGAAGTGGCAAAACATAGAGGATTGAAGGCTATATTTTTGTTTAATCTCTTTAATCTCTGCTGTTCTTTAGCTTCAAATTAGGCCAAAGCTAGCACTCAAACCGCTGCTGCTGACCTCAGATAACACCCCTTCCCAGAGCTCAGCAGTGCGGCTTAATTACCTCTGAGATCAAATTAAAGCTCCTAATCATGGAGTTAATGTCCACCACCAACTGCACCTTCAATAACTGCCTGCCTAACACACAGGCTTTCATGAGCTTTTCTGCACCAAGAAAATCTATAGACTTTACCCTGGCCCACTTCTGAAACAATGCAGATGGGATTCCCCATCTACTGATCATCTTCCCTCAAATTCAGTATAAGACTCGCTCATCAACAAAGCCTTTCTAGTCTCTTCCATTTAAACCTATTTACTTTAACCAGTCTTATACAGCAATATTAGCACCTTCAGTATTTAATATATACAATAAAAATTCAAATAACATTTTATAAAGCATTTACATGATCTCATTTAATTTTCATGACAAGCCCTTGAGCTATGCAGAGCACATGTTATCTTTCATTTTATTAAGAAACCGTATCTTAAGTAATAAGGGGTAAACCTGAAAGTCAAGCTCAAATCTTCTGGTTATAGATCCCATCTCTAGATACATAGAAAGATAGACAGACACTTGTGTGTGCATTATATATGTATACTTGTATGTATGTACATACATGCAACTATAAATTTTTAAAGAAAAATGAATATTACATATACAATATTATATCTGTTTTCTTTTTTTAAGGTTTTATTTATTTATTCACGAGAGACACACACACACACACACACACACACACACACACACACACACAGAGAGAGAGAGAGGCAGAGACACAGGCAGAGAGAGAAGCAGGCTCCATGCAGGGAACCCGACTTCGGACTCAATCCTGGGTCTCCAGAATCATGCCCTGGGCTGAAGTTGGCACTAAACCACTGAGCTACCCAGGCTGCCCTTATATCTGTTTTCTATAAGAAACTAGTTATATTTTTGTTTCATTTATTTATTGTCTTCCTCATCAATGAGTTCCCTGAATAAATGACTTCTTCAATTTTCTCAAAAAACTTCCCAGACTGTATAATGTAGGTTTATTCTTCTTTGTTCATAGAAAATAACAAGGAAAACAATACAAGAATAGTCTCTTGGAATTCCTAAGTGCAATGAAAACAAACCCTACTTAGCCAGAATTCAGGTACTTTGGATCCTTATCCATCTAAACCCCTCTAAGAATCAGAAAGTAAACAAATCAACAGCCTCTGAGCAGTTAAAAAAATACATGCTTTTTACTCTCAGATGAGCCCCGTGGGCCCAGTCAGTCTTTTCTTATTTTGTACCCACTTCTTACAAGTGTGATTATGACCAGCCCATAGCATAAAGATGGAGATGTGAGGTGTTCATGCCACTCTCATTGTCACCACCCATCTCCATTGCATTCCCCATTGGTACAAGTGACTACATGATCCCAGTGAGCCCAGAGGTAGCCTCAGCCCAGCTTTCCAGACTGCCAGAGACAGCTACTGGGAGAGGGCAGCTGAGATCCCTATTGGTCTTCTCTCCCACAAAGACTAGAAGCCTCAATTCAGGGCTCCTCCTGGAGAAAAATGGTACAATTGAGAGTCAAATGATAATAACTGTAGTGAATGAAACATGTCAAATATTTTTTTAAAATCTATGAGTTTATCAAGCTGCTTAAAAAGATACCCTTTATCTGAAAACAGATAAGGGAAAGAATCAAACATTTAATTTACTTTTCCTATAAAAGATCCTCCCCATGGAAATCATAGCTGAAGTAGAAAACTCCTTCAGCTAACAAATGCATAAGCAGTGATAGAATTAGAGTGTCACCTCTTTGAAACTCTAATGAAAAAAATGGCTCTAGGCAATGATAATCAATAGCTTCTAAAACTATTATGTGGAAGGCTGATGGGAAACTTTACAATGGATGGACCACTTTGGCAACACCTAAACTGCTGACAAATCTTGAACATCACAGTAAGAACTAGAATTAGCCACTGCATGCTCCCTGGTGTGATTAATAGAAAGCATACAGTACCACCTTTAAGTGATCTTACAAAAAAATCTGAATCTGATCAGCCTTCTAGGCCAAAACTATCTGTTTATAGGAAATATGGAATCATGTTAAATGACACCATGGGGTTATAATCTGCAAAGTCCAAAGTGTGGAAAATTATACAGGACAAATATTCTTGTTTCTTCAACAAATAAATGGCAAAGAAATGCTTCAGATTAGAAAATAAACAGAGTCCATGGTTAGGCTTGTGGAACTCAGCAAAAAATGAGAGCCAATAGCAAGAAAGAAAACAGAATAATAATAGAGAACCATTCCAAGTACTTAAAAGACATTTATTTCAAGGGGCAAAAATTTGGTATCAGGGCAAACCTGCATTTAAAACCCAGCTGTGGGAACACCTGGATGGTTCAGTTAGTTATGCATCTGCCTTGGCTCAGGTAATGATCTCAAGGTCCTGGGATGGAGCCCTGCATCAAGCTCCGGGCTCAGTGGGGAGTCTGCTTCTCCCTCTCCCTCTGCTCCTTCCTCTGGTAATGCTCTCTCTCCCCACCCCCTCTCTCTCCCCTTCTCTTTCTCTCTCCCTCTCTCAAATAAATAAATAAAATCTTAAAAAAAAAAACCCAGCTTTGCCTCAAACCAGTCTGATGATTGTCCCACTGACATTTATCTTTGTGTGACCCTAGTTATTAACAAAATATCAATAACCATCTATAAATAATGTTAGGAAGATATAGTCATCCACATTTTACTAAGATTTCTATGAAAAATAACAGATTTGGATGTTTGAACTGATCATTCAAAATTACATGAAAACAGAAAATAAGTGTTGGTGGAAATATAATATGGTATAGCCACTGCATGGAATATAGTATGGTGGTTCCTCAAAAAATTAAAAATGGAAATATCATATGATCCAGCAATTTACTTCTGCATATATATATCCGAAAGAATCAAAAGGAGAGTCTTGACGAGATATTCGTACGCCCATGTTCATTGCAGTATTATTCACAATAGCTGAAACATGGAAGTAACCCACATACCCATGGACAGATGAATGCATAAACAAAATGTATACCACATAAAATTAGAATCTACATTTAAAGAATACAGAAGGACACCTGGGTTGCTCAGTGGCTGAGTGTCTGCCTTTTGCTCAGGGCATGATCCCAGGATCTGGGGGTCTGGAGATGGAGTCCCACATTGGGCTCCCTGTGAGGAGCCTGCTTCTCCCTCTGCCCATGTCTCTGCCTCTCTCCGTGTGTCTCTCATGAATAAATAAATGAAGTCTTTAAAAGGAAGGAAGGAAGGAAGGAAGGAAGGAAGGAAGGAAGGAAGGAAGGAAGGGAGGGAGGAAGAATACAAAAGAAAGCAAAAATATTTGGCACTTTTACAAAATAAAATCTATGAACAGTAAAACTAGTTGCAAAAATCCCCAGAAGTTGAGTCTGAAATAAGGTCATTAACATTGCATACAAAGGAGTTCCCACACTGGCTCTGAGATTCAATATGTGTAGGTGTTGGGCCAGCCAGGAAAGTACTATTGCCTAATAAGCTTAATCATGCCACCAAAAATGGGAGATCAATTCTGTGACAGTCAGAGGAGAGGTGTGTGTGTGTGTGTGTGTGTGTGTGAGAGAGAGAGAGAGAGAGAGAGCAAGAAAGAGAGAGAAATAGCTTCTGACCCCATGACCTATGCATACCAAAGCATTTAACCACCAGAAGGCCATGGATAGATAAGAATACGTCAAATTACAGGTTTTCCCCCAAACAAATAAGGCAAAATCTAAGACACAAAATGAGAGAGAGAATAGTAATTATTATTGCTATTATGTAAAATATTGCTGAATTTCTTTCATGTGATTGGGGAAGCAGCTTGGTGTCACTCTGCCTAGGTTCAAATCCCAATTCCCCCACAGGGTGCCCTTGAACAAAGATATTATGACATTTCTGCAACTCAGCTTTTTAATCTATAAAATGGGAGTAATAATCATACCTAGTTTATAGGATTGTTGTGAAAATTAAATGGAGTGATATAGGGAAAGCCAGGGCAGATAATTCTTTACACACTCTATAATTATGACAATTTCTGTTATTTCTAAGGATGATCCAAAGAAAAAAGAAAAATACACTGAGGCATAGTGAGAGTTAAGTGAGAAAACTGATTTAGTCATATCAAAGGGAGCAGACTGTGTCAGATCAAGGGAAGGGGGGTGCTTACAACACTTAAGGAAGACAACATGTACTTAGAATAATAACCTTTTAAAAACTTGTTTGTTAGGATATTATTTAGGGGGGGAGAGTGATAAAGGGTGATTATTCTTTTATTTTCGATTGTGGAAGAGGCTATACAAAACACTTTGAGCATATCTCTGGGCTTCTTGCAATTTCTTTCTTTTTTTTTTTTTCCCAACTATTATTTATAAAATGTCCTCTAGGCACTGAGAGTACAAGGGAGAGGTGTCCTCCTGTCCTCATAGGAGTAAGGAAGTTTAGGAAGACAAACAGTAAGTCCCAAGTCAGGGAAATGTGTTATTCTGAGAAAAGCTAACCAAGGTTCACCATGAGTGGGGCAGGGAAGTCGCTTCTAAAAGAGGTAACGCTGGAGCTACTTCTCAGAGGACCAGGAGAGTGAGCCAGGGCAGAGAAAGCACGTTTTGGAACATGCTGAGAAGCCTGGGGGGCGGGGGGGGGAGGTCGGGAGAGCAAGCACATCTTGTGGGAGGAACTGAAATCTCTGATCATGGCTGCAGCACAGAATGTAATGCAGACAATGGTGAGAGGTGTGAGAGGTTCAGCTGAGAACGTTCTGTGAACAACTGTGAACAGGGTAAATAGACCGGATTTTCATTACGGGCAACAGAATTGTTGATTGGTTTTAACCAAGGACTAGCATGATTGGGCTCTCATTTCTGAAGGGTTATGCTGCAGCCTGGAGAAAGGAGGCAGGGATACTGATTAAGCAGACATTAGGGATGGATTGCTGCCAAATAGGGCACTAGTGGTTAGATGGCAGGCTGGGGAATTGTTGGGGGCTGGAGGTAATTTCATGAGGTGGGAGTGGGGAAAGAGAGAGGAAAGGGTCACACCCAAATTTCTGCCTTGGGAGATGGACATGAGAGGCCACTCACTGAGATAGGGATATTGGCAGGTCAATTATTTCCTTTGTACCTGAAGCACTTGCAAGAAATCCAAGTAGAAATGCTCCAAAGGCATGGAAATCTATGGGCTTGATAAGGAAATTTTCCATGTGCCCACTGCAGGACCCTGAGCCTGGAGGGTGCAGACAGCAAGCAGGTGTGGCCCAGTTGAGGGACCTGAGTGACCACTCAGGAAACTGGTCAGAAGTATCAGAAAACCAGCCTTGATGGTGAAACCGTGGCTCTCCTGCATGGACATGGGGCTCAGCCCCTGGTGGCAGCCAGCTCCTCTGTAACCAGCCAATCCGCATCAACAAAGCAAGGATTATTTTAAAGTGAGAAATTGCTGGAGTCTTCTTTGTGAATGAAGTTCTGTGGCTTTGCTTTTGTAAATCCCACCCTTGCCCTAGCGTTCACTGGGGCTGCTCACATTCATAGGAAATGAATAAATCAATTGTCTCTGCTGCTTAACTCTCACTGTGCCTCAGTCTCTCTCTTTGTTAATTGGTCTAGATCTCAAGAAAGAGGTCTGGGTTAGAAATAATAGATTCAAGAGTCAAGTGGGCTGCTGCATAGAAAATGAATTAGGAAAATGCTATAGGTTGTATGAGCTTTAGAGACTAACAATGCACTTAACCATATGAGTGGTTCTGAGAAGTCCCTTGGGAAAAAGACCCCTTGTTTAATTTTATTTAACCCAGCCTTTCTAAATTATTTGATCCTGAAATTTTTTTGCTCCCCGCCAATAATGCCATTAAATCCCATAGAACTAGTGTTTTGTAGAACATGCTTTGATAAATGATACTTAAGGTATTTTGCATGAAGTAAGTTTATTGATACCATTATGCGTACAAACACTTAAATTTTATGTAAAAAATAATACCAACTAGGTTATATGATTTTTCTCAGTCATCTCCCCATTGAAGTAATTTCACTACTAAATGCCTTTCAAACCAAAATACTACCACCATCCTCTCCAGAGGAGCTGAAGTTGTAAGCTCACTATCCAGGAGGAACTAGCTAGCCTCTAGAAGTAGTAGGTCCTTAAATATGAAGGCACTTGGAGAACCTGGTGACAGCTCTATACCACCTTCCTAAGGAGGGACAACTGCATATTTTCGTCTAACCCATCCAATCAAGAGATTCACAGTCCCTAAATCCCACCTAAAGAATTCCTGCTCTACCAAGCACTAAAATAATTTAAACCTATTTAATGATGGCTAAAGTAACAGTGCTTTTGAAATCAAAAGTCCTTTGCACTTAAAGTATATGTGAAGCACGTTCTTTGGTCACTAACTGGAGCCATAACTCCAATACCAACTGCCTTCCACATTTCAGGTCTGCCTGTAGCTCTCCAGCTGGCAGTGATTTCCCAACCCAATTCTGTGATTTTCCAGGTTGTTTAAAACTGTTCTTTAATGAATCACTATAGATTTTCTTCTAGAATTCATGCTTTCAATGTTTGTATTTGACCTCTCTATCAAAAAACCTGAGCAATTGTGGAAGATTCTGAAGAACTAAAGTATTTATGATAGAAAGAACAATAAACTGACCAACTTCTCACAGGGATTTTTTTCTCCCAAAACCCATCATTAGTAATCTGTGTAATCTTGGAAAACTCACTCAACTTCTTCTCTAGGCTTCAGATTTCTCAATTATGAAATGAGTACGGTAATTTCTCACCTTTCTGTTTCATAAGGTTACCAGGACAAACCAATAGGATAATGCTCACAAAAAGAATTTGGGAAGCATGAGGTTATACACAAATGTAAGAGATAGTGATGGACATGTCTATAACAATTACTAATGAGACTCAATGATTACTTATTCACAGTAGTGGTTGGTTCTAATTTTGTGGTGAGTCATCACCACTTGGACAATGAGTCACATGTGAAGACAGCTTGAGCCAAAATTCCCCATGGGAGGAATTTGGCAGAATTTGCCGCCTTCCTGCATGGAATACGGTCAACCATCTCAGCCACAACACTGCCACCAGGTTGTTACTTACTGTTCTGCTCCAGTCCACAGTCAAATTATTTCCCACAACTTCTGTTTTATAAATTCAAGTAAATCAGTTCTCAAAGAATAAACACCTTGTTTATCTGAATAAACACTCATCTCGTGGATTTATTTTATCCTTGGAAGTTCCTCATCACTCAAAAGTAATTACACAAATTAAATTATGGTTTCTACCAAAGTCTTTAAAGAAATCAGTTAAAAAGCACTCATGCTATTAGTTACCTCCTTGACCATATAAGAAATACTGATGTCAGTTCCCCTAGATTCTCACCTCCCTTCAGCAACCTCCTGCCCATCCTCCTGATCAGCTCTCATCAGTAATTCTGTCTAGGGCAGAAATGAATACATTCATCTACCAACTGTGGCAGGGACTCACAGTCCCCACTATTTCCCACACTACTACCAAATCCTAGTGGCATCCAACAGATAGAAAGAAAACAAGAATTCTGCTTCAGAACCTCTTCTGGCTAATTGGGGATTAGATTGAATGTATGTCAAATCCTGCTTGAAGCTAGCCTTTTTTACATACAGCAAATCTTAGTGTAACATCATTTGTGTGGTTTGTAAACCATACGGAAGAGCCTACCTAGAAAAAAGTAGATGCTAAACAATTCAAACAAACACTACATTTGAAAGTAGAAATTTGGGGCTATGACTGGATTCAGTCAAACCATTCATTTTACTAATGTTATCTAAAATTCTTCGTTTATAAATAAATCAGTAACCACTGAATATAGGGAGCTTTAAACAAACAAACAATCAAACAGGCATGGTTCCTGCCTGCATGGCATTTATAATAAAGTGGGAGAGAACATAAAAAAGAAAGCAAAATAATATGTAATTACACCTTGGGATGAGTTCAATGAAGGGTGTACAGAGAAAAAAATTGGAGGTGAGAGGTAAGCCTCCTTACCTCCTCTTGATTGGATGACCAGAGAAGGCTTCCAATCATAATAGAAGGACATAATACTTAATTAAGCTCAGAGGACATAATACTTTATTAAGCTCAGAACTTCAGAAGAGAAATCTAGGCAGAGAAAGCAATGACTACAAAAGCCTAAAGGCACAAAGGGGAAGGCATGTTTGATCAATTATGGGAAGACTTGAGTCAGATTCTGGCCCAGGGAGAGGGTGGAATGTTAGATTAGTTTCATCAAATAATCTTAGGCCCAGTAAAATGTTACATTTTAATCTAAATGCAAAGGGAAGCTTTTGAAGGATTTTAAACCAGGGAGTTAATGGATCAGATTAACTATTTAAAGGCGAGAGGAAAAAACCCCGGAAAGATTAGTTGAGTGGCTACTATGAAGGCCAGGCAAGAAATGCTGGTTGTTGAACTACAGTAGTGGCAATAGAGGAGAGATGTATTTAGGAGATAGAATGGAAAGGATTTGGTAGGAGATTGAAAATTGGGGCTGAGGCAGTGGGAGAAATCAAGGATGGTTCATGAGTTCGTGGTTTGAGCAGGTGGACCAGTGGGGATGAAGTGCTAGACCCTGTTCAAGGTCAAAGATGACTCACCAGGTGCCCAAGTGCCACTCTCTGCCTGGGGCTGTAAGAGTGGATGCACTACTTTGATTCCACCAGGTGGTACAAATGATGAATCTAGGTTAATTCTAACCATATCCTTCCCACTGTGTTTGTTAGCTATCCAAATTGTCTTCTTTTTCCATGTTGAATAGAAGATCTGATTCCCAAAAAGGGACATTGCAAAAAAATTATGCCTGAAAAACAACAGAAAAAAACATAAAGAATAGCAGAACATTTCCTCCCAGGCTTATTAACATTTCACTCCATTTCAATTAATTGACTGAATTTTAATTCAGGTTTAGAAGCAGATGTTAAGTTTAAAATTTTACTTATGTATTCATAATCTGAATTAATGGGATATAATTTTTGGCTTCAGGTTCATTGTCTCATTCTTTCCTAATCAACATTTAAGTGTAATGAAAATAAAATAGGGAAGAAAATAGGAATACTCTGAGAGTGGATTCTGCTTGAATCCATTTCACACTTGACTAATTTCTGCCTCTTACCACAAGTTGGAGAGTCAGTTACAGGCAAGATAGCAAATCAGATGAACTTTGATTTACACATATAGGACATAGTAATTCCAAAAAGATAACTAAAACCTATAACCAACATGTGAGAACTTCCAGATGCCAAAACTGTTAATTATTTTTATTTGCATTTCTTAATTAATTTTACTTAAGTTTCACAATAACCCCAAGAAGTAGCTACTATTATTATCCCCACATTAAAGGAAACTGAGGTGGCTCAGTCTGTTAAATATCTGCCTTAGGCTTGGGTCATGATCTCAGGGTCCTGGGATCAATACCTGCATCAGGCTCCCTGCTTAGTGGGGAGTCTGCTTCTCCCACTCCCTCTGCCCTTTCCCCCTCCCACTTGTGCTCTCTCTCTCTAATAAACAAATAAAATCTTTTTTTAAAAAAAATTGGAAACTAAGTAGAAGTCATGTAACCATCCCCAAATCACTTGTCCAATAAATGGTAAATCTAGGGCTTGTACTCAAGTCTTTTGGACTTCCCAGTCTGTGCTAAACCACTCCACCAGTTTAGCCAGACAAACCTCAAATGGAGATTGCTTTATTTTACACCAAAACCAAAACTTACTGTGTAAGATGTTTGCTAAGATGGACAGAACCTCCATCATAATTACAGGAATAAATATGAGAATTGCTTCCATCTCTGCTGTACTGAATCCAAAAAAGCTGTTTATCAAGCACATCCAATGACACAGCTGTTATCCTTTCTGATGTCTGTAAAAGAATCTTCTCTTCCACACCATTGAGATCTGCTCTGTGAAGGCTGCCAGCCACTGCCACCTCTGAAGACCAAAATATAAACCTGAGAGCAAACACATTACACAGACACATAATTGAAGGCAAAGTCACTGAAATGGCCAACTCTTGGTGTTTCAGCAGTCCTTGGATGTCTGCACAGGATGAGTTTGACTATTTTGAATGAAATTCCAATTCAACAAATATTTATTGCCCTGCTATGGGAATTCTGTGTGATTTCAAATTAAAAAGGAACTATGCTTCTCTGGCAAGAAATCATGGTAATCGGAGCACCATTTGCAGAGGGACACCTGCCTTGGTTCAAGCCCAGGCAACCTTCTCAGTGAGAAGGTCCTTCTGAGTTAAAAATGTTATAATTCTGTGAATTATAATCAGATTTTGATATATATTTCAATGTCTGAAAACAGCAGTTACCTTTCTATTGGATCAATTGCTACATTTGCAGGATAGTTTAAGGCGCTTAAGAGAACTCGCGAATTGTTTCCTTTCATATCTGTTACTGTGATGATTCCTTCCTGTTGATTTGACCAAATAAGCTCTTCATTTATCCAATTTATTGCCATTCCTGAAACATTTTTCTCTATATTGCATACTCTCTGCAAAATCAAATTTCAAAATATTAATACTTTCTCATTCACATAAACATTGTTCTTATCTTTATACATAAAAGTCTATTCTTTTAAGTACTTGTCATGTTTGTGCATTCATAAAACTATTTAAGTCATAAAACAGTCACAGATATGGTGCCATTGTTTTGATAGAGCAATGTTAACCCTCCCACACGAATATTTCTGGGCACAGTATTTATATATTGACTTTAAGGTGGAAAATTATCCTACGCATATTGAAATTAAGCAATCAGCCATAATGTATTAATAATTTCAACTGTAATAACAGTGAAATTTCCATGTTATCTTAAAGACAGTTTGTCCATTTGCTAATGGAATGGTCCATATTCCCACCTGAACCCAAGCCTAAGCTTTGCCAAAATCTGGCAAGAAGCCCTTGACATTTGTGCATAGAGCTCTAAAATAAATGAATTTCTCATTAGAGCCCCACTTTCCTGGCTGCTCTCCTCTTCTATCAGGCCCCACCTTTTCTACAGGTCCTCAATGCCCTCCACTATAACCCTATGGCCCAAAGAGCAGGGTTTCTTTTTATGCTTCTTGGGTAGTGTTCCCTGCTCCCTTAAGATAATATGACCAAACAAAAACCTTGGTTTTTTTTATCTCCTAATTCCAGTGTGTGCAGGTAAACTGGTCAGTCTTCTTGGGTGGTGGAGGGTGGGAGGTGGAGAGACAACCTAACCTGTGTGGTTGCAGATTTTCTTGGTTTATAAAATATTCCTGCCCTCCCTTATTGTAAATATTCCCACCATAGCTGATTTCTAGCTACCAACGTGACATCATGGAACTCAGATTGGGCAGAGGTCAGTCTCACCAGCTGGCACTATTCCTATACCTCATACAAAGTAATATAGCCAATCCATTTAACCAATTTCTAATATATTAACTAACCCAGGCAAATGGTATTTTAGCAGGTGTCCTTTGTAAACAATGTTTTAACCCAAAGGAGGGGATACAATGATGGATTTTAGGCATTAGGTCAGTCCTTTTCTAATGACTTGACACAAGTTCACAAGTGTTTAACTTTTTTTCCTATTCCATGACAGAAACCCCTCCAGACTTTGAGACTCAAGATTTTTGAAACAATTCTGTGGATGGCTGGAAAATGAGTAGCCATCCTTGTTAAAGGTGACATTAATGAGTATCAGAAATGTGACTAAAGAGATTAGCACTTAATTGAAGCTTTTAAGAATAACTGGAGGGAGAAAGGTTTGGTTTGAAGAAAAACAAAACAGTGGGCAATTTGTGTGGGGATAAATGCTTAAGTTTTCTCCAGTTACTTGTCTCCATAATCCATCTCTCAGGAATCCAGAGAACATTCCTCCTGGGACTCATGTAAGGGTTCTACCAGTTATAGAGAAAGAGGAAAGATCTTTTGTATCTCCTTGAACCAAAATACTTTATGTATAACACCTGCTTTATTGTTTTTTTTTTTTCCAGTGTGAAAACACCTTAAGAATCAAAAAGATTTTCTCCTAAATATCAGGAGATAAAACCCATGACAGACATTTTAGATGAAACAGGATCCCCAAACTCAGCACAATTGACATTTTAGGCCACATAATGCTTTATCATGGGGGCCATCCTGTATAATTTAGGGTGATTAGTAGCATCCCTGGCCTCTGCTCACTAGATGCTAGTAGCGCATTTTCTCTCCTTCCCAATCCAGGCGTGAAAACCAAAAATGTTCCTGGACATTGCCAAATATCCCCCAAGGGACAAAATTGCCCTCAGCTGAGAATCACTGGAGCCAAAAATAATCATGCTAATAATCTGTTTTAACCATAAAGTGGTGATCTGACTTAGTAAACTTACATGTTTTCAAAATTCTGTTAACATCCTGACTCCTTTTGGGGCCTTCTGAATACCAGTGCCACATGTATGAGTTCATCCAGTAACATGCCACAGATGCAAGTTAAACAAATATTTACGAATCTACAATTACATTCCATTTGAATTGGAATGTAATTTTTGTTCATCTATACATTACAAATTATTGATATTGTGTTTGTCAGCCTATATAAAAGTCCCCTAAATACTTTGAGGGTGTACATTACCTCTTGCCTTGTCCCATTCAGAAAAACTCTTTGCAAAAGTTGTCTTTCTGGATCTACCCAATAGATTCTTTCTTTATTATAATGAAAATCCATGATCACTGATACACCAGCATCTGCCACCAATTGCTCATGATTAGTGCCTTCCAGGTCAATCCTAAAGATACTGATTCCATGGGAGAAAATTAAGAAGGGTGCAGGACCTGAGTGGGAAGAAAGAAACCAAATTGTATATTTTCAATATTTTATCTGATTTAGACAAAATATTTCACCATGACAACCACTACAAGTAGACTCAATGTTTAATTCTTGGTTTTATATTTTAAATAAAGAATGTTGTATGAAGAACAAGTTCCTGTAGATGTTCACAATTAATTTTCTAAAGCATCTTCTTCACATATTTTAAGAAATGAACATTGCCAAATTATGAAAAAACTCTTTGAAGAGAAAATCATTTACTACTCTTATCTATAAAATGCCATTTTATGTTTAAAAAAAGGAAATCATCTCTATTGTGGATAGGGTCTGGATGATTGTAAACTTTAATTACGCAAATTGGGAATAATATTACAGATGTAAAGTAATATCATTTTGGAACTAGAACCCACCTCCTCTTCTTACCTTATGAACAGAACCTCAGGGTAATGATAGGGAAGAAGATAGCAAAAACAAGAGGCCTTAAGTGGAAGCAGGGAAAACAGAAATGCCATCTTAAGCTCTGACAAGTTTTGTCCCTGTTAGCATTGCCACAAAAAAAATACAGGATGCCCAGTCAAATTTGAATTGCATATATATATATTATGACACATACTTATACTAAAAAATCATTTCACTGTTAACTTGAAACTTAACTAGTTTAATTTTAACTAGTTGCTCTGTATTTTTATTTGCTAAATTTGAGTGGTGGAACTCACTGGATTTTTTTATTCCCACAGGGCCTTGCCCTGAACCCTAACCCTATGGTCTCCTGTTCCAGGTGATGGCTGCCTTCCCACTCAGACTCTCAAGTGTTCAACACCTGCTTGGGAATCCAATACCTCTCTTTGGAAATCTCAGCACAAATTATTAGCTGACTCTGCACAGAGTTTGCCTTTGATGCTTCAAGGGAATGTCAGAGAATAGCTTCATCTCCTGCAGCCAGGTTAGTTGCCTTAATCTCCCCTGCCTGAGTGTGAAGAGGCTCCTTCCACTGTGCCTTTAGATAACTCTGGAACTTCTGGGATGAGTCGGGATTGGAGATGAATGCTAATGTATTCTTGCTTCCCCACTAGGGTTACATGATTCTGTTTTCACATTAGACTTTATATCTTACTGTGACACAGTAAATGTGTCTATTGTTCTATGGATTAAATGAAATGATGGATTAACCTCCTCTTACTCAGGGATTATGTTCTACAGTCAGAAAACGTTTACTCTGCTTTAGAAGATATCAGAATAGATAACAGAGGAAGGAAGTACAAGATCATGAGAGTTTGAAATAGGTGCCAGCATAAGTATCGAAGAGAATTAGCCCAAATCACCCTTCTTGTGTCTTTCCTATGATAGAAGAGCCCTGCACAGGTATGGAGGAGAACCCATGTTTTATTGCCTCTCCAGGTGTGAAACCAGAGGTGTCAGAGAAGAAATGGGAAGGGCATTGGACTGAGAACCAGGAAGCCTTGTTTCTAGTCCTGGCACCATAGCTTTCCTGCACAACTCACAGGACCTCCCTGCCCACATCAGGGGATTACTGGGGAAAGAAATAAAATTTTAGATGAGGAAGTATGTTATTAATCGTGGAGAGCACTATGCAAATATAATTTGCCATTGCTGATTTCCAGAACCAAGGTCTCACTCCATAGGTTTGTGCCACTGTTCAGGTTTGAATCTCTGGATGAGAACGTTGGTGTAACTCATCTCTTTTTTTAGTAATGTGTCCTGGAGAAAAGGAAGACATAGCAAAAATCACCCTCAACTGATACCTACTGATCTGTGAGCCTGTGGTTTTATTGCTAGGAGTCATCTCTTTGAAATGTGTATCATGCATTCTCTATAAACTGAATAAATGTGTCCAACACATATTACCAATATTCTAGTGCACTGATACTTTCATAAGATCAATAAAACATTTTATTCATTTGACAGTATTACTAAATGGGGGCATCTGGCTGGCTCAGTCAGAAAAGCATGTGATTCTTGATCTCAGGGTTGTGAGTTCAAGCCCCACATTGGGTATAGAGGTTACAAAAGAAATAAATAAAACTTAAAAAAAATTACTAAATGGGAGCTTCCAGGTTTTAAAAAAAGGAGAATGAAAAGGCACTCTAAACATTTTAGACAGAATATAACATAATAGGCTTTGCACATAACAGGCACTCACAATTTTTGAATAAAGAAATCATTGAGTTTTGCTTTTTTGTCTGGCTTTAACCATAGGAACAAAGCTGAAGACACCAGCAGATACATCAAATTCAAAAAAGCAGAGTTAGTCCTACAGTAGTTATTTTACTAATAGTAATAATAATAATAGCAACAAACTTTCACAACCTGATCTCATTTACCCTTAACATAACACCATGAGCTAGATAGGTCAGATATTATAATGAATAAATCAAAGAGAAAAGAGAAATCTGAAAAATACCTAGATCCATAAAATGTAAACCATAACATTAACTTCAGCAACTTTTCAGAAAATAAGTAGAAAATATTTATTAAAATACTAAGTATGAATTAACTAATGAATTTTCTCTTTAGATTTTTCCCATTCACTGGTGAATCATGACATCCAGGGTTTATTATAGCTTCTTAGGACTGAAAGGACCCTAAATATTACCTAATTCAGTGTTTCCAAAAATTGTTCAAAAAAAATTACACAGGGTGCTATGAGTCTATGTGCATCTTTTGCAGATCCCTTCCTTCAAGGTTTTAATTCAATAGGGCTGGGCCAAGGGCTAGCAATCTGTGTTTTGAATAGACACTCCAGATGATTCTTATGCTTGGTGAATTGGAAATCATAGATTCAGTTCAGATGAGGAAATTCAGTGATGTTCCCCAAAGACCTACCACTGCTTAGTGGTAGAGTTGGAATTAGCAGCCAGATATTCCTGCTTTCCTGCCTTGGTCTGGGATGTCATGTGTTGAGATGTTGCAATCTTCATTTTACTTATGTAACTGATTTTAATTCCACACTGTTCATTTTTTTTCCTACACTGTCACATCATTTTGTGTATACCAAGGCCTGGGTAAGTATTTGTAGATGTGAAATGTAATTTGATTTTTTTTAAATGGAAGAGTTCGAGAAATTAGGATTGGTGAAATAATCATTCTGTACTACCACTGGAAATGATAAAAAGTTAGGGTTTTCACACCTGTCAGAGACTCTGTAAACATCGATGTGTGGTACAGTCTGTGGATTTGAATGTCAGCAGGGTGCGCATGTTTGAACAGCTAAACTTTCCCATGTCAAAACCTATGCCATTTATTTTGGGTGCCATTCAGTAAGAGGGAAGTCCACAGAAAATCAAACATCATGTCTAAGAATACAAACCCAAAGACAGCAAACAGGTCACAGCAAATCAATCGGAACCTCTGACTTCCCAGCCTTGGGGATTAGTAGGGGATCTGCAGAAATTAGAAAGGAGGCCAGAATGTTTGGAGCATACTGAAGATTTTTATTAGTGACTCCAAGAACTGGTTCAGAGGTCAGTTAGGACAAGTAGGACAAGTAGGTTTTGATTGAAGTGGACTGCAGAAACAGAATATTTCATGACAGGCACCTCTTCATCTGCTCTGAGATGGTAAATGAGAATGAGAAATGAGAAGAGAAAGTGAAGGTCTTCTGAACCCTGGAGGCAAAGACTCACAGGACCTAGTTAACAGAAATGATCCTGGCAACCAGATAAACAGAAAATCCTCCTCTTCTCTCAGGCCAGCATGGTACCCTGCTCTCCCCACCCCAGGTTTCCTGCCTTAAATCTGGTGACAGACTGAAGGTTCACAGTGAAAAGGGAGCTCTGGACCTTCAGGATTCAACAACACCATGGGAAAAAAATCTACATTTAACCTGACAGACTGGCTGTAAGAAAGCCTGACACCTCCTCTCACTGTGCCTCTCATAAACCCCCAATAAAAGTCATCTATTACTACCTCTCAAGGGGCTGATTTGAGTGGTAACTTGGATTTTAAGAAATGCAGAAAGTTTTATTTCACTCTAAACTGTTTCCATCTGTTTTTCTTTTAATTACCATACTTAAAGAGCACACATTTAATTTGGGGACAATCATAGCTTTCTTCTCAGCTTATTCATTAGTGTCAAAATTCAAGGCAGGTGAAAGAGAAACCAATTGACCCAGAAACAATACATCCAGAAAAGGGAGCCAGAGAGGTGAATTTAAATCTTAATTCTGGGTGCTCCTGGGTGGCTCAGTGGTTGAGCATCTGCCTTTGGCTCAGGTCATGATCCAGGGGTCCTGAAACTGAATCCCACATCGGGATCCCCACAGGGAACCTGCTTCTCCCTCTGCCTATGTCTCTGCCTCTCTCTGTGTCTTTCATGATTAAATAAATAAAATCTTTAAAAATAAATCTTAATTCTGTAAGACAAGCTCTGGGGCTCAATTTTGCTTCCTGAAACATGTGAATGAAATTTGCCACCTAGTCCCAGAGTGGTGGTAGACATGTGTCATCTAAAGCAAAAAATAGACCCTATCTAACCCTCAACTGATTCTCATTGTCAAGTTTACGAGCTCTACTCCCAGGTTCTCAGGATAGTACCTGAGACTAGAAGGTTCTGCAAAGTTGTTTGTTTTTTCCAGTAGAACTTCTTGGTCTGTAATGTGCTATTACATTTTTTGATGCTCCAAGAAGGTAGATGGTGAATATTGCCAGAATAATAATAGCCACCATATTGGGCATTATCACTAGGACAGCACATTGAAAGTATTATTTCATTTAATACATAAACACACTAGGAGGTAGGGGCTCTCAGTATTTTAATTGTACAGAGCAGGTAACTTGTCATAGTCACATGATCAATAAATAACAGATTCATATCACTTATAAATAATAAAGCCATGTCTTTCTGATCATCACACTGTACTGTTTATCTCAAACTGAATTTAACAGGAACTCTTACTGGATAGTATCTTATAGTTCAACTGTGTCAAGAAACCCACTTCAGGAACACTGCCCTAGGCATGTTCACCCTAAAGCCAGATTCTCGACATTCATGTTCCAGGAACTGATTAGAAAGTAGATCCCTTTAACAAAGGAGCCAAGAATATACAATGGAGAAAGGACAGTTTCTTCAATAAATGATGTTGGGGAAAACTGGTACAGCCATGTGCAAAAGAATTAAACTATACTACTATTTACACTATACACAGAAATTAATTCAAAATAGACCAGAAACTTGAATGCAAGACCTAAAACCATAAAATTCCTATAAGAAAACAGTAAGTGGTAAGCCCCTTAACATTGGTCTAAGTGCCATCTTTGTGGTTCTGACTCAAAGGCAAGAGTAGCAAAAGCAAAAATAAAGAAATAGAACTACATCAAATAAAAGCAGCTGCGCAGCACAGGAAACCATCATCAACTGATAAGACAACCTACTAAATAGAAGATATTTGCAAATTATGTATCTGTTAAGATGTAAATACATAAAATATATAAAGAACTCCTACAATTCAACAACAACAACAACAAAAAAAAAAAAACAAAAAAAACCATTTCCCTAAAATGGGAGGAGAATCTGAGTCTACATTTCTCCAAGGGAGATATAAAGATGGCCAACAGACACATGAATATGTACTCAACATCACTAATTTTACTAGGGAAATGCAAACCAAAACCATAAGATAACAGCTCATACCATCAGACTATTATAAAAAAGACAAGGAATAACAAGTGTAACAAGTGTTTGTGGGGTTATGAAAGGAAACTTTATACACTGTTGGGATTGGAAATTGATGCAGTTACTACAAAAACCAGTATGCAGCTTCCTCAAAAAATTAAGAATAGAACTACCATATGAACTGGCTATTCCATTTCTGGGTATTTATCTAAATAATACAAAAACACTAATTCAAAATATATATGCACTCCTATGTTCACTGTAGCATTATTTACACTGGCCAATATAAAAAAAAACAAATGGAATGTCCATCAATATACGAATGGATGAAGATACAGCACATATATATGCAGAATGGAATATACTCAGCCACAAAAATTGAAATCTTGCCATTTGTGACAGCATAGAAGGACCTAGACAGTATTACACTAAGCAAAAAAGTTAGAGAAAGACAAACACCGTATGATTTTACTCCTATTTGGAATCAAAAAGAACAAAAAAGAAAGAAGGAAAGAAAGAAAGAAAGAAAGAAAGAAAGAAAGAAGAAAGAAAGAAAGACAAGCTAAACAAATAACATAACATAACATAAAATAAAATAAAATAAAATAAAATAAAATAAAATAAAATAAAATAAAATAAAATAAATAAGACAAAGTTATAAATACAGAGAACACACTAGTGGTTACTAGAGGGGAAGGGGGTCAACTGTGTGTGACAGATACTAACTAGACTTGTGGTGGTAATCACTTTTCATTGTATACAGATGTCAAATTATAAAGCTGACAACCTGAAATTTATATACTACTACTACTACTAATAATAATAATAATATTTTAAAAGTTGGTCTTTTTAAATGGATTCCTGTAATTATATCACCTGGATTACTGCATCTCTAATTTTATAATCTATTGCATCTCATATACATGTACTCCCTATGTCTAATGTATTCCTTCATCATGTTTAAACCCAGCAGTGCAGACTCTTCAAATCTCTCTCCAATTCCACTGCCTTCTTCCTCCTTTCATGTTCTTACCTCTCTCTTATAAGACCCTGGAACTTACATTTAGAATCCTTCTAAATAATACAAGCGATCCACCCCATCTGAGGATCACATTTGCAAAGTCCTTTTTGCCATATAAGGTAACATTAACAAGTTTCAGAAATTAAAACATAAACATACTTGGGGCCACATTCAGTCTGTAACAATTAATAATACTGAGCATTTTTACATGAACTTAGCATCCTTATGTTCTCTTTGGTGAAGTGTCTGCTTAAATCCTTTGCCCATTTTTTTCCTTTGCCCATTTTTAACTATGTTATTTATTTTCTTATTGTTGCATTTAAAAGTTTTTAAAAAATATATCTTGGATGCAAGTGCTTTGTCAGATACATGATTTGCAAATGTTTTCTTCCAGCAGGCAGTAGGTCTTTTTATCTTCTTGACATTGCCTTTTTGGCAGAGCAAAAGTTTTAATTTTGATGAGGTTCAATTTATCCACTCTTTTTTTCTTTTGTATACCATGCTTTTGGTGTCATTTCTAAGAACTGTTAATCCCAAGGCAAAAATTTCTCCTTTGTTTTTTTTCTAAAAATTTTATAGTTTTACAGCTTAAATTTAGATCTATGACCCATTTTGAGTTAATCTTTGTATGCAGTTTAGGTTGAGGTTTGTTATTTTGCTCATAGATACCTCATTGATCCAACATCATTTGTTGAAAAGACTATCCTTTCTCCACTGAATTGCTTTTGCACCTTTGTCAAAGATCAAATGACTGTATAAAGTCTGTTTCTGGACTTTCTAGTCCACTGCATTAAAATTTTAAAATTTTTAAATTTTATTTATTTATTCGAGGCAGAGACATAGGCAGAGGGAGAAGCAGGCTCCCTGCGGAGAGCCTAATATGGGACTCGAACTCAGGACCCCGGGATTATGCCCTGAGCCAAAGGCAGATGCCCAACCACTGAGCTACCCAGGTGCCTTCCATTCCATTAATTTATGTATCTATCTCCTGGTTAATACCACAGCACAATATAACTTTTTAAAAACTCATAAAAATGCAGTTTGTAGAACAGTGAATCCTGTTATAAGGTTCCTATGCTATAGGTAATCCTTCATCTCAAATAAGCATGTTTAAATAATGCTCATCTTGACAGTATAAATTATGCTCAATTTTATTTAAAGACTGCTACTACCAGACTAAAATGCATTCACCAACATTAAAGTGATAAAAAAAGTTTTTCTGGATGTTTCACACACACACACACACACAATAAGACTCAGAAGTCACTATTTTGACCTGTCTTCTGAAGTTTTTCTACTATATTTCCTACTCTCTGCTGAACATTTCCAGCTGGGGATACCCCACAGCCCCAAAAGTCCCTCTGCATGTGGAAAATTGAGTTTATGCCATATTTTCTGATTAGATTGCATTTACTAAAAACACTGAATGTGACATAAGAATTTAAATTTAAAAATCTGACTTAAAATTCAATGTCTTGATACTTAAGACATAAGAATTTTTAATAGGTGGCATATTGACATTAGGTTGTTCAACAACCTAATCACACAGCAATGGAAATTTTTCCAAACACCTGTTTTCAAACTGCTCTGTTCATATACAAGTTTTTTTACAAGCAGTCACTTCCTCATTGTTAAAATTTCACCTTCAATCTGAAGGGATAAAGTTCTATTGTTTTAGTTCTTTTTTGGGTAGCATACTAGTAACATCTATTTGTCACCACAGAAGAGGGAAAGAAGAAAAAGAAAGAAAGAAAGAAAGAAAGAAAGAAAGAAAGAAAGAAAGAAAGAGAAAGAAAGAAAGAAAGAAAGAAAGGAGAAAGAAAGAAAGAAAGAAAGAAAGAAAGAAAGAAAGAAAGAAAGAAGAAAGAAGAAAAAAGAAAGAAAGAAAGAAAGAAAGAAAGAAAGAAAGAAAGAAAGAAAGAAAGAAGAAAGAAAGATGTAACCTTTTTTAAAAAAGAAAACTATATAACATGTGCTCTCTTAAGTGCTTTGCTTCAGGATACTACATGGAAAGCCTGTGTGAAGAATAGTGTTTCATGGTTACTCCACATGTAATACAAAATATTATGAAGAATCCAGTTTAGAGTATCTGGGTGGCTCAATTGGTTAAGCTTCTACCTTTAGTTCAGGTCATGATCCTGGGGTCTTGGATCAAGTACTGTGTAGGGCTCCCTGCTCAGTGGGGGTGGAGTCAGCTTCTCATTCTTCCTCTTCCTCTGCCCCTCTTTCCCTGTTCGTGATCACTCTCTCTCAAATAAATAAATAAATAAAATCTTAAAAAATATAAAGAATCCAATTTAGTCTTGTTTTAGAGGAGTAAAGACATCAGTGATACCCCATAGTCCTTTGTGCAATTCTCATTTCGACTTCTTGACAAAACTGCTTCCCTAGGAGACTGCCTAGAACCTGTAGTATGGAATGTAGTAGCATAGGACCCACTATTATCTTACTGAAGAATCTTTTGTTGTTGTTGTTGTTGTTTTATAGTCCAGTAAATGCAGTGGCTCCATTGCCACTGGGTACACTTACACTACTTCTTCTTTTTGTAATACGTTTGTCAATATATAAAGAAGTCATTGACTATGGAGAAAATTTCTTCTCTGATGTATTTTTCCTTTATTGGTTAATGAAAAAGTATTATTAGCTCTTTGTGCATTTCATTGTTGAAACAAAGACAAATGCAAGAGTGACTAAGATCACTAGCAATGGAGACAGAAAACCCCTGTTGATTGTTTCCTGGCTCCACTGTTTATTAGCGGTGTCCCCTTTAGCTCATTACTTAACCTCTCTATGTATTAGTTTTGTCATCTTTAAATGGAGATGATGATAGTACTTACCTCATAGAATTGTTATGAAGACTAAATAAATTACTTCATGCCATATGCTTAGAATTTTTCCTCACATATAGCAAGTAGTCACTTAAGTGTTGACTATTACTTTCTGGAAAATACCATAAGCCAAGATATATTAGAAACACCTTTACTTTCATTCAACTGTGTAGTTTTTATAATACTTTTTCTTCAAAATTTCAGTAATGCTTTCTGTGAAGTTTTCAGTAGTATCTGCTGACAAAAGAACACATTTGAGTCTGTTGTCATGTGGTTTTCCATGTATTATTTTAGCTACATTCTACCACAGCAGGAAACAGGAGAAATATGTATTTCACTAATAGAAAAAGGCTTGTCTATTTTTGCTGTAGTCAGAAAATGCAAGAGCCTTCTAACTTTTTATTTTACAGATTTTGTTTATTTATGAGAGAGTGAGAGAGAACATGAGCAGACGGAGAGGGAGAGAGAGAATCTCAAGCACACTCCCCACTGAGCAAGGAGACCAACATAGGCTCCATCCCAGGACCCTGGGATCATGACCTGAGCCAAAGGCAGACCCTTAACTGACTGAGCCACCTAGGCTCCCCACCTTCTAACCTTTTATCGTTAGGCTTCGTCTCAGGTATCATAACTTTGAAGATAACTGTTAAAATCAGGAAAAGTCATTTCACATTCCTGGATACTCATTTTAAAATATCTTGCTTGTCCTGACAGCTTCATGTTACCATCAGCTAACATTTCAAGGCAAATTTTACACTTGTTGTGCAGTTCATCACTAATATCAGTAAACATAAATCCAGTTCTCAGGTTGTCTTCTTGTTAATTTTTCTCTTTTTTTCCTATTTTTTGTCAAGTCTAAAGAGATTTCCATTATTTATGTCTCTTATACAACTAAGAAAGAGCTTATTCTAAGAATAAGAGAAGAGTCCTTCTGTCCTTCCCTCATTATTCTCTAGAGCTTGAGTTAGTAGCATTGTCTGCAATCTTTAGTTTCTTTGTAGGAAGGTTTTCAAGCCACTTGTTGGATTTTGTCAAAGTAAGTTTTAGTAAATTCAACGAATATGATCCATAAGTCATCAGGTAAACTGCGGCCTGCTCCACACCTGGCTCTCTGAGCTGGGAACCCCACTGTCCCCTCAGGAGATCCCGGGCATTTGGATCAGTGATGTTGCCACCATTAGTCCAAACACATAATTAATGTTGAATAAATATTTGTTGAATTGATTTGAATTAATTCATTGATATAATTTATATAAAAGGAAAGCTTAGTCCTACTTTCTAGGTGCTTTAAACATAAACAACTAGATATATTAAGAGACTTAACTTAAACCAACTTAATATTATTAACACTTTTTGGCAGGAAGAACTAATTACATTGGTGGGTTTCCAACAATCAGTCATGAGAGATGGCATGCACACGGTAAATTTTATGAGTGTAGGGATGAGTTACTTCACCTTTCTGAATCTCAACTTCTCATCAGTAACAGGAGGCAGTTAGTTGGGCTAGATGATGTTACAGGTCTTTCTAATCTAACATTATCAGTTCAATTCCTATCCTCCTGGTCTTCTAGAATTCAATAGTTTCCTTGTTTATGGCATTTTGTAAAGAAGCCCAAGCTTGTGGTAAATTCATAAATAGATGTTATTCATCTTAATTCCCATTTTCTGCCTCTTTAGATTTCAAATATCAAATTAATAATGTGCCACTATGGGCTCTACCAAAAGAAGTAAAACAATAACCTAAAACAAGTAACTCCAACCCCTGTACTGACACTACAAATTCAGCCCTCTGAAGGAAGTCTAAAAAATTGATCAGCTGATTAAGTCTGTAAAAAAAAAAAAAATAGAGGTACAAAATTTGGTATGGGTCTCATTTGTAACTAACACAATTATCTTCTTTTACTACCTTTAAAATAATGTTTTTCAAATTGCAAGGCTAAATAAATAAATATTTGCCTATAGATACTGCGTTCTGAGCATCCCTAGACAAAGAGACAAAAACAAAAGAAAATTAAGAAGTGTTGGTCTCTAGATCTTTCCAGGGTCCAGTTTTGTTATTCTTATTAATTTCAGCCTGACCAACACTTAGTCCTGGGCCCCAGCTGCACATATAGCCAGGAAA
Organism: Vulpes vulpes; assembly: GCF_048418805.1. NCBI lineage: Eukaryota > Metazoa > Chordata > Mammalia > Carnivora > Canidae > Vulpes > Vulpes vulpes. The sequence continues at coordinate 35,514,799 of NC_132783.1, forward strand.
AAAATACTTCATATAATTTCTTTGGAATGTTGAAAGCAAATGTGACAAACAGAATAATTACTTAGAAAAAATAATTAATTGGGGATTTTGTGCCATACTTTATCATGTTATTATCATTGAGGATAATAACAAATCACAAAGAATAGTGAGTAAGATGATTGTGAGGACTTGGCTCATCCTAAGAAATTAATTTCAGATTTCTCTAAGCATCATTACAAATTTGAAGAAACAAGTATTAGAAAAATTTCACAAAATGAAAGTGTTCCTAATGTCTCAGCTTATGGTCTTTGGTGGAAAGTAACAGCTAATATATCCTGGAAACTCACAAAGGCAAGATTTTAAGCACCTTGTATGAACTAATTAATTGAGTCTTCATAAAATCCTATGAGATAAGTACTGGCCGCTCATATCAGCTACATAACTTATCCATTTCAAAAGCTGAGGCCAGGGATCCCTGGGTGGCGCAGCGGTTTGGCGCCTGCCTTTGGCCCAGGGCGCGATCCTGAAGACCCGGGATCGACTCCCACGTCGGGCTCCCGGTGCATGGAGCCTGCTTCTCCCTCTGCCTGTGTCTCTGCCCCTCTCTCTCTCTGTATGACTATCATAAATAAATAATAAAAAAACAAACAAAAAAAAAAGCTGAGGCCTAAGATAACCTGCCAGGCACAGAACATCAGGCTGGAGGTAAGGGAATGTTTTCATGCAAAATGAGGCAACAAGCCTGACACCAGAAACACCGGGTCTGCAACTGCTTCACTTCTTCCTGTAACAAGATCAATGCGCTTGTGTAAGCACTCTGCTTAGAATGTGTCCTTTGTTTCAAAAATGACCTTTCCTCCTGTATATTGGAAGTAACAAAACCTGGTCATTTCATATGCTTCCACACAGTTTATGATAAGAGGGTTATCCATACACTGTGCTTTTTTTTAGTTTTCTGTTCCAGAAGATAATATATCAATATTGGAAGACAGTCACTTTTCATCCTTTCTTGGGCATCGTTGGGTGCTTCTTAAATGCATTGAAAATTCAGATGAAAATTTTTCTTCATGTACCTTTTTTCTTCTACGTGAAATTGTTTCCATGATTCATTAGAATAGCCAAGACATATAAAATTTCAGTTGATTTTTCAGATTTGTTTTCCAAAATATAATAAACATTTGGATCTGATTAGAGATTTTAAAATGCTCACTAATGTTGCTTGAATCTAAAAGATGTACATTTCGGGGGCAGCCCCGGTGGCGCAGCGGTTTGGTGCCGCCTGCAGCCCAGGGCCTGGAGACCCAGGATCGAGTCCCACGTCGGGCTCCTGCTTCTCCCTCTGCCTGTGTCTCTGCCTCTCTCTCTCTGTGTCTCTATGAATAAATTAAAAAAAAAAAAAAAAAAAAAAAGGGATCCCTGGGTGGCGCAGTGGTTTGGCGCCTGCCTTTGTCCCAGGGCGCGATCCTGGAGACCCGGTATCGAATCCCACGTCGGGCTCCCGGTGCATGGAGCCTGCTTCTCCCTCTGCCTATGTCTCTGCCTCTCTCTCTCTCTGTGACTATCATAAAAATAAATAAATAAAATAAAATAAAAGATGTACATTTCCACATACTGGGTAAATTAAAGTTAATGACGATAGCCTTTGCAGGCTCCCTGCAGACCAAGGAGAAGTTAAATTCCTTTCTTTCAAAAATTCTACAATAAACAGAAAAACTGTATGCTTCAGAGGGAAAGTGAAAGACACCAGAAGATTCCTGGTAGCTTCTGCCTCTGTGCCTGATTTTTGTTTGTTTTTTAAGATTTTATTTATTTATTCATGAGAGACACAGAGAGAGAGAGAGAGAGAGAGGCAGAGACATAGGCAGAGGGAGAAGCAGGCTCCATGCAGGGAGCCCCACGTGGGACTCGATCCCGGGACTCCAGAATCTCACCCTCCTGGGCTGAAAGCAGATGCTCAACCACTGAGCCACCCAGGTGTCCCTTCTGTGCCTGTTTTTAAACCTCAGAAGGGAAGGACCCATAATTCACAAGATTGATGTCAGCAGCTACATAGTATTGAGTTTGATTGATCTCCTACCATTGATCTGTTTATACAAAGATGGAATCTATGGAAGAAGGAAGATCCTTCTTCAAGCTTTTGAAATTTTAACCAGCAAAGTATTTAAATTAATAAAATAAAACACTATTTCTCAACTGCCACACCGTGTGCTGAAAAACAAGGCAGCTGCCATGATGTTTGGACTATCTGCATCCTAAGAACCATCTACCCACAAAAAGAACCACCTCATGAATGAAATCCACTTACACATGCAAAGCTGGTCTATAGCACCCTGATAGGCTATTCTGAATGGAGGAAGAAGGTAGTACTTTTCTCTGAGAGGCCTTTTCTATCCTGTCACTAGGAGAGTGCTTGCAAATAAATCATGAATCATTGTCACAGGGTTCTGCTGCCTCTCAAATGCCTTCACACTCACACAAATTCCAGCATACTAAGTATCCTGCGAAATACTTGGGAAACCCAGACACTGAGAGACATTAGCACGGTTAGCCAGGCTTGGGAGAATCAGAAAATCAAGGTCATAAAGTGAAAACAGACACACACACCAATTCAAACTCCAGACTTAGAAGGAAGGTCAAGAGGTGATGAGAGCAAAAGTTTCTGCCTAGTATTTGGCTAAAATAACTGAAGTTTCCATACATTAACTAAATTCCAGCATCAAAAGTGAGATAGGGATACTAAAGGGCTCCATAAAATCTGCTTTTTGTTCCTTTTCCTGTATCTATTCTTGCTAGGATTGTACCCTCACTTTACACATGATCATAGTACGAATGATGTATGTCTTCCTTGTAAGGGGCAAGGAGTTAATGATTTCTTTAGAGTCTTCCAGCACAATAGATAACATCTAAGGAAGGACTAGGCAAGAATGACTGGGCGAGGCCATCCTGTGCACATTCCAGACCACTGGGGCTAGACATTTTGACGCCGAGACCCCCTGGCTCCAAGTGACTTATGGAGGACACCTGGGCCCTTGTCCTTGATCTGACCAGTTCCTGGATGCCTGAGAGGACACATATACCAGACCACAATCCTTAGAAAAAAACACCCAGACCCAAACAAAGATGAGACTCTGTCTCCTTTTCCTTGCTGAGTCTCCTAGACTCTGTACCTGGTCTCTCTATAGCTTCAATAAACTGTGCTCTCATTCCTCCCAGCTCATGTTTGATATCTATCTTGCATGTACCCAAGGACCCTCTTGGCTGATCGTGCAGGGCCCTCTCTGGGTTCTTGGATCCAGCCTGCCTACGTCAAAGGGAAATATTTGAATTGAAGGGGTTCAGGACAGGCCCCTTCAAGAATATGCCACTTTGGCACGTGGGTTATTTTGAGCTGAAAGCACTTGAGACCCTGAATACTTAAGAGGTACTTTTGCCCCTCCCTTAACTACACAGAAGATTCTAAATTAGGGGGTCTTTCCCAGAATAAGTGTTATTAACAGAAATAAATTTTATCTGAGTGACCCGTCTACATGGCAGGGAAAACATCTAACTACCAAACATCTGCTCTTCTTACTGCCTTGTGAAGTGCATTCCTTTCCTCTGAAGTCCCACACCCTTACCCCCTTCTTAGTTCAGAATGATATATATACCTCATTTTGCCTGTCTTTGGAACTTCCATGTCAATGTGGATTCCCCGTACATATACTTATTTCTCTTGTTAATCTGTCTCATGTCAATCTGATTCTTAGTCCAGCTAGAAGGACCTTTAAGGGGACAGGAATTCTTGTTTTCCCAACAGAATGATGATGTCAAGAAAAAGAACACCTAAAGAAAGATATTATTTACATGTATTATTTCACAACAACCGTAAGAGGTTAGTAATGTTAGCTGTACAAGTTAAAGTAGAAATGTGTTTTTGAGACACAGCAAGATCTTTCAGGAAGTATAAAGATCCTGTCTGTTTAAAGTAATTCTTTCTTCTACACCTGACAAAAATGTTACTCATTCTTCCAAGCCTGGATCTCAGTCATCTTGTTTTGGGCCCCCCAGCAAATGGCACAACTGGGGATGGGACTGAAATGGTCATATGCCATACCATTATTTATTAACATTATTGTTAATAAATAGTTTCTACAGAATGAATCTGCATTCTTGGTTCACCTAAAATCCAGGTAATACCTCCTTCATGGTGAGTAATATTAGCATTCTGGATGAAAGTATTGACCTTTAAGCAAGAAGTAAATAGACAATGGGGGAAATTGTGTTCCAAAGCTTTTGTTGCACTGTTGTTGTGTTGTTCCTGGTTCTTTCTCAAAGTTAATTCTAATTCTATCATTAGAAACTATAAATATAACAGGGACACCTGGGTGGCTCAATGGTTGAGCATCTGCCTTTAGCTCAAAGGATCATCATGTCATGATCCTGGGTTCTGGAATTGAGTCCTGCATTGGGCTCCCCGCAGGGAGCCTGCTTCTCCCTCTGCCTATGTCTCTGCCTCTTTCTCCAGGTCTCTCATGAATAAATAAAATCTTTTAAAAAAGAGACTATAACAAAACATTTATTAACATAACATATATGACATAACATTCTGTTCCCTAGCTCTAGGATTGCTCAAATTTGGAGTAATAACTAAAACTGAACTAAACACTAAATTGCTTTATGAAATTTGAGAATTTCTTGAAAAATATTTAGAAATTCCTTGGAAGAAAGTATATTCTTTAAAACTGACTTGGACATTCTGGAAAAGTTCTCCAATGTAGTATTTTCCCGCTGTTGATCTTAGTTATTGAGTCTTACTTTCTGTATGTTCATAAGAAGTTTACAAAACTACCTCATTAAAATAATTGCTAAAATATCTTAAATTGAGTGATTTGTATGTGTTAAAAAGTTACTAGTATCTTCCACTACAATCAAAATGACTAAAAGATTAAGAACATTAAGCAGATTCTCGAGGGTTTATTTTTTAGTTAAGAAATATGTGTTACCTTTTATCTGAGGTCTAGTGTTTGATTTTATAATTGTCTGGATTAAGAAGCAACAAAAATTAATCTGAATAGATTAGGACAACAAAATCTACAAATCAATGATAAAAATAAGAGAGGAGAGGGACACCTGGGTGGCTCAGTCAGTTAAGCTTCTGCCTTCGGCTCAGGTCATGATCCCAGAGTCCTGGGATGGAGCCCCACATTGAGCTCCCTTCTGAGCAGGCAGCTTGCTTCTTCCTCTCCCTCTGCCATTTCCCCTTTGCTCTCTGCCTCTTTCTATTTCTCTGCCAAATAAATAAATAAAATCTTAAGAGAGAGAGAGAAGAGATGTACTAATTGATTCACAATTCAAATTCTCCTAATACAGTAGTTTCCCCTTATCAATGAGAAATACATTCTATGACCCTCACTGGATGCCTGAAACAACAGAAAATATTCAATCCTATATAAACTATGTTTTTTCTTATAATATTTAGGTATGATAAAGTTTAATTTATAAATTAGGCACAGTAAAAGATCAAAAACAGTAACTAATAATAAAATAGAACAATTATAATAATATACAGAAATAAAAGTTAGGTGAATATGATCTCTCTCAAAATATCTTATTACACTGTATTCACCCATCTTATGATGTGAGATGATAAAATGCCTATGTGATGAGAGGAAGTGAGATGAATGACATAGGCCTTGTGATGTTGTTTAAGCTACTACTGACCTTCTGACCTTATGTCATTCACCTAAAACAGGACTGACCTTTTTATCTTTTTCCTCAGTACAAGTGAGATCAATCTCTAACTTTTATTAAGATTCTCTTTAAAGACTGGAGATAACAAGAAAGAAGAACAACCCATAGAATACCTTCCAATCACTAGGCAAGGCCAGACCTATGAAGGTTTCATTTGAAGTCAATGCCTTGCCTCACTTCTGACTTGGCCAAAGAAAGGGCACTCCCCACCACTGGAATTCCAGAACCCTGGACAAGCCTAAGAGTCCAAGAAAAAGTCTTCTGTCCAGGTAGTACTGCCACCACCTGGGACCTGCCTCCAAGAATCTTCACTTATGTCTCAAAATTAACATTCTCCCATTGTGGAAGAAAAGAGGAAGAAAAAATGTTTCAAAACCTGTGGTCTCTTCTGAGAAACAGTTATTTCATGTATTAAAACACTTGATTATGCTATTTAGTAATTAATAAACTTTTTTGTTATTTAAAAAGGGAGGCCCAGGATCTGATCAGAAAAAAGAGTTGGAGAAGGAAGAAATCTAAAATGTTCTGCTATGCTGAGTGAAATAAGTCAATCGGAGAAGGACAAACAGTGTATGTTCTCATTCATTTGGGGAATATGAATAATAGTGAAAGGGAATATAAAGGAAGGGAGAAGAAATGTTGGGAAATATCAGGAAGGGAGACAGAACATAAAGACTCCTAACTCGGGGAAACGAACTAGGGGTGGTGGAGGGGGAGGAGGGCAGGTGTTGGAGGGGAATGGGTGACGGGCACTGAGGTGGACACTTGACGGGATGAGCACTGGGTGTTTTTTTGTATGTTGGTAAATTGAACACCAATAAAAATTAATTAAAAAAATAATAAATAAAATAAAATGTTCTGCAGAAACAAATGGAAGTGAAAAGAAAGATGGGGTAGTGATATAAGTGATACTTGTATCAGAAAAAAATAGACTTTAAAACAGAGACTATAACAAGAGACAAAGAAGGACACTACATAACCATAAAGTGAATAATCCAACAAGAAGATACAATTGTAAATATTTATGCACTCAAGATGTGAGCACCCAAATACATAAAACAGTTAATAACAAACATAAAGGAAGTAATCAATAGTAATACAATAATAATAGAGGACTTGAACACCCTACTTACATCAAAGAATAGATCATCCAAATATAAAGCCAACAAGGAAACAACAGCTTTGAATGACACATTGAACCAGATAGATCTAACATTTATTCAGAGCATTCTATCCTAAAACAGTGAATACACATTCTTTTCTTTTCTTTTTTTCTTTTTTTCTTTTTTTTTTTTTTCCTTTGGATACACATTCTTTTCAAGTGCACGTGGAACACTCCAGAAGAGATAACATGTTAGGTCATAAAACAAGTCTTAACAAATTCAAAAACGATGGAAGTCATATTATACATTTTTTCAGGCCACAATGCTATGAAACTAGAAATCAATCACAAGAAAAAAATCTGGAAAGAACACAAATACTTAGAGGTTAAATAGCATACTACTAAAGAATGAATGGGTCAACCAAGAAATCAAAGAGGAAATTTTAAAAACACAGAACAAATAAAAATAAAAACAATAGTGCAAAATCTTTGAGGTGCAGGGGTGCCCAGATGACTCAGTCAGTTAAGTGTCCAACTCTTGATTTCAGCTTAGGTCATGATCTCAGGGTTGTGAGATAAAACCCCACATCCAGATCCATGCTCAGCAGAAAGTCTGCTCAGAAGGGAGATTCTCTCCCTTTTATACTCCCTCTCCCCTCCTCCTGCACTCATGCTCTCTCACTCTCTCAAAATAAATAAATAAATAAATATTTAAATAAAATCTTTGGGATGCAGCAAAAGCCGTTCCAAAAGGGAAGATTATAACAATATAGGCCTACCTTAGGAAGCAAGAAAAATTTCAAACAAACAATGTAACCTTATACCTAAAGGAACTAGAAAAAGAACAAACAAAGCCCAAACCAGTAGAAAGAAGGAAATAATAAAGATTAGAGAAAAAAAAATCAGACCTAATAAAACACAACAGAACAGATCGATGAAACCAGGAGGAGCTAGTTCTTTGAAAAAAAACAAACAAAATTGATTAGCTTTTAGCCAGATTTATTTAAAAAGGGGGGAGAAACCCAAATAAATAAAATCAGAAATGAAAGAGTGGAAATAACAACCAACACCACAGAAATATAGGAGTTATGAGAGAACATCTGAAAAGCTATATGCCAAAAAATTGGACAACCTAGAAGAAATCAATAAATTACTAGAAACATAGAACCCCCCAAACTGAATCAGGAAGAAATAGAAAATTTGAATGGACTGATTACCAGCAATGAAATTGAAGTAATAATCAAAAAACTCCCAACTAACAAAAGTCCAGAGCCAGATGAATTCTACCAAACATTTAAAGAGTTAATATTTATTCTTCTGAAGCTACTCCAAAAAATAGAAGAAGAAGCAGAGCTCCAAATTCAATCTATGGGGCCATAATTATCCTAACTGATAACCAAATATATAAAGAATGTATATAACTCAACAGTTACGCACACACACACACACACACACACACACACACACACACTCCAAATAAAAATGGCCAGAAGACATGAATAGACATTTCTCAAAGAAGACCTACAGATGTGGGCAGCCCAGGTGGCTCAGTGGTTTAGTGTCGCCTTCAGCCCAGGGCCTGATCCTGGAGACCTGGGATCGAGTCCCACGTTGGGCTCCCTGCATGGAGCCTGCTTCTCCCTCTGCCTGTGTCTCTGCCCCTCTCTCTCTCTCTGTGTCTCTCATGAATAAATAAATAAAATGTTTAAAAAAAAAAAAGACCTACAGATGGCCAACAGACATATGAAAAGACACTCATCATTCATCATCAGGGAAATGCAAATCGAAACTACTACTACTCTATGATCCAACAATTCCACTACTGAGTATTTACCCAAAGAATGCAAAAACACTAATTAGAAAAGATATATGCACCCCTATGTTTATTGCAGCATCATTTATAATAACCAAATTATGGAAGCAACCCAAGTGTTCATTGACAGATGAATGGATAAAGAAACAGAGGTTTCCCCCTAACATAGGATGGAAGCACAGGACATTTTTATTTAAAAATCTAAAGATACAGTGACCCCAGCAGCCCATAGAGCTTGGGAATATCAGAAACTCCAATTCCTTCTCAGGGATGTGGCATGGCCTTCTGGTCCTTATGAAAGAATCTTAGCACAGCCTCGTTGCATTTTTGTGTTTTCTCTTCTACACTCTGAGAAAACTCGCTCACTATGAATAAGTCCTCTTTATTTTAAAAAAAAATAGTCATCCTTTTGTTTATCTCATCACACCTAAGTGAACAGAGAGGAGCTAATAGTGAAAAAAGATAAAGCATTTGTTCCCTATTTTATTATTTCTCTAGAACAGTCTCTGTTCTGTATGAAAATATACTATTGTGTGGTAAGGAAATATTAGGAATTAGTATGTGTTATGAAATGTTCATAAGAGTGGTATTGATAACATATCAGGAACTGACCAATAAACACATCCTGGGAGCATGTACCCACATTTTTATTGTTTACTCAATAGACTGGAGTTTGGAGCCTACTGATATTTAAAAAAAAAATAGAAAGAAAGAAAAGAAAGCAACTATTCATACTAAACAAGAAATGATCTCAAATGGATTTTCATGAAGGCAAATTTGTAGATGATAAAGCAAGATTCTGAATTTATGTGTGCTAAATTACTAGCCCATTTACTTTTTAATGGAAAACAGTTGTTCTCTTCTTAACATAAGCAAAGAATCCCCACCTTCCAACTTCTAAATTGAATGTCAAATATTTGGATAACCCTAATTTGTTAAAAAAAAATGTAAATTCATTTAAAGAATTATTTTATTTCTTCGTATGCCCTCAACACCTTTAAAAATCTTAGAGAAACTGGTTCCAAATAGAAGACAAAATATGGTGGGTATTTGTCGTTTCTAGAGTGAAATAAGTCAATCGGAGAAGGACAAACAGTGTATGTTCTCATTCATTTGGGGAATATGAATAATAGTGAAAGGGAATATAAAGGAAGGGAAAAGAAATGTTGGGAAATATCAGGAAGGGAGACAGAACATAAAGACTCCTAACTCGGGGAAACGAACTAGGGGTGGTGGAAGGGGAGGAGGGCGGGTGTTGGAGGGGAATGGGTGACGGGCACTGAGGTGGACACTTGATGGGATGAACACTGGGTGTTTTTCTGTATGTTGGTAAATTGAACACCAATAAAAATTAATTAAAAAAAAAAAAGAAGACAAAATATGTAAGAAATTTAAATAATCATTTTCAAGTGGCTTGTTTTTGTTATTGTTATTAAAATAAAATTATTGCTGGTAAGAAATCTAACAAGCAGATTTAATTTGTGCTTAGCAGAATTTTTTATCAGTTGATATCACAAAAAGACAAACATTGCAATTGCAGTTCCACAAGGACACTGACTCCAGTCATTTTGATATGTTTTTGTATTTTTACTAAACATTTCTTCTAATTACAAAAAATATGAGTTATAAATGTTGAAATTATTATTTTTTAAAATATTTTATTTATTTATTTGAGAGAGAAAGCGTGAAAGAGAAAGAGATCACGAACAGGGGGGAAGGGCAGAGGGAGAAGCAGATCCCCCGCTGAGCAGGGAGCTCAATGCAGGACTTGATCCCAGGACTCTGGGATCATGACCTGAGCTGAAGGCAGATGCTTAACTGGCTGAGCCACCCAGGCACCCCTGAAATTATTTTGACTACATTTTTTAATGTGGTAAAAAACTACCATCAAGTTTTTCAATGCGGCATTTTTCTGTGTGTAAAAAAAAAAAAAATTCAATTATTGTGGAAGAAGCCAAACCACATTTAGAAAATACTACTATGGTTACCACCAACACAAATAATTTTTATTAATTTATTAGTATTAAAAATATTAATAGTAGCAAAGACTTACTGAAGTGCTAATTTTATGCCAGGCTCTGTTTTATGCTCTTTGTATGTATTATTTTAGTGATCCTGAGCTGAGGCTGCCTCAGAATAGGAAGACTAACAAAGAAAATGATGCCTGGATTGCACCCCCAGAAGAGATGTTGACCCAGATGGACCAAAGTGACAACCCAGACATTGGTGATTGTAATGCGTGGCCAGCATTAAAAACAAATACATTAACATAATCCTGACAACAATCCTGTTTTGCACTAAGGAAAATGAGACACATGATTCACAAGCTTCAGAACTGGGATTTGAACCCAGGTTGTCCCCTAAACTTAAGCATTTTACCACTAAACTCTACTACCCTTCAAAGACCACAAACCAGTGAGCACTTGAGGGGGTGATTTCATTCACACAGTATACATAAAAGATCATTTCAGTAATTTCTCTGCAGTTAATTAAAAAAAAAAAAAACTTTTGCATAACCTTGGCTGAAAAAACAAACCAGATTCTGATCTGAAATATCTCTGCTCTGCACATGACTGGGAAGCTGACCAAGCCTTAGCCACCGCTGAAATCAGGGCTTTCACTGTTTACTGCTAGGAGTGATCTCCCCAGTCGGCCAACATAGTACCCCAGGATCCCTCCTGTTACAGCCAGGTGTCTCAGGGTGCTTCTTCCTCACCCTTTATTTACCAAGAAAGTTCAAATAAATAATACAGTTCAAATAAAAAATACATGGCAAACAGGAAAAGTTCCTTTTTTCAATTGATTTTCCTCCTCCAGGGCAAACAGACTGGAAAGTTCAGAAGCCACTTGCCAGCAGTTTTCCTTATTGCTCTGCTCACCTACTTCAGCTCAAATAGAGGCTAATAAAACACTCATTCAATTAAAAAAAAAAAAAAAAAGGCAGGAAGGGTGGGAGGGTGGAATGAGAAGAAAACCGGACTCTGTGTTATCAAGTGGTTTACCTGGCTAGCAGTCACGTGAATGACAGCCTTGCATAAAGTAACCTGAATCTTGTCAAACCAAAAGCATTCTTCCTGCTGGCCAGAGGTGGTCTGGCTCAATGCCAAGGGCAAGTAATAGGCAAGAAGAATTTAATTGGGAGAAAAATAGATGATAGCACTCTATCTATTTAGAGAGAAGAAATACTATCCTCTGAAATGCACGGGGGCCCAGGGTGTGACCCAGGCATTTATCAGCTAACAGGAGATGTAAAGTGTAAAGTAGGGGGTTTAAACCAGTGACTTGAAAGGAACGAGGCAGCAGAGGCAGAGTCACAAAGTGGCATCCAGACATTCTACCTTCTATGAGGTCTGTGCCATGTCATTGTACTCAAATAAGGCGTCTCATGGTATGATCTGATCAAAGGGTTTTAGCCAAGACATGGAGGAGCCACGGGGACAGTTATTGACCATGATCTACAAGCCTTTATGCTAGGTTCGTTTTATGTGTTATCTCATGTGATCCCCACAACAATCCTGAAGGGGGGGTATTAATATGGGGCAGCATTCCAGTATTACTCAAGTATTAAATAGGTAGAATGGATTTGCAATGAAGTGTGTTTGCTTCTAAAACCTTCTACTCTGTGACACGGTCCTGCTCTGCTCACTGTCTCTACCCTGGGCTTCATTTTTATTTGGTGCAACCAGCCTCAGTGAAGACACTTCTGAGCCACCAGCAGGGGCAGCGGGGAGCACAAGGCAGAGCCTGGTTTGCAAGCAGGAATGGGGTTGTTCCTGGAGACTCTAAAGCTTCCTGTAACAGTTCATTTCTGTAATTCTTTTGCTCTCTCTGGTTCTGCTTCTTGACTGGCTCCTACCACCTCCCCTCACATCCCATACAGATGGCAGTGCCTGTCTCTGGTCAGTTGCCAACTACTCTCAGAAAATTCTCCCGTCCCAGAGAGGCTCCAGTCCACTTGACATAACTGTCTAAAAACTCTTACTTCTGCTCCAACAGCTGAGTAACAGGTTCATGGGGTCATTTTGCCTTTTGCAACCCCTTTTTGTAGCTATTCTCTAGGACTAGGTGATTAGCAGGTCAGGGAGAGACTTCTCATTCATTTAGGAAGAATTTATAGAGTACATATTATGAACATGGAAATGTTCTAGGTGCCAGAGACACGGAGATCAGGAATTCAGTCCTTCCTTCAAGCATCCTGGGGTTCTGCTCACTTGTTACAATGAGCACTGCCTGGAGACAGGGTCTGGGACTCTGAGCAAGAGCACCTGATTTCCTCATTCGTAACTTCCTTCATGGGAGAGCCAGGGCAAGAGCCCAAGGTCAGCAGTTTGACTCAGAATTGTTCTCTTTAGTCCTATTATTTTGTGCTGTCTTCTAGAGGATTCTCTTCTGGAAACTTGACTGTGTTTCCCTCACTCTACCTCTTTTTGAGAGCCATACCCCTTTCTAGAAGATCAGGATGACAGAAGAGGTACATCAGGACATTATGCCCTCTAATGAATGGAAATGGCTGTCTCGTTTGGGCAGTATGTTGAGACCCACCCAAGGAATAAATGAAATAAATTAACAGTAAGAGAGGGAAAGGAAAGGCAAGAAGGGAAGAAGAGAGGGGGAGAGAGAAAGATGTTTTTAGGCAAAGTCCTTAAATAGGATGGTTATTTGCATTTGGTAAAAGTCCCATTTCTCCTGTGTGAAAAACCCGTTTAATATGGAAGGGAGTGTAGCATATTTACTCATTGTCATTTCTTAGCAGTGCTCAAAGTTTCAATGCACCTGTTACTCGAAACCTGAAGTTGCCGTCAGAGCAACTTCCAGAAATGGCAGGAGAGGGGAGAGAGGAGAGGACGTTTCGCTTGAAACGTAGCTGGCAAAATGATTGAATCTCGTTTGTTCTCTATTCCATTCCCATTTTCCCCTGGTGTTTTAGCAACTTCTGAGTTCTCATACAAAGTCATCAGAAAGAAAGAATTTTTTTTTATATATCTTCTATAGAAACAGTTCCCCCCCCCAAAAAAAATCCATCTGTTTCAATATAAAGGTGAGGATCTAAATGAGTAGTTGCTCCTCCCATCAGAATAAAGACAGAGGTTTACATGAAAAGAAATGCTCAGTTACTTATAAATGAGACATAATCACTCACACACACAAGAACAGTTTGAGAGCTGTGAATTTTTATAGTTGGGTCGCCGATTCTCTGTAACAACCAGGAAGGAAATAGACATGCCTTAGATAACAAAAAGTAAGCAAATATGCACACTCGGAGAGAAATCAGGCAAAAAAAAAAAAAAAAAAAAAGGCTCAGGTATACAAAACAGAATGAACAGATATATGAAGGCAGTTTCTGGGAGGAGGTGAATTCCTTTTCATGAGATTACTTACCCACACAAGCAGAGCTCCCCTTTCCTGAGGGAGAGACTTCGGGACAGTTCCAGTTCTCCGGGTCTGAGAGACTAGCAAAACTACATTTAAAAACTACTGGCCACAGAATGATAAGGGGGAGCAGCATAATCTTGAGGGGGCTCGAACTTTCAACAGAAAAGAACTTGACTTTGCTCGAGCATAGCCCGGGCAAAGTGGGTGCGTCTGACCCCAAGCGTGTCCCCCTGGGTTGGCCTGCAGCCCCGGAGCATCTTTTACTCTGCTCCTCTGCTGTGGTCCTCCCGTCCTTCCTCCTTCAACCCCGGAGAGCGGCCTGCAGCCTGAAAGGGACGTTCAGGAAAGATTTCTTCATCTACGTTCTTGGCAAGTCAGTAAGAAATACCTGACACCCGTGTGACAAATTTCGCAGTTCCAGGGCCCACTGTCCAGAGGCCTGCCGCTGACTTCACTGTGACCGGCAGAGCAGTGTAGGCCACAGTGAGAGAGGGAGGAAGGGAGAGAGACAGAGAGAAAGACAGGGACAGACAGAGACAGAGAGAGAGAGAAAGGAAAGTGATGGAAAGTTCCGACCACAACCCTTAATGGGGCTGCAGGAAGAAATACAGAGATAGGATTCGTCCCCAAACACCGGGTCTCTTTTTGCAATGTAGAATGACTCCCTTTCCTTTTTAAAGCCCTTTTAGCTCCACCTCCTGCCTCCTTTAGTGACACTTGAGTGAGCCTCTGTTTGCGAATGTGAGTGTGGGCAATTGCACACTGCAGGAAAGCAGGGACGGCTGCCAGAGAGGAGATAACTGGCGACTCACCATAAATATTCCGGGCAGATCCAGGGAGAGAGCAGTGAGGGGGCTGTGGACTCGCTCCTGGTGTCTTGGAGGTACCTGCTGAAAAGGAGCTGGGTTTGAATCCCTTGAAGGATGGACACTAAGTTAAACTGAGCCGTACAAATCAGTGGTGAGCAACAGTGCTGATAGTTCAGACCCAGGGTAATTGATCATTCACATGAGCAATCTTCAGACAAAATGTCAACACCAGTGCACATTCCTGGAGCTTTATCTTCTTTTTTTTTTTTTTTTTCTTTCTCCTGTATATTTTATAGCGGAATTTGAAAGATTATTCTTTCCAAATCAAAGGGAAATCCCTGAAGCCAAATGAAGAGGAACAGTATGCACAGACACCTTTTCTTTCAGCATGAGCACAATAAAACATCACGAGGGGCCAGGAGTGCAGGGAAAGGAGTGGGTTGTTATTATAGAGCCGCGTTGGAAAAAATAAGCTAATAGTGCAAAATCTGGGAAGTACTGAAAATCCAGCAGAGCTGACTGCTGTTCCTTCTCAGACAACTTAGGGAATCTTTTCACATATCAGGGATAGAAAATAAAAGCTTGAAGTACCCGTTAGCTGCCTCCTCAGTTATTTTGTCAGGAGTGCATGCAGGGTCCAGAAATATCTGGTTCAGGCAAACCATTTACACCAGATTTGATGAACAATGGAAATTTCTGCCAGTTTACTTCATCCTGGAAAACAAGCTTCCATTTAAGTTGCCCAGAGGTAGTGTTGCAAGTGCTAGTCAAAATGTAGATAAAGCGAGAGTCACAAAAACAACAGCCACGTGAGTGAACACCCATTCTGGGAGAGAATGGGAAGAACTCCAAGCCTTTCACTCATATTTAATTATGTCCTCATCATTCCTCAGATACTGGGTCACTTTCTGAAACAGCTAAAGGCAGGATTTCTCTGATTTTAGCCGGCCCCTGCCAGACAACTCTGATTTCTCATAGGAGAAGCAGACCCTGGCCAGCAGCAGAAGTCACGTGGGGTGGGGGGGCGGGATATATGGAATATTCCATTGCTTTCTGGACTCACTTGGACTCAAGACTCGGAATGAGCGTCCTACAAATAACCTGCACTAAGTTACTAACCTTGTTAAGCTTCCCCTTCAGCAAAATGCCTTGTCAGTGTCACGGGGGACAACAAATAGAAGGACTGTCAAGCACTGGGCTGGGTTAGTGGGGAGGAGGAAAGTAATATGAGCACAAATAAGAAGTAACCCACGACTATATTCTAGTTGGATGTGGACTCTCTCGTATTATTTTTGGTTGTAAAAAGTCTCACTTTCCTAATTACATGTCACCTGAGCTAATACAGTTATTAATGTTGAGTGTAAGCCCCTCAGGAGATGATGGAGTCAGCATGGCTATGGTAGACATCAAGACCGGTGACTGATGTAAAAGATCAGTCTCAGCTAATCCACAGAAAATCCAGGGTTGCCCAGATAGCAAAATCTTAAGACAGAGCTACCCATGCAGAAAGGACTTGCAGAGATATTTTATTACTCCATATTCTTACTTCTAGATAAAACCGAACCTCTCTGGGACAAATGAACATCATTGGTATTTTAAAGTTGCCCAGAAATCAGTTTTACAGGCCGAATACCCATTTTAGTTTCTGGAATTGAGTCAAATTAACTAATGCATTGATTAATTAAATATCTACTTGTGATAGGGCACTGTACGCGAAATAGAAGCCATGGTCTCCTAAGTTCAAGAGCTTGCTTAGGTTGATTAAAAACAACAAAACATGGTTTATGAGTAGGAGCTAATGAACAGCCAGTCACCAATTATTCTGGAGAAGTCAGGAAAGAAGGGGCAACTGCAACAAAATAGGGACTGTGGCATGCAGTGAAGCTTCGTGTGATCAATAGGAAGTCTCAGATAAGCATGCACAGGAGGAAAGCCATACTGACAATAGGATGTGGACCAGGAATGGACAAAGAACATAAATGCTTATTTATTAGATCCTTAGATCCTGAGAGTACACAGATGGATGGGAGGAAACCCTGCTGGCAAGTCACCGGAAGAATTAGGCATTAATGGTAAGGAGAGAGCTCTGAATGTTTTTAAGCATAAGTGAACATCACTAGGAGAAGGGAGGCTATTGGGAGACATGGTTTTATGTGCTGGGCACCATTATTACTTTTCAGGTAAAACTTTTCTATTGAAGCACAGAGCACCTAATTCTTCTGGGTTATATATTTGCTTCTTGTACAGCTGCTATTAGTCATCACTGCTACCACACTATCAACAGATTGTTCCTAGTGATCCAGGCATCTAGGAGGTAGATGCCTTACTCACATCACCCCCAATCTTCCACACCACCTTGCCATTCACAAACAAGGTCCTTTTCACAAATGAGGACACTGGAGGTCAGAAAGACTGCGAAATCTTCCCAGTATCACACACATTTATAGAGGGTGTGAACTATGAAGTTATTATTGTCTCCATTTTAACAGTGGTTTTGATAGGAATAAACAAGCTGGGCCATCATCAAAAGTAAGAGCAAAACATATACTACGCATGTGCATATGACGGTAGGAACCAGAAGTGACAAGGCAGTGTGTTTTGGTGTGAATAACTATTAGCACTTAACATCCACCTGCAGAAACAACATACAAACTATTTCACAGGCTGCTTCTAAACAATGACTATCAGGTGTATCAGGGTAGTTCCTATAAACTTGAAAACGTTTTCTTGCTCTTTTCAAAGAGAAAGTTGTTAACGTGTATGGTATTCTTGTGATTCATGTGACAGAAATTGAAATGGCTTTAAAGGAAAGAAATTGGGAGGGATATAGGCGTCGGAGTTAGCTACACAAGAGAAATTATAATTTATCAGGATATGAATAACAGATGTAAAAGTTTTCTTGAAAAAAGAAAGGCAGTTGTGCTCCTTAGTATTTACCCAATGAGCTGAAAACTTAGGACCACAAAGAAAACCTACACACAAATATTTATAGGGGCTTTATTCATAATTGCCTAAGATTGGAAGCGACCAAGATGTCCTTCACGAGAAGAATGGATACATAAACTGTGGTATATCCATACAGTAGAATATCACTCATGAATAAAGTGACCCATCAAGCCATTAAAGGCATGAAGGAATCCCAAATGCATACTGCTAAGTGAAAGAAGCCAGTTTGAAAAGCTACATACTGTCCGAATTCAATTTTATAACATCCTGGAAAAGGCAAAACTATGGAGAGAGTAAAAAGATCAGTAGTGGTCAGGAGTTGCGGGGGGAAGAGATCGATAAGGGGATCACAAAAGATTTTTAGGGCATGAAAACTATTCTGTGTGATACAATAATGGTGGATATATGCCATTTACATTTATATATTTATCAAAACCCTTACAATGTACAACAACAAGAGTAAACTCTAAACTATGGACTTTAGTTAGTAACAATATGCATCAATATTGGCTCATCAATTGTAACAAATGTAGAATACCAAAGCAAGGTATTAATAATAGGGGGAAGCGAGGGAGAAGAAGGGATATGGGAATTCTCTGTACTTTCTGCATAGTTTTTCTGTAAGCCTAAAACTGCTTTTATAAAAATAGTCACTTTTTTTTTTTAAGGAAAGGAGGGGAGTCACTATCCACTATCCAGTTTAGCAATGTTCTGCTTAATGCACAGATTAAGTAATGCCATGCTTCTATCAAATGAAATCAGATTTTAAAAAGCACTTGACGGGGATCCCTGGGTGGCGCAGCGGTTTGGTGTCTGCCTTTGGCCCAGGGCGCGATCCTGGAGAGCCAGGATCGAATCCCACGTCGGGCTCCCGGTGCATGGAGCCTGCTTCTCCCTCTGCCTGTGGAACTGACTCTCTCTCTTTCTCTCTGTGACTATCATAAATAAATAAAAATTAAAAAAAATTAAAAAAAAAGAATTTAAAAAGCACTTGACGGGGGCACCTGGGTGACTCAGTGGTTGAGCGTCTGCCTTCCGCTCAGGTCATGACCTGAGGGGGTCATGAGTCCCGCATCAAGCTTCCCCCAGGGAGACTGCTTCTCCCTCTGTCTGTATCTCTCTGCCTCTCTCTCTCTGTGTCTTTCATGAATAAATAAACAAACTCTTTAAAAAATAAAAGTAAATAAACAAAAAGCACTCAATAAACAAGAGTGAAAGAGAAATCCTGACCATGTTCCATTTTTCAGCAAAGTCCACCCTAGTCACCTAGAAAGGTTCCTCTGACCAAGAGGAAGAAACAAGACTCCAGAAACTGGACAAATAAAAAAAAGCATAACAATCTATAATATATAATTTATAATTCTATGAAGCAGCAGCAAAATTTAAAATTAAAAGAAAAGCTCATTTTAGACTGCATAGCATTTATTTACATAATCTCAGCCTGCTTGTTGGTTTGCGACCTGAGGAGTTTCTTGGGTGAAATTTGAAACTGACCCTGTACCAGATGGGCAAGGAGAGACTGAAGAATGGGACAGGCCCCTCCAGACTGGGAGGGGGCAGTTTTTTGTTTTATTCCTGAAATACAGAATTTTACTTAGAAACTGTTTAAAACAGGGGGAAAAAAAAAACTTGTCAAGAAAGATCAGGTGGAGGGGCACCTGCGTGGCTCAGTCGGTTAAGCATCAGACTCAATTTCAGTTCAGGTTATGATCTCAGAGTTGTAGGATCGAACCTTGGGGTAGGTTCCGTGCTGGGTATGGAGCCTGCTTAAGATTCTATCTCACTAAAAAGAAAAAAGGAAAAAAAAGAAAAGAGAAAACAAGACAAGACTGACCAGGTGTAAAATGGGTTTCTAATAAAATGGAATTTGGGGGCAACAAAAGTATAAAAAGCCACGACAGAGAAACGGCAGCACTGCTTTACTTGAACGATGGCTAATTACTTGCATTTTTTGGCATTGCTAATCACTGAATCTGGGTTTTCCTCTGCATTCCTCACAGAGCATGCACTACACAGTTTTATCATAAAATACCTGCTTTTTAACACACATTTTAGGATAAGTTAGGGAAGTGGCAGGTTTAATAAGCAAAGGAACTTATTAGAAGGTTTATCACAAGAGGTTGCAAGACAACTGGATCTCTGCACTCAATCACCAGAATCTTAAACACTTATCTAGAAGCCTTAACAGGGTTCAATCACATATAAATCATAAATATCCTACAAATAGTCTCAGCAACACATTACTCTCTCAAGGTTGCATCCTTGAAATGGCTCTGGCTATAGGAAAGTGAGCGGAATGGACCTTTCAAGGCCAGGAGAGGAGGTGAGGAGCCTCCCACTGCCTGGTCCATTTGGCAGATTAACCAGCATCACATTTTCTCAATGACCTCCTCCAATAAAGCCTACTTCAGCGTTCTCTCAGGTATCCCTAACTTCTAAAAACTTTAAAGTTTAGAGAGAGAACTCCAGCTTTTTAAAAATCATCCATAATACACTTTTTCCCCTGACCTTCAATTCCATTGAAATAGGAAGCATGGTTCCATTAAGTACAGACCGTTTGGAGACACCTGGGTGATCGGTCAGTTAAGCACCTGCCTTTGGCTCAGGTCATGATCCTGGGGTCCTGGGATCGAGTCCCGCATTGGGCTCCTTGCTCCTGGGAAGTCTGCTTCTCCCTCTCCCTCTGCCTCTCCCCATACTTGTGCTCTCTCCCTCCTCTCTCTCAAACAAATCTTTAAAAAGAATTTTTTAAAAAAGTTTAGACTTTTTGAAGGCTGACAGGAGTAGTAGAGAACTAGAGATGCTATAAACTTCATGTAATTAGAACTACTCGCTTGGGACGCCTGGGTGGCTCAGTCAGTTAACCCCCTCACTCTTGGTTTCAGCTGGGGTCATGATCTCAGAGTTGTGGGACTGAGCCCTGTGTCGGGCTCTGCACGGTCTCCTTGAGGTTCTCTCTCTCCCTCTCTTTCCCCCCACCCAACCACTCGTGCTCTCTCTCCCTCTCTCTAAAATAAATAAATGGAATCTTTAAAAAAAAAAAAAAACAACTTCTTGTAAACTAATGAAAGCCATAGTTTGCAGTTCTTTCTTTGTTCTTTTCTTAAGATTTTATTTATTTATTCATGTGAGAGAGAGAGAGAGAGAGGCAGAGACATGGGCAGAGAGAGAAGCAGGGTCCATGCGGGGAACCCGATGTGAGACTCGATCCTAGGGCTCCAGGATCATGCCCTGGCCCGAAAGCAGACACTCAACCACTGAGCCACCCAGGCATCCCCCTTTCTTTGTTCTTATAATATTTATAAAACTGTGAAATAGTTCTTTCCTTCTTCTACCTCCAAGGATAGAAATTATTGGGGGAGGGGAATAATCATAGTTTACCACTTAAAATTGGAAGGATGTACAAAATAGATGGCGTAAAATATTTGAGTAAATGATATATTTTTTAAAGTTTCAAATACCAGAGAAACAAAATAAATTAACTTGCTTTCATTTGGTTTTCCTAGCCTGACTTCCAACTGAGATGCATTCATTTTTCATTTTTATTAAAATAAAATTTATGGAAAGAGAACAGATCTTATGTATAAAATCTAATGAGTCTCGGTAAATGTATATATACATTAAACCAACATAATGACCAAGATGAAAAATGCTTCTGGCACCACCAAAATGTCCCTTATGCTCCCTCCAGTCAATCTCACCCACATCCACAGGCACTCATTGTTCTGATGTCTATCATAGGTTAGTTTTGTCTATTCTTGAACTTGAAATGAAAGAAATCATACAATATGTTCACTTTTGTATCTGATTTCTTTTCTTTTTTTTTTAAGATTTTATTTATTTATTCATGAGAGACAGAGAGAGAGAAGCAGAGACACAGGCAGAGGGAGAAGCAGGCTCCTTGCAGGGAGCCTGATGCGGGACTAGATCCCAGGACTCCAGGACCACGCCCTGAGCCGAAGGCAGGCGCTAAACCGCTGAGCCACCCAGGGATCCCTGATTTCTTTTGTTCAATGTGGTTTTGGCATTCATCCATGTTGCGTGTATTAGTACTCCTTTCTTTTTTTATTGCAAGAAGTATTCTTTAGTGTGAATATATCATAATTTGTTTATCCATTCTCCTGTTGATGGATGTTTGGATTGTTTTTAGGTTTGGCTCAATGAATGTTTTTATTTCTGTCCAGTTAATAACTAATTGCTGGTTCATAGGTTAAGTATATGTTTAACTTCATAAGAAGCTGCCAAACATTTTTCCTAAGAGGCTGCTCCATTTTATACTCTCACCAGAAATTCATGAGAGTCCTGGTTGTCCCACATTCTTATCCACGTCTGGTATCGTCCATCTTTTAAATTTTAAATATTTTAACAAGTGTGACTTAATATTACATTACAATTTTAAAATGCCTTTCCCTGATGAATAATGGTGGTGACCATGTTTTCATGTTAATTGATCATGCATCTTTTGTGAGATGTGTATTCATATCTTTTGCCCATTTCTTTATTGGGTTTTTTCAGGGTTTTTTTGTTTTATTGGTTTATGGTTCTTTGTATATATTCTAGATATAAATTCTTATCTATGCATTACATATATAATATGTATGTCAGATCTATGTCTTACAAATATTTTCTCCCAGTTCGTGGCTTGCCCATTCATTTTCTTAATAGTTTCACTCATGAGCAAAAGAGTTTAATTCTGATGAAGTCCAAGTTATTAATTTTTTTCTTTATGGTTGAATTTTTTGTATGTGTTCAATATACTCTGTTTTTTTCTAGGCACTCTTAGAGTTTTAGCATTTATGTTGTGGTTTGTGATTCATCCTCAATAATTTTTGTATATTTTGTGAGGCTGGAGTAGTTTATTTTTCTCTCTATATATACATATATATTCACTGAATATATAGTTCAATTTGGGAAGAACTGACATCTTAACAATACTACCTCATCCAATATATGAACATTATATATTTCTCCATTTATTTTCAGTCTTCTTTAATTTCTCTCATTAATGTTTTTCACTTTTCAGTGTCGAGATTTACATACCTTTCATTAAATTTGTTTGTATTTTATGTTTTTGAATGCTCTTGTAAATGAATAGTTTTCAATTTCATTTTCTACTTGTTTGTTGCTCTTTTATAGAAATAAAATTGAGTTTCATATACAGACATTGTATCCTGCAACCGTGCTAAATATTTCATTATATAAGGAATTTTTTTTCAGTGAGTCCAAAGCCTAATGTTTCACCCACAAAAGCAGAAGTAAAATTAAAAATAGGATACAAAGTCATGTTTTTTTCTTAAATATCATCTACCTTTGCTCGCCATCAGTGAGGAGCCACCATCAGCAAAAAGAATGAAAAGAAAACCTCTTCCTGGCCCTATGAAAAGTAGATATTAATTCCATTTTTATGGAAGGTAAATGTGAGCTTAGAGAAGTTCAAGATCTTGCCCAGTCTCAGAGCTGTAGAGTAATGGAGATGCTATCAAGTGATTGAGAGACATACTCCTCAAGTCTGTCTGGCTCTAGAACTTGCGCCTAAACCTCTAGTCTCTAGGGCTTCTTTCATTTTGCTAATAATAAGATGGGCTCCCCTCCCCCACACCAGCTCCTGAGACCAGGGCACCAACAGGAAGATATGGGTTACCGTACCCATTCTTCTGTTGGCTTTTGCCAACTTCTTGATGTTTACCTTGCTTTGAGAATTCCACCTGATAAGGTCCCTCTGGCTTCTGGTTGTGTTATTTGAGAAATAAAGTGGTCTTTTCCAGTGATCCATAAAGATGTGCCTGGAGACTATAAGAAAAAGAGGCAGCCGTTACAGTAAATAAACAGATGTCCTGATTATCAAGGAAGTTTAATTCAGTGCTCAAGACAGGGAAGTCAAATCTGTATGTAAGAAAACAACCCAAAGAATGCATGTGAGTGTTTGTGGAATAACAAATAAATGATGTTATTCCAAACTTTACACGAAGACTTTACGTATATTGGAGAAAGAAGAGAGGAAGGGATTTGGCCACTTTTGCTGAGGACCAAGACATCCTGGGGCAGTTGTTAAAACACTGAATCTCAGATCCTGTGATCATTCACCTGAGTTAAATCCATGCCATGGAAAGGATTCTTCCCTTGTAGGTCACCTGTGATTCCAGTTTCCCTGGGTGCATTCATGTATTCCTTTTAGCCCTTTCATTAAATGTATCTGCTAAACCAAGAATAACAAAATCATACAACTGTGGCATTGTACAGATAGAACTTCTTGTGCCTGGTATTTTTAAACTATGCAACAGAATCTGACTTATTCTTAAAAGGAAAATTACCTTGTTTCCAGGGAGTTTGGGAGCTAATTGTAATCTTCATTTGTTATCCTCTCAAATGAAGGAATTACAAAATAAAATTAAGCTCCCTATGCATGTATACAAATAAAACTATGGCCTCAGTCCTCCTACCTGTGCTGAGGCAAAAAGAAGCATTGAGATAACTTCTCTGGGCATCAGGCTACAACTTGCCCAAAATATAACTTCCCGAAGGGATCCACTTTAGAATTATGACCAAAACGAACAGTACTGAGGTTTGTGAATGCCTGGCCCATTCACAATATGGCAGACTTTGGCATGATTCCTGGATTATATTCTTATTCTATGTATTAGGAAATGATATGTTTTGTTTCTCACCAGCTGAGAAGTAGTTAGTTTAATATAACACATATGTTATTCCTGTATCAAAATAAGCCTGACCTTTAAAAGCCAACTTGCATTTGGTACAACCCTTTTAGCAAGCAATTTGGCAACACATTTCAGAGCCATAAAAATATTCGTAGGCGTTGACCATATAATCTCACTCTTGGCAATTTCTCCCTAAAGGAATAATCTCTCTACTAAAAAAAGAAGCTATAATCATACAAAAAGGTATTGTAATGTTATTCATGGTAGCAAAAATTAGAAAGAGTTTTCATTTACAGTAACAGAAGTAGTTAAGAAATTATTATGAGATCATGACATACTCATTAAAAGGGACATGTTTGCCACAATATTAATAGAAAAATATATAAACTCTTATCTGTCCTATAATTATAGTATTTATTATTTATGTAAAACAGATAACAGACACAGAAAAACTGATAATAATTTATTTGAACAGGCAGTAAATTTATGCAATTTCCCTCATTTTTAAGTTACAATTTGGTTTCTAAGTTGTAATTTACTATCTTTATTTATTGCCCATAATCAAAACTTTATTGAAAATCTGACTCCAAAATAGCTGATCAGTGTGTATACCTTACAAAATTAAGCATAATTACCTTATCTTGGTAGAGTAATTGAATTACTGAACTGATACTACACTTGATCTTAGCCAAAAGGCCAAGAAGCGACGAATTACTGAACTGATAGGGCTTTCTGTGATATTACACAAGTTCAAGAGGTCATGTGGATAATCTAGTGATCCTTTCTTCTAGATGAACACCCTTGTGTGAGTCTGGCCTCTTCTGTTGGCTGACACAACAATGTTGAAGCACCGTCTGAGCATGGCTGAAAACTGTGGTAATCTTGTAGCAACCTGGACATCTTACATCCATATAACAGGAATCTGGGCTTTGAACTGGGCATTTCTTTTTACGTTTTTTTTTTTTTCTTCTTCTTCTAAGGATGATGTAGTGAATCTGTAGCCAAAGGTATGTTGATCCTTCTGCAATCCCAGCCAGTCCCAATCTCTAAGGCCTAAAGTTGTAATTTCAAAAGAGACTTAGTAAGATTTCCACTGACCTTTAGATGAAGAGCATTACATTCAGTTCTCTTATAACCTAAAACCCCTGCCACCAGGTGTGCTGCCTCTGGTAGGCTATCCTTCAGACCGCCTTGTTTATTAAAAGGAAAATTACCTTTAGAATGTTATTCCCTTAGAATGTTTCCTTTCCTCCAACAGAGCCACACTTAAACTACTCAGAATTCCGTCTGGAATTCAGCACCTCACAGGTAAGGATTCTATATCAGCCTCAGCAGTTCATGTCAAGAACACTCAAGAGTCCAAAACATACGTTCTGTTTAAAAACTGGAAATAAGATAAAATGATTCTCCAAAGGATGCTTAGTTTAACATTTCAAGTCCCTATCTTGCCCATTGTTAGCAAATTAATTTCTATCCAACATACTACATATTTCCAACACAGGAAGAGAAACATAAGAAGCCTTGACAGGACAGTTTTTCCCTGACAATTACTAAGTAGATGTTTATTTGACATAATTATTGAATTTAGGCATGTGTGGGTAGAAACGTGCACTTAGTACTGTCTTAAATGATAATTTCATAGTTCTACCTTCCCTAACTAGTTTCTTTTCAGCCCATTTTTTAATGTATACATACAGATTTACTAAGGCATTTCCTTTAAAATTCCTCTTGAGAATATTTGGAGTTGGCCCACCACTGTGTCTCTTCAAGATGAGACTTTCCATCACTTCCCAACAAGCTTGTCTTTTTAATAGTGTTAAACATTTCTCTTTACTCAAATATGTGTTAAACTAGTTATGTAGTACAATTATGGGGCTTTAGGACAAACTTCCATGTGGAATGTTTCATGTGTCGTAAATATTAGATACATAATAATCTTTGTCCACATCTGAATCTTCAACCAGAACAACTGGTCTCATGATTCACCATTTAAGAAAAAATAAGTGCCTAGAGTAGAAAATATAGCCCCCGGGAGAGTAGTCAAATCTGAATTATATTGGCCTAGGGATTAAAAGACAAAGGCAGAAATTACAGCTATAAATTGAAGATTTTTAAATTTATGGAGAGAACCATAATTTTTTATCTCCCCACTTACAGAGAGGTATACCAAAAGCATAGAATCAAATTAAAAGTTAGAAATCATTTTTAAATGTATCAGTGATAATTCATGTATGAAATTACAAGGTCTTCCGAATTTGAAAAAAATATTTATAATAGACTCAGCATTTATCTGAAAGTATTGGTATGGTTTGAATCATTCTTGCACCACAGGAATCATGTTCTACTTCCAAAACCAAAACACCCCTTCACTCTGAGGAAAAGATCAACTACATTAATTAACTCAGGATCAAACAACTAAGAAAACTGATGCTGGGAATAGTACCTGGATATTATAAATTTCCCATTTCCTTTATGTCTTTCTAAAACTATTATTTCTTGGTGACTGGCTTATATATTTAAGTTTTTATTTAATTCCAGTTAGTTAACACAGTGTAATACTAGTTTCAGATGTACTATTTAGTGATTCAACACTTACATACAACACCTGGTGCTTATCATAAGTGCCCTCCTTAATCCCCATCACCTATTTAACCCATTCCCCACCCACCTCCCCCCTGGTAACCATCAGTTTGTTCTCTGTAGTTAAGGGTCTGTTTCTTGGTTTGCATCCCTCTTTTTCCCTATGCTCATTTGTTTAGTTTCTTAAATTCCACATGAATAAGGGGCATCTGCATGACTCAGTCAGTTAAGTGTCCAACTCTTGGTTTTGACTCAGGTCATGATCTCAGGGTCCTTTGGGCTCTATTCTCAGTGTGGAGTCTGCTTGGTTAACTCTCCCTCTCCCTCCACCCCTCCCCCTGACCCCCTGCTCACTCTCACTCTCTCAAAATAAATAACATCTAAAAAATAAATTCCATATGAGTGAAATAATATGGTATTTGTCTTTCTCTGACTTATTTCACTTAGCATTATACTTTCTAGCTCCATCCACATTGTTGCAAATGGCAAAATTTCATTTTTTATGGCTAAGTAATCATGTATATATATTACTTCTTCTTTATCCATTGATCAGTTGTTGGACAATTTGGCTATCGTAGATAATGCTGCTATAAACATTGGAGTGCATGTATCTCTTTGAATTAATGTTTTTGTAGTCTTCAGGTAAATACCTAGTAGTGCAATTGCTGGATCATATAGTAAGTAGTTCTATCTTTAACTTTCTGAAGAACCTCTACACTATTTTCAAGAATGACTGTACCAGTTTGCATTCCCACCAACAGTGCACAAGGATTCCTTTTTCTCCACATCCTCACCAACACCTGTCATTTCTTGTGTTGTTGATTTTAGCCTTTCTAACAGGTTTCAGATGCTATCTCATTGTAGTTTTGATTTGTACTTCTCTGACAGTGAGTGATATTAAGAATCTTTTCATATGATTGACTGCCTTATTTTTATTTAAAGTTAATTATCTCAGAGGAACTACTCCAAAGTACTCCTACCAGATTGCTAAGTCACATGACCAAACATACATCTTGTCAATAAATAGATAATGCCTGGCACAGAGCAGGCACTCAGCGTAACTTTGTCAAGTAAGAAATGAATGACTACATGTGAAAAGTAAAAAGAAGCAGAGGAAAACAGCTTGCAGTGTGTGTGCACGCATTTGTGCATGTATGAATACACAAAAATCTCCCCACAGGCAAGTAAGTTTCCTAAAACCCAATAACAGAAAAATCTTCTGTGAAGGTGATGGTTATGTTAAGTGCCTTTCCCCATAGAAGTCATCCTCCAAATACAGCATCAACCCTAGGTAAAACCCCTCCTCATCATTTAGAAAATTCTGAGGAATCCTAAAAGGGAATGGAGATACATCACTTCTACCACAGGAGGAAAGGAGGCCACTGGGAAGGTGAAGCTGAGCACCCATGTGAGAAGCACTGTGACCCCACACAACCTCCCAGCTGCCTAGGGAATAAAGCCAATATGTGGATCTCAACCTCAAATGCCATGATGAGAGAGAATCTAGCATGTGGCATTTGAGCCCCATAGCCAGAGACACACCCTGTTTTCTATCACAGCTGTCCATGCTGTTCTTGGATAGGGACAAGGAGGAGGCCAACTGAGAGCAAAGTCAGAGGGCACATGAGTGAATTTGTGCTTGGACTCACTTAATATTTAAACAAATTGATCTTTGCTAGAATTAATCCATTTTAAACCAGAACTTAATTTGCTGTCTCTGTTCCTTTATTTTTTCCAGCATGACACACTGCTTGGAGCAATTCACACTTATTGACTCTGTACTTAAATTCACCTGAAAGTTACTGATAAAATCAAGAGAGAACACCAAGCTCACCAAAACCCAACAGTATACCTTTTACTTAATCTGCTGTAAACATGCTATTTGTTCTAAAGTGAATAGCGGAAAAATTTCAGTATCTTAACAGTCTATTTCACATGCTTTTTTTAATGTTTCTAAACATCCAGTTAATCACATTCCTAAGAAGGGTGACATTTCTAGGGCACAGAAAGAATGGTATTCACAGATATTTCCCCAATCACATTTACTACCTGCTGCCAAGAATGTCCAGTTGATTGCTCAAGGGAATGTATCTCACCTGAAATCCCTTGAATTGCATTATTTGTTTTATGCTCATTGTGTTGAGTCAAATTCTTATTGGGTATTCAGGCCAGCACTTTTTTTTTTTTAAGATGTATTTATTTATTTTAGAGACAGTGGGAAAGCACACAGTGGAGAGGGGCAGAGAGAGAGTCTCAACAAACTTTGTGCCAAGTGTGGAGCGCAATGCAGGGCTCCATCTCAGGACACTGAGGTCACAACCTGAGCTGAAACCAAGAGTTGGATGCTCAACCAACTGCCGCACCCAGGTGCCCACTAGTCTAGCAACTCTTAACAGAATTCTGTTCTCCTAGTCTACATAATTCAGCTGCACCAACATGAGGAAACCTGAGGACCAAGGATGGCTCTGACCTTGGATAAAATTCCCATCCTTGGGATCCCTGGGTGGCGCAGCGGTTTGGCGCCTGCCTTTGGCCCGGGGCGCGATCCTGGAGACCCGGGATCGAATCCCACGTCGGGCTCCCGGTGCATGGAGCCTGCTTCTCCCTCTGCCTATGTCTCTGCTTCTCTCTCTCTCACTGTGTGCCTATCATAAATAAATAATAATTAAAAAAAAATTCCCATCCTTCTGGGTGCTGGTTTCCTTTGTGTACCAGACGACTTCTAAGGTGTCTTTTGACTCAAAGATAGTGTGTGCTGTGATTGGTAGTGAATTGCTAATTACAATTAGTTGTTCATCTCCTGAAAGGAATAAATCACAGCATTTTACAGAGAATCATGGAAAGCTAACTCAATATCCTTTGTCACCAAAATAGGAAAAATGAGGCCCATAAACAAAAGGTATCCCAGTTAGTTGCAGAACAGACTGAGACAAAAATCTCTTGATGTGTTAGCAGGTACATCTACAACAGGCTGTCAAGCACACTTGTCAAATCTACTAAAAATGGAAGTCTGGTATAAACTAAGAAGTGGAGGAGTCAAATGTCCCCTTCTCTCTCTTCTCATTGCTCTTTGCTAATATTTTTCCTACCACTTACAACATTGGATTGTAATTAGTTGAGTGCAGGTTTGAACATATACATAGAGACAAGCATGCTCATCCCCACAGGCATTTATGCATACTTAGATTGTGAACTCTTTGAGGACTTTGTCCACTCCAAAGTGTTTTACATATGGTAGACTCCCCACAAATATTTGCTGGAGGAGAAGGTATGAGAAATAGAGGTACCAACAATTTACTCTTCCTCTATTCTGGTTCTACTCCCCTTCTAGATTTTGCTCCAATAGCCCATTAACACAAACCATTGCTACAACATGGAGATAACAGTGACAGCCCTATTACTAGAGCCACAGTAAATCTCAACCTACAGGACACCTTGGTCAGGATGGACTAGCAAATATGGTTTGGACATAGACCCAAATGAGGCTTCATGCTTCCTCCCTTCTTCCTCAGAACCCATTGGGATGAAATGATAAATGGACAAAGAGACTAAGAGAATGGAGGACCACAAGCTACCTTGACAGTCACCCCAGCGAGCACAGAGCATACAAGTGGACCTGTCTCCTCCCTAGGCTGAGAGTGCACATCACAAAACACCACACCGGATGCCTGGGTGGCTCAGCGGTTGAGTGTCTGCCTTCGGCTCAGGGAGTGATCCCGGGGTCCTGGGATCCAGTGCCACATGGGGCTCCCTGTGGGGAGCCTGCTTCTTCCTCTATGTTCTACCTCTCTCTGTGTGTATGTGTCTCTCATGAACAAATAAATAAATCTTAAAAAAAAAAAAATACCAGACACCATGGAAAACATCTGGTCCTGACCAACCCATGAGGCAGGAGGTAGGGGGGGGGGGCAGGCTCAGGTGTGTGAGGCTGCTGCCTACAGCTAGAACCCAGTTGATACCTGACTTTTGCAATAGCAGCCCCTCTTTGAAAAAGAGGCTTGAAGGAGAGAAGGAAAAAAAAACAGAAAGGAGAAAAAAATACCAGAAGGGCTCATGGGCTCATGGTTATATCTCCTTACATAAAAATATCAAGATAAAAAAACAAAGTTTCATGGAACGTGGGTGGGTCAGTGGGTTAAGCCTTTGCCTTGGGCCTGGGTCATGATCTCGGGGTCCTGTGATCCAGAGCCTCATGTCCGGCTCCCCCGCCCCCTCCCCGCCCCCGCTTCTCCCTCTCCCCCTACTCCCCTTTCCTCCTGCTTCTCCCTCTACTTCTGCCCCTCTCCATTGTTAGTGCTCTCTCAAATAAATAAATTAATTAAATAAGTAAGTAAATAAATAAAATCTTTTTTAAAAAAGAAAGAAAAAATTTCTTTCTGAAATGATTATTTAAATTGTGAAGAATTTAAATCAAATAAAAAATATAAAATAAAATCCTTTTTTAAAAACAGAATACTACTTAAATGCTTGAATTGGTTTTATAAAATAAAAGTTATTGAGAGTACTTGGGTGATTTATATGAGCCTACTATGAATTTTTAATTAGTTTAAGTGTGTATTTTTCCTTTATAGAAGTAATATAGGATTATGGCAGAAAACTTGGAAAATATAAAAACATAGCAAAAGGGAAAAAATTAATTGCTCATAGTCCCAACTGTCTGGAGGTAAAAACTAATAACAAATGCATTTCTTTCTGCATATTTTTTAAGAGTTGTAATCACATCATATAAATGTAAATTTTAAAAATTAACATGATTTTTGATGATAAAAATAATATGCATTCATTGTAAAAAAAAAAAAAAGCTCTTGACAAATACAGAAAATAAAAATCCCTCTAAAATTCACAATTTTAGGTTATGTTACTTTATATAAAAAGGAAAATGAAACCTGAACACATCTGTGCCAAAGTTTCACTTTTTAAAGCTCTTTATAGAAGTCTCTGATTTTGAATCTGCAAAGAAATCATAGTCGAAAGTTGTATTTCTAAAGTGTCTATAGTTATTATTTTAAGATAAATTCATATATTTCTAAGGTAAATGCTAAGGTAAATTTGCTTTCTCATGAGAAATTAATTCTGAAAACTTTTTAGATACATCACTATTTCAAATCTCTTAAATCCATTGTCTACACAATGCACCCAGAAGAAAGTAAAGATTATATCCAAATTAGTGCCAAAGTCCTAGTGGTTTCTCTGGGCTATAATCAGTTAAGATTAGAGGCCAGAGATGGAAGGGTTTTAGAACTAAAATTTAGATACATAATCTTACTTGAATCACAGCTAAGCTTTTAGCAAATAGTATCAGTTAGACATCATTAAGAAGCTCTAATGCAGGAGTCTCAACCTCAGCTGTGCATTATATCACCTGGGAAGATTTTAAAATCCCGCATAGGTAGGTCCAGACCAATGAAATCAGAATCTCTGGGGACTGGCAACAGCATTTTAAAAAACAGGTGATTCTAATGTACATTCAAAGTTGAGAATTCTGAGTTAGGGAGAAAACATTGCACTTCTGCCCCCAGTAATGCTTAGAATACATAGAATGTCTTTCAGGTAGATGGCCATGCATTTGTTCCACAATGTAGATAGAACTAATCAGACACCAGGTGAATTTTTTGTTTTCCAATTATATTATTTTTTAAGAATTTTCATTATAAATATATTTTAAACACAGTCTGATCCTTCCATAGTAAAATT
Organism: Vulpes vulpes; assembly: GCF_048418805.1. Lineage (NCBI taxonomy): Eukaryota > Metazoa > Chordata > Mammalia > Carnivora > Canidae > Vulpes > Vulpes vulpes. Next base: position 35,547,481 of record NC_132783.1, read on the forward strand.
ACAAGAAATATTTTTAAATTTACAAAAATAAGTTAATTTTAATTCGCCAAAAAATTAACTCACCAAAAATTTGGATTATATATGCTGTGTACTTAACATAATGCATAAGTTAAAATTGCATATAAATTAAAAACTTCACAGTAAAATACAGCTATGAAAAGTTCAGGAGAACATTTGGAGAATATATATGCAATTTGATGACAGGGAGGACTTTTTAAGTACAGTAATAAGGCCAGAAATTTTAAGTGTGAATATGAACTGATTTAACTACATAGCAATGTAAAACTTCTCTATGAAAAACACTATAAATAAAGCTAAACAGTATATTAAAAGCAAGGGGAAAATATTGGCAATATGTATCACAGATTAATATCCTTAATATTTAAATATTCTTACAAATTAAAAAGGTAAAGATCAACCCAATAGAAAAATGTGAAAAGTCAAACAATAAGCTATTCACAAGTGAATAAACAACCAAAGTATACGAGCAGATAGGTGTTCAATCTCAGCAAGAAAAAAATCAAGTTGAAATAATAAATGTTTGGCCACTTATCAGACTATAAGGTGATCTTGATTCTCTTGGTGAGGAAATAATTCCAAAATATCCTTTATCCAGATTCACCAGTTGTTAACATTTTGCTACATTTGCATCATCAATCTCTTGTGCTCTTTACAAATACATATTGAAGAATAGGTTGCATACATCATAATATTTCATTCCCCTCTACTCCTCAATTTTACGTGTGCATCTCTAATCTATTACTATTCTTTGTTAGAATTTGTTTTCTGTCATCAAGCAAAAAGTTAATAATTTAGCTCATACTTGCTAAGTACAAGTGGATATCAGAGCCATAAAACTATCCAAAAAATCCTTGGTCATCATGATAATACCTATTAAACAATCATGTGACACCTAACAAATTGACAGACATGGTCACTTCCTTCTGAGAGTTTGGCCTCTGAAACATGATTACAGTCAATAAATTTGTAGCCATACATCAAGAACTCTATTTGAATTCCAAGAGAGCACTACAGGGCCAGTTTATCAAGGAGCAGACTGCCATGCATGCACATAAGCACAGACACACTAGATACACACGCATATTCAAAGAAGCCAAGAAGCCAGGACACACCCGTTGAGCTATGCTTTGAAAACTAAAACCCCAGGTGTCCAATTTTACAAATGTGCAAATTGCTAAAGTGAAATAAGATTCTGCTAAGAGTAAAAGGATATCAGGATTGGCAGGAGTGTGTGAGGAGGTGGGGGAAGGAGTCCTGAGGAAAGAGCATTCAATGAATGTTGAGTTTGTAAGTATTTTCATGGGCTAAGGAAACTACTCCATCTGTCCAGAAGAACGGGAATCAGCTGCTGTGTTTGGGCATTGGCTATACATATAGTGTGTTGGGACATATGGCACAGATCATGTTTAAACAAATACCAAAAATGCCTTCCTAAAGCGGCTGTATTCAAATAATACATTGCACTATTGAATTCTAAGGATGCACCTTAATTGCATTATTATCAAAGTCAATTTTCAATTTTTCAATTTTTACTACTTCTTGTTAGTCTTCCCTAATAAACTAAGAAACCTGATTTAACCGCATACATTCATTGAAGTTCTGTTGTTTCTTCCAGCACATGTTGCATATGTGAAAGAGGATTATAATCTTAAACTCTGCCAACCTGAACAAAAATCATTTCATTCCAAATTTCTATCCATAATTCAGAGATGGGACTTTAGCAGGGTTTTCATTTCCTACTTTCATTCTAATCTTTGATCCACTATCCTCCATTTTTAAAATTTTTTCTTACTTTGAAACAATTTCAAACTCATAAAATTATAAGTTACAAGTGAGCTTCAATATAGCCTTTATCCAGATTCACCAGTTGTTAACATTTTGCCGCATTTGGCTATTAACCTCTTGCTCTTTCCAAGTGTATATTGAAGTATAGGTTGCATAAATCATGATACATCGTGCCCCTTTACTCTTCAGTATTCCATGTGTATCTCTTAAGAACAGGAGTATTGACTTTATTCTCTTACATAACTTCACTACAGTTATTAAATTCAAAATACTTAACATTGATATAACACTTTTATCTAATCAATCATCCATATCTCAATATCACCAGTTAGGTCCTTTATATTTTTTCTTTCTTCAAAAAGTCCAGGATCCAGTCCAGGATAACATACTGCATTTAGTTGCTATTTAGTCTTTAATCTTCATTAATCTGGAGCATTTTGTCAGTCTTTCTTTATCTTTAATGACGTAAATACTTTTAAAGAATACAGGTCAGTTATTTTCAAGTGTGTCCCTTAATTCAGGCTAGTCTGCTGTTTTCTCATAAGATTCTGTTTATTGCATCCCCAGCCAGAATACTATGTAACTGATACTGTGCCTGTCTCAGGAAATCATATATCAAGGCAGGTTATGTCTGTTGCCCCCTTACCAGTGATACTAATTTTCTTTTCCCAATGGTTTGTTTTGTATAGTTATCATTTGTTTCCATTGCAATAATGAGCAGTCTGAGAGGAGACATTTAGAAAACCATGCAAATACCCTAATCCTCCTCAAACTTTGCCCCCTAGATTTGTCATTCATTGGTAATTCTTGCTCAAACCAGACTTTGGTATGATGATTACAAAGTGGTGATTTTCCAAGTCCTGATTTATCAATCAACTTTCTACTATAAGGAAGAGCTCTGACTTCTCATACATCTATCAATCTATCTACCTATCTACCTACCTACCTACATACTTAACTACCTACCTATCTGCTATACACTACCCATGGATTGACTCATGGATTTCCATTTTATTTAGTAGGTTATAATTCATTAAAGTCTTTACTCATTTTTATGCTCAAATTGTCCCAGATTTAGCCAGGAGAAGAACCTTCAAAGTGGTTTCAAGGGGGCTCTTGACATTATCCATCACTTTTTTTGAGAACTTATGTATATTCTAACACATAAGATGCTTGCAGTTCAACTCTTACCTTCCCTACCAGTCTTGAAATTAGCAATTTCAATGAATGTTCCTTTCAGGGGGGAATGGTATTTAGAAGGCAAGATCTGGTGGGCCAATTACTTTTGGAGTGTAATTGCTTATAGCTGGTTCAAAAGGTAAAAGAGCTAAAAGAGGCAAAGATATGCAGATAGATAGATGGATAAAATAATCAGTTCATACACTCAATTCCAAATTTCAATTCACCCCACCAAGTTCTCTTCTTGCCTTTCTTTTCATATTTGTATCTCCCTGTGCAGTAAAATCCTGGTTTCCAAGAATATCAACCCATTCACTCATCACGTATTCCTACAATGCAAAGGAAATAGTTTTAGAATTGTTATAATATTCAAAAAACAGAGTTCAAGATTTGTTAGTGGGTCTTCTCCCCCCCCCCCTTAGGCCAAGATTATTTTATAGATATATATTACACAAAAGTTACTTGGGAAAAACTTCCACTTCTAGTAAGATAGAATAGACATACTTTACTTTATTCCTTCTATCCAGTGCAATTAAAAAACATGGACTTTAGGGGCAGCCCCCAGTGGCCCAGCGGTTTAACGCCACCTTCAGCCCAGAGTGTGATCCTGGAGACCTGGGATGGAGTCCCACATCAGGCTCCTGCATGGAGCCTGCTTCTCCCTCTGCCTGTGTCTCTGCCTCTCTGTCTCTGTGTCTGTCATGAATAAATAAATAAAATCTTTAAAAGAAACAAACATGGACTTTATACTTAAACAGAAGACTCTGAAAGGTGGAGAAAAGGCAGACTAGCCAGGTACCTCAAGACCCAGGGGACAACATGATGATGAGTTCCCTGGCTTTTCTTTTTGACTTCTGTATGCCACATTTGGAGCTAAAGAAGCTGGCAATCCAGAAATGCCAACAAGCATAGACAAAAACAGCAAAGGCTGCTTTCTCTAGCCAAAGGATTAGGAAAGGGTAGCCGAGCAAGACAGGAAACTTTTGGACAATAACCACCATACTCCAGTCAAATATCACAGAAAAACTGGGGCCCCATCTTCACCCCTTTATCACCGCCAGCAAAGGCCAAGTGAGGAGACTAGACTTCCATCCCTGCCAGGCAGGAATGAGGTACCCTAGACTTTCCCCACTATAGCTGCATGTGAATCTACGATTATCTCAAAATTAAAATTTTAATTTAAAATGAAAAAGAAAAATAAATAAATAAAATGAAAAAGAAAGACATTAAAGGCATTCAAATTGGCAAAGAAGTCAAACTCTCCCTCTTCACTGATGACATGATACTCTACATAGAAAACCCAAAAGCCTCCACCTCAAGATTGCTAGAACTCATACAGCAATTTGGTAGCATGGCAGGATACAAAATCAATGCCCAGAAATCAATGGCATTTCTATACACTAACAATGAGACTGAAGAAAGAGAAATTAAGGAGTCAATCCCATTTACAATTGCACCCAAAAGCATAAGATACCTAGGAATAAACCTAACCAAAGAGGTAAAGGATCTACACCCTAAAAACTATAGAACACTTCTGAAAGAAATTGAGGAAGACACAAAGAGATGGAAAAATATTTCATGCTCATGGATTGGCAGAATTAATATTGTAAAAATGTCAATGTTACCCAGGGCAATTTACACGTTTAATGCAATCCCTATCAAAATACCATGGACTTTCTTCAGAGAGTTAGAACAAATTATTTTAAGATTTGTGTGGAATCAGAAAAGACCCCGAATAGCCAGAGGAATTTTAAAAAAGAAAACCATAGCTGGGGGCATCACAATGCCAGATTTCAGGTTGTACTACAAAGCTGTGGTCATCAAGACAGTGTGGTACTGACACAAAAACAGACACATAGATCAATGGAACAGAATAGAGAACCCAGAAGTGGACCCTGAAATGTATGGTCATCTAATATTCGATAAAGGAGGAAAGACTATCCATTGGAAGAAAGACAGTCTCTTCAATAAATGGTGCTGGGAAAATTGGACATCCACATGCAGAAGAATGAAACTGGACCACTCTCTTGCACCATACAGAAAGATAAACTCAAAATGGATGAGAGATCTAAATGTGAGACAAGATTCCATCAAAATCCTAGAGGAGAACACAGGCAACGCCCTTTTTGAACTCGGCCACAGTAATTTCTTGCAAGATACATCCACAAAGGCAAAAGAAACAAAAGCAAAAATGAACTATTGGGACTTCATCAAGATAAGAAGCTTCTGCACAGCAAAGGATACAGTCAACAAAACTAAAAGACAACCTACAGAATGGCAGAAGATATTTGCAAATGACATATCAGATAAAGGACTAGTTTCTAAGATCTATAAAGAACTTATTAAACTCAACACCAAAGAAACAAACAATCCAATCATGAAATGGGCAAAAGACATGAAGAGAAATCTCACAGAGGAAGACATAGACATGGCCAACTGCACATGAGAAAATGCTCTGCATCACTTGCCATCAGGGAAATACAAATCAAAACCACAATGAGATACCACCTCACACCAGTGAGAATGGGGAAAATTAACAAGGCAGGAAACAACAAATGTTGGAGAGGATGCGGAGAAAAGGGAACCCTCTTAGGCTGTTGGTGGGAATGTGAACTGGTGCAGCCACTCTGGAAAACTGTGTGGAGTTTCCTCAAAGAGTTAAAAATAAACCTGCCCTACGACCCAGCAATTGCACTGTTGGGGATTTACCCCAAAGATTCAGATGCAATGAAACACCGGGACACCTGCACCCCGATGTTTCTAGCAGCAATGTCCACAATAGCCAAACTGTGGAAGGAGCCTCGGTGTCCATCGAAAGATGAATGGATAAAGAAGATGTGGTTTATGTATACAATGGAATATTACTCAGCGATTAGAAACGACAAATACCCACCATTTGCTTCAACGTGGATGGAACTGGAGGGTATTATGCTGAGTGAAGTAAGTCAATCGGAGAAGGACAAACAGTGTATGTTCTCATTCATTTGGGGAATATAAAAAATAGTGAAAGGGAATATAAGGGAAGGGAAAAGAAATGTTGGGAAATATCAGGAAGGGAGACAGAACAAATATCAGAACTCCTAACTCGGGGAAACGAACTAAGGGTGGTGGAAGGGGAGGAGGGCGGGGGGTGGAGGGGAATGGGTGACGGGCACTGAGGCGGACACTTGACGGGATGAGCACTGGGTGTTTCTCTGTATGTTGGTAAATTGAACACCAATAAAAATTAATTTTAAAAAAATAAAAATAAATAAAATGAAAAAGAAAAAATTATTTAAATTATTTTTTCCTTCTCCCTTTCAACATGGACAGCTGATGAATTGGAATATAGTTGGGGTTCATTTGTTTTTGTTTGTATTTAGTTCATGTTTTTATTTTCCCAGCCTTGAGGTTTCAGTGTTAATTTTTGAATATGTAGAACATTAATATACTTTCAAAAGGAAAAAATTTTCAAAAAGGTATACTCAGAAAATTGTGCTCTCTCCTTTATTCTTCCCACTCTAAATCACCCCTTCCCCACTCTCTGCCTTTCCATACACACCCTTAATTAGTAGGCAACCTATTTCATTGCTTTCTTGTTACCTGTGGTTTTTTTTTTGAAAGAATAAGTGGATATGTGTGTGTGTTTTATTATTTCCCTTTTTTTCTAAATAGTAGGTGCCTAGCTTCAGAAAAATAAAGGGTTTGTTGGCACTTTTATTGGGATATTAAATTTGTAAATTAACTTGGAGATAATATATCTTGATGATGTTGAAACATCCTAATTAGGAATAAAGACTGTCTTTCTCTTTGTTCAAATTTACTTTCATATCTTTCAGGTATGATTTTTTTCCTTAAGAGAATTTTAAATATTTCACATTTCATTCTTTCCTATTTTATTTACTTAGTTATTTTGCTATTATAAACAGGAGTTTTTTTTTTCCATAATATCTTCTATTGGCTATTATTTGTATATACAAAAGTTATTAAACTTGGTGAGTTGATTTTATATACTGCTACCCTGTTCATTTCTTTGGGGTTTTTTAAGTTGTTTTTATCACTAATTCTTTAGGTTTTCCAGCATCACTATCAAATATGCAATAGAGATAATTTTACTTCTTTCTTGTTATTGTTCCAAGTGTTATACCCCTAATTGTTTTCTCTTGTCCAATTGAGTTGGTTAATACCTCTAGTACTATGTTAAATAATAGTGGAGGTAGTAGGCATTCTTGCCTTGTTCCTGTTTTTGATGGGTATGCCTTTGTGTTTCATATTAGGTAAAATGTAGCCTTTTTATATACCTGTGTGTATGTATGTGGGTTTGTAAGTGTATAAACACATACACTTATACTTTATGTGTATGTACATTAATATATGTATGTGTATATGTCAACCCTAATCATAGCAATGATACATGACATTTCCTAATCGATGCTCTATGATATATGAATATCGTACATAAAGGAAGTATTCACTCATTTTTATTTTCTGGGGAGTTTTTCTTAGCAATAAGTGTTGACCTTTTTCAAAGGCCTTTCAGAACTCTTAATGTATTAAAATAGTAGTATATATTAGTAGACTTTCTAATATTGCACTATCTTTGCATTTCTTTTAAACCCTTCTTGGTAATGATGTATTTTTTACTGTGGTGTTGAAGTCTCTTCACTAAAATTTTATTTTGGATTTTTTGCATCAATATTCATAAATAATATGATCTGAAATATTCCTTTTAAATTATATTTATCATATTTAGATATTAGTAGTATAATTGCTTTGTAAAAAGAATTTGAAAATTTTCCTTCATTTTCTCTGAAGCAGGTTAAGTAGCATTAATGCTATCTTAGACTCTCTCTTTTGGTCTCTTTTGGAGAATTCCCTTACTATATCATCTGGGTCCAGTGACTTCTGTTGGACAGTTCCCGGATAGCCTCTTTTAACTCTATTATAACTGCTTTGCTTATGCTTTCTACAAATACTTGGCTCCATTTTGGTAAATTGTATTTTCCTACGAAATGATGCATTACCTCTAGGTTTTCTAATTTATTTGCATATTGGTGTGCAAAGTAATCTGATTTTTAAATTTTTCTGTGTATCAACAGTTATTTCTCTCTTGTCATTTTATGTTCTTTATCCCTTTTTAAAATTAAATTTCTTAGTGGCCCATCTCTTTTGATGACTTTTTTTCAAAAGAACAGAATTTGACTTCCTATTTTTCTATTTTCTGCCCTAGTAATGTCTATTTCTGCCTTCATTATTTGCTTCCTTATGCTTCTTTTAGCTTACTTTTTTGCTTTTTCTAATTTTTTGAAATTTACTTATTTTTATTCATTTTTATTGACACATATATTTGCCAGTATGAATATTCTGCTGATTGCTTTTTTAAACTATCTTGATTTTTATGTGTAGAATTTTAAATTATCCCTACTTTCCAGAAATCCTGAACTTCTCATATTTTAGCTTTTATCAAGAGTTGTTTATTGTTTCGTTTTTTAATGTCTAGGTGGGAGGTTCTACTTGTTGTATTTAAGATGACAGCCATACATTTTTTACACTACTAAGCGGAGTCTATTTACCTTCCCCCTTGATTATGGATAGGGACTGTAACTGCTTAGATCAACAGAGTATGTTGTTCTTGGTATCTTTTGTTTTGTTTTGTTTTGTTTGTTTGTTTTTGTTCTTGGTATCTTTTAAGAGGAGTGTCAGTTTCTGCTTTGGTTTCTTGAATTCCTGAACCACCACATAGGAATCTAAAAACCCAGCTAAGAGACCATGTGCAGAGGCCCTGAAACTACGCAGCCAAGGCCAGGGACCCAACTATATACAACCTTCCACTGTCCCCATCAGTTCACAGACATGTGAGTAGAGAAGCTATCTGGGAAGTGTATTCTTCAGTCTAAGCCATCCCAACTAACATGATAGCTTCAGAAATGAACAACCCGGCTAAGCTTTTTACAAATTCCTCCCTGACAAAATCATGTGTGAAGTATGCTTTAAATCACTAAAACTCTTAGGAAAAGGGGAAAGTTGCTTCTTATCGCCTATAGCCTTAAAGGGTAGCTTAACTGTATAGAAAAATTCCTGGCTTGCATTTTCTTTCCCCTGAGTTTCCTCAAAAGGCAGCTCTACTGTACATTGTTTAGTATGTTGTTTTTTAGAAGTCTAATGGCTACCTAATTTTCTTAACCAAATAAGTAATTTGACCTTTTTGCTTGGAAACCCTGAGGATATTTTTCTTTGTCTTTAAAAACAAATAGTTTTAATCTTTCTCTATTTCGTGCCTTGCCTTTTTTTTTTCCTTTAATTTCACTTGGCTTTTAGAAAGGCATGCATTTTCTTCTTGTTTTAAAGGGTATTTTATAGTGCTCTTAATTCTCTTCTTTTCTACTTAACAATTTACTATCTGGTCTATAATTTTTAAATGGTATCCTTTGACTTCCACATATTACTTACATAGCAGGCAATTAATCTTCTACTCTCCAATTTCTCTCTTCCTTTTCCCATTTCTTATTTGCATTCTTCCTACCCTGTCAGTTTGTACACTGCTTACAATTCTTCTACTCATGTACCCACTTAGTCTTTGCTCTACAATTAAATGTATTAAATTATCAATGTCAGTGCATTTGCTTTAATTTTCCCTCTCTTGCTTCTTTCTTTTCTTTTAATCCCATGTCTTTGATGAGTACCACTGTGCTCCAGCTCCTTCTCACCTACAAGCAATGCTTTTCCAAGCCTTCCAACTCTGGTCCCTCTCACTTTCACGCTTCTTTCCTGTAGCTCATGCTAGAACTACCAAGTCTCAGACACGAGTACCATATACTTGCCTTTTGTTATCTGGTGATTTTGTCTTTGCTTCACATATACTCTCGACTGTCTTCTTTCTTGCAGACCTTTAACACTTCCTTCTGCTGCTCTCTGGACTCACCAGTTTGCAGCAATGGCAGGACATTCGTTGGAATTTGATGTTTATTTCTTTTGCAGGCAATTTGTAGCTCATGGTATTCTCAAAAATTGCTGCTTAAGGACTGAATTGTGCTTATAAATTGTACCAAAATAATACATTAAACATTGTGTGTGGGGGTTTCCCATGAATAATTAAGAAATAAATCATCGGTGTTACATTCTATGCCAAAGAGAAAAAAATTATAATAACTCTTTCATCCAACCACTTAGTTGAAATTAATTGCATAAAAGGAAAACAGCATCAACATATGCACTGTTTAAACAATCAAGAGGCAGATGTTTGTATACAAAATCAATTTTATTACAAATTGAACAAAAAGGTGGCTACTCATAAATACAAATATTAACATTTTCTTTCCACTAAATCCAATGAATATACTTTTATTAATTTTTCTTTCTCTCTGCTATAGTCCAAATGATTGACTAGAGGACTTTTAATCTACAGTGTCCTTCAGTGTCCCTTCTGTATCATCTCTGACTCCTGGAATATCCATGAATGTCCTGGGTAATATTATTGCAGTATGCTTTTCTATGCTGTTTTCTAACTCCGGTTGTTACCAAGAAAGATTATTGTGGTTTTTTTGTTTTGTTTTGTTTTGTTTTAATGTGGAGCCACTCTGTTTCTTTGTAATTTTAATACTGCTTCCATATCCATTGCATAGAATAGTGTTTCTCAGAGGCTTTGCCTCACCTGCATCATTCCCCTGGGTTGAGTGTCAAAATGCAGCTTCAAAAGCCCCAGGCTGCTAAATCCAAATTTCTACCTGCAGAACCCAGTAGCCTCCATTTTAACAACCTAAGCAGATGCTCCTCAGCACCATGTTGCAGGACAACATTTAGTGCCATGTGCTGCACTAAGCTAGTCTGGTCTCTTCATAGTCTGTGCTCTAGGTTTTAACCCTTTCTTGCATGATAAAGTTTCTAGATGCTTGGTAGTCTGTTTTCTTCCTATGAATACTCCATAGTTTATCGAGGTCCCTGTTAAGTTTGGCACCCAAAATTAAATTTGCTCCTGTAAAAAATGGTTTATTAATGCAGAGCATGGAGAGACTGTTACTTTTCTTGATCTAACTACTACTTATATTAAAGTAATTTAATTTAATGCTACTATACTTAGCAATTACATAACTCTGTTGGTTCTTAGGATGATTGGAATCATTCTAAATCTAAATTAAAAATAAGTCATGGATTTTTTTTATCACTTGAACACCGACCGATATCTGTACTAATTTAAATGCAAAATTTTATATTTATTTCTGTTAGATTTAATTCTCTTAATATGCCATCTTATTAAGATCCTTTTCAAGATTTAGTGTCTTATTTATCATATAAATACATTCATTGATGGCTTTATTCAGAATGAAAAACCCTCTAATAGAGAGTGATAGTTCTCTGGTTTTTTACCCTATTCTATTTGAGGTTTTTATGATTGACTTGGATGAAGATAAGCAGAGCACCTCTGGGAAATATGTGCCAAAGTATTCAAAGGCACAGAGATGTCAATTTTTACAAAGAAGAAGCAGAAGAAGAAGAAGAAGAAGAAGAAGAAGAAGAAGAAGAAGAGAAGAAAGAGAAAGAAATTGATTAGACAGATTTATATTTTTAAAAATCTTGAAATAGAGTGGAAAGTCACATGGTTTTTAATTAAGACAAAATAATTCAGAGAAATGTCTCTCTTTTGGCAGCCAGCTAGGATAATTGCCCTGGTTTCTCAGATGTACATGTTTACTTTCCCCTTCCATTAGGAATAGTCTGTGGAAAATTTGAGAAGCACCAACATAAGATACCCTGTGTATTTTCATGTCCTCTGCAGAGCTGAGAAGTCTATGTTCATCTAGTTATTTACAAAAATGCTAAATAGAGGAAAGGTACCCTAACAAACACTTTCTTGTGTTATTTAAAGCCATTACTAGACATTCTTGAGAGGAAACACTTATTACTCCATTAAGGCAAGACAAATAACAATAACTAGCTACTATTTGATTTTCAAGCAGTCCTTTGATCTATCTGTCCAGTAAGCTCATAAAAAATAAGCCATACTGGTTTATTAAAGCTTCTCCTTAGTTGGCATTTGTTGGCTGCTAATGACCATAACATTCATTTCTGCATGCTCAAAAACAAGCCTTTTATCAATCTGTTGTCAATTCCTCATGCATATATCAAGCTGCCTATAATTTCCAGAACCTACTATTCTCCTTTTCAAAAATAAAAATGAAAGTTAGTCATTTGTGGTCTATGGTATCTCTCCTATTTGTCATGACTTTTCAAAGACTACTAAATAGTAGCTCTGAGATTATGGCTGAAAATTCTATTACCACCCTGGTAATTTATCTGGTCTCTTTAAAGTATCTTGGAGTTAATTTACTAATCCCTTATCTATCTTGAAATTTTTCACTTTTCATAGCTGCTTCTCCATATTCAGTTTAAAAACCCATTTAGAAAAGAGGAGAAAAAATAGGAGTTGAATGATTCTGCTACTTCTTTGATAAACTTTTTCTTATCGTCTCTAAACAGTAGACTTATTATTTCCTTTTTCTTTTTAACAACAAAACCCTTACAGTTCCTTCTGGTCAACTTTACCATAATTTTGATGCTCAGTTTATTGGGGGCTTTAGTTTATAACACTTTCATAATAGATTTGCTACACCTCTACCTTCATCTTTGGTTACTCTTCCTTCTTTATATCTTCTACATGTATTATTTAAATACTCAGATTAGTAGACAGCCATTCAACTTTCCTGAGTTGTCTCCTTTTTTATTTAAATTATTTCACAATTGGCACCGGGGTGGCTCAGTGGTTGAGCATCTGCCTTTGGCTCAGGTTGTGATCCCTGGGGTCCTGGGATCAAGTCCTGCACTGGGCTCCCCGCGGGGAGCCTGCTCCCTCTGCCTGTGTCTCTGCCTCTCTCTGTGTGTCACTCATGAATAAACAAATAAAATCTTAAATAAATAAATAAATAAATAAATAAATAAATAAACAAATCCACAATTATTTACTTAAAAGTTTTTGGGTTTTTAAAATCTCCCTTTGTTAACCATAATCCCTTTTTGAGACTCAAGTCTGTGGGTCAAAACTTTTTGTCTTTGAACATTTTGTAAAAGTTTCCCCAAAGTCCAGAGCACTTGTCTGACTCTAAAGTCCAGGGTTCCCTTTTGTAGCAATCATAAGTGCAGTTCTCAACATTTTTTATGTCAGAACACATCATTTATACTATCATAGTCTCTTATGTGACACACCCTCATCATTTACCCAAGTTTTACAAATTCAAATATATCTTGTCTGAGAGTAAAACATTGTAATCATATTTAATTGTCACATATATTGGCTATATATCAATTATTATTGCTCTCTACAATGCTTATGGTGACATTGACAAACAGGCTATTGATGATCTAGAATTCCACAATGCTCAACCTTTTTCTTCCACTCAGGAAAGTATACTTGTAAGAATGTAAGAGCAATGATATCATCAGAATAACCTTGTCAACATACAAATATGTGTATTTTTAGAGAGTAGCTAATTTACTATTTTAGTTCTTTCACAATTAGTAACACATTACTTAGGACTCACTTCATGGGCCAAGACCAAGTTCAAGATGACAAAAGTGCTTTCTCCCGCCCATACCCACAGCTAGATTTTCCTCATTGGTCAAAATTAAGTGCAGGCCTCACTTGATTTCCTTATGAGGGCAGTCTATAATTTACCTCATCAGGGTGGGCCAAGTCTCCTTTCTTAACAAATAACCTGCCTTTGTACAACTTGGGTGCCACTTACCTCAGGTAAGGTCTGTGACCTTTTCCTATAGTCATTATTTCTAATGTGGTAGTATTTTGGCATCCTGTTTATATGAACCTTTAATTTTTTAAAAAAGATTTTATTTATGTATTCATGAGAGACATAGAGAGTAAGGCAGAGACATAAGCAGAGGGAGAAGTAGGTTCCCTGCAGAGAGCCTGATGCAAGACTTGATCCCAGGATCCCGGGATCATGATCTAAGCCGAGCGCAGACACTCAACCACTGAGTCACCCAGGTACCCCTATATGAACCTTTTAAATGTAGCAGTGAATTCCACAATGTCTTTAGAGTAAAGAAATATGAGTTTTTGCGATCTTTTAAGTTGAGCCAACAGAATTTGAAGCTAGGCACAGAATTGTTTGCAAAAAATATTTTTCTAAAACATCTTAACAATGAATACTGAACTTAAAACTATTAGATGATTAGAAATGCACTCAGTGATGAAAGCACCAAGGACAAACAGGTTGGAAAGGAAAGAGGAGAGGAAATTATACAAGAAAGGGACATTTGGGAGTTCTGGACAGGCCATCCATCCATGCTGGTCTCCTTCTAATACTCAGAATATGTCTAAACTAGAATTAAATTAACAGCCATTTGGAATGAATGATTTTTCATTGTCCAGTTGCCTGTATTATAATTTCCACAATGTGTAACATTGCAGTCAATCTATTGCTTATGTAAAATTTAGGATTTCTTAGAACTTGCTATTCAGAGTATTTCAGGACTCCTGACACACCTTTATAAATCTGTTCTGTAGTCCAGAATCTCCAATGTAAAGAGAATATAATCTTTAGTAAAGGTGGTAATAAACTTTTCTTTTAAAAACCTAAATTTTATGTATGAATCCCCTTTCCTATGTCCACTCCAGTTCAATTTCTCTGTTTTTTATAGAAAATTTGACCAAAAAAATCCTAAAACATCTTTTTCAGATCTAAAAAAGACTCAAAGTTCTTCCCTTTAGCCAGGAAATCAAAATATAACGTGGCAAAAGACAAACAGTTTAGCTGTGGTCCTATGGCTACCTGAATATCTCCTGACAAAGCAGAAGAGAAAAAAAAGAAATGAAGGAAGGAAAGGGGAGGGAGAGAAGGAGAAACAGAGCAGAAGAGAAAAGTAAATATCACAATATTAAAGAGATTGTTTCAAAATTTTTTTCAAAATTTAAATTTTTTAAATTAAAAAAAATTTTAACATTTTTTTAAAAAAAGATCCATATAGTCTGTTGGCAAATGCATTCGGATGCAATGGTTGCTATTTTTAGAAATGGCCTTACTATTTTCAGGATCCTCTTTTTAAACTTCTTTCTGCTAATATCTATATTTCTAAGGATAAAATTTTTTTTTCTTACAATATTAATCAACCATACAGTCTTGTAATGCATAATGGTACCAAGAGTTGGAGCCCTCCCTCTCCACTGGGTTGGATTTAACCTTAGTGAATGAAAAATTCTGTACTTTCTCACTCTTGCCCACTAGGCAATGACAGTAAATACCCTTGGCAAATGCCATAAAGCACTTCAAACATGAATGAACATCAAGGCTTAGCTGGTTATACTAATCTTTCTTCACTTCTTAGAAGACTATCTTTTTAAAATTCAGACTTCACTTTTTTATAACTATTCCCACATGAATTTATTTTGAAAAATTAAAACACTACCCTAAAACTTACTATTAATTTATCAAGCACTATCCTAAAAACTATTTCTATGGATATCTTCCACACAACAAAAATCAAGACTATTTGTTTGTTTGATTCAGAAATGACATGGTAGTTTTTATGTAATCTCTACATAAAGAGATACATAATCTCTACATAAATCTCTACAATTGGGGCTTGAACTTAAACTTACAACTCCAAGATCAAAAGTTGTATGCTCTACTGACTGAGGAAACCAGGTGCCCCTCACATGGTATTAAAAAAAAAAAAAAAAAAAAAAAAAAAAAAAAACACACACACACAATTAAAAGCTCTTCATTTGTGATTTTCGCAGAGGAAATGAAAGTCTGAACAAAAGGTCATCCAAACAGAAGGCCGACTATATCCTCAATCCTTAGTTGCATGGAAGAAATTTTGTGGGGTTCATGTGTAAAATCTTAGCAATAATACTCTGATCTCAAACCTTCATTTTTAAAAGTCATCTGAGATTCTACACTTGACCTAGAACAAAGCAGCAATTTTTCTGAATCATCTCTGTGCCTTCGCGTCCAAAGCTCCCCTACACTTTGAGACCTGGGGGACAGGGTTTCAAATTGGATATAAGTTTCTCTTGCCAAGTCATCTTCCCAGAAAGATTCTGACCTACATTGCAGTTTGCAAACTTTGTACAACAGGAAAAATATCAATGGCAAGACAACAACACAGGCAGTACCGCTCACCACAACAAGGAAAGACACTTGAGAATCACCTTCCTTTTCAACTCTGTCAGTAGAAAAGGTAATACATTGGTCTTTCTGGGGAGGTATTCCTTTTGGACAGACACATGCTATGTATTGCCTACCAGGCTCCAAGCCATCTATGGTGACTTGGTTCTTGCTGGAGTCAGCATTCAGCAGCAGCAGGTCCTTTTCACCATACTTGGAGTACAACACTGTCATCTCGGACTTTTGTGTGGTGTTGACAGTGTTCCACATCAATGTGACACTCTCTTCAGTCTCACCAACTACCCTGAGATTCTCTATTGTGGTATTTGTTTCCACTGGCGTTGCTTCATCCAACAATGCCAACTCTTCTTTTCTACTTGCACTACCTGAAGGAAGCTGACTTCCACCCAACTCCACCTTTAAATTTCTTTTCCCATCTGGGTGGAGCTGGAGTGACTGCTGGCTGGCCATGGTGGGGCTTGTTGAAATTCCAGTGTTTCTAGTTGTGGTTGAAGAAACAATAGAGGAGAGGAAAGGAGATAAAGAGAAGAAAGCAGAGGGGGGAGGAGATGAAGTAGAATTAGAAAGAAAAATGGAAGAAGCAGGGGAGGAGGAAGGCCAAGAAGATGACAATGAACCAGGCGGGGATGTAGATCTGGATCTTGGCTGGACTTCTTCTTCAGGGTGATCTCCAGTTCTTTCAGAGGTCTCTGATGATATGGTGGTTGTGACAACACCAACCACTGTCACAGTAACCATAGCTTCTGACATTCCAGCCAAATTTTTGGCCTTACATTTGTAATCCCCAGCATCCTTGTAAGAAATACCAGTCAAGCTTATTATGGACCATCTGACTCCTTCCCCTGGAGATTCCTGAATTACTGTAAGATAAATAAATAAATAAATTTTAAAAAAATATTTATTTAAGAAAAATACTCTGTGAGGGGAAAAAAAGGAGAAACTCAAGCAACATGCCAACTGACCTGGATCTACATGCACCCCTTTTGCATAAATCAAGGGAGAGAAATGGCCCACTGCAAGTCTCTGATGGCAGGTCATAGTTCTCTAAACTGTCTACATGAAGGTCTAGGACATGCCAAGTACCGTGGGGTCTGTATGGGGAATGGTATTTTAAAAAGACACAATGCTATGAATTGGTAGACTTGGTTTTAGTAAACATTTGTCCACTTATTAGTATGTGATTTCAGACAAGACAATTAGCATCTTTGGGCCTCTGTTTCCATATTTTTTAAATAAGGGGATAAGACAAAGTGGACTGACCAATGCTCTCTAATTTTAATTCACTTTGGTCCTATGAAATGGTTGTTACAAAATCTTACTTAAAGGTTTCCCAAAAAATTTTATCATTGTAATAAAATGCTATCTATTTACATAGCCAGATGGCATAGCAGATCATTTTCTAGCATAGGAAAGTCATAATTAGTATTCTTAGTCTTTCATTTTATATTTAACCTAAATAAATTAGTAAACCATGGATTCTTTTATTTGTAGAATAATATATAGTTTTTGCAGAATTGGAATTTTACTTTCCTAAACACTAAAATCTAACATTTTACCATTCTGTCTTCATTTTTTAAGCTTTCTAAAGAATAATAATGTCCTAAGCAGTATCCTAGTATTCCAGAATTTAACTTACTGCCTCAAACTGTGGGCCATCTACTATTTGTAAGAATATTAGGCCTTGAGTATTTCTTATTCCATCAGGTTTCATTACTTTTACTTTGATTTACATTTAATTTTAATGAGTTTTTTTTAAATATATCACTTTAATTCATCAGAAAATCACTATTGAGTGATGCCTGGGTAGCTCATCAGTTGAGCATCTGTCTTTGGCTCAGGGAGTGATCCCGGGGTCCTGGGATCAAGTCCCACTTCGGGCTCCCTGCATGGAACCTGCTTCTCCCTCTGACTTTGTCTCTGCCTCTCTCTGTCTCTGTGTGTCTCATGAATAAACAAATAAAATCTTAAAAAAAAAAAAAAAAAGAATATCACTATTGAAACTAAGGCCAAAGCATTGAGTTGGTCATAGTAGGATCTAAAAAGTCTATGAAACCCATATTTCTAAAAATTATCCTTTTGCTTCATAATAAAGTTTGCATGTAATTTATTATTTAAAAATTATTCAAAAATGAGAAACTTGTATGAAAATCTTTTCTAAGAATACTGTAATAGTTATCCATTTTAAAGTGAGCCATATCCAAGATTATGCAGCAAGACCAAGAGCCTTATTTGCAATCATCCATCCACTGGATCATGTTGTTTTCTATCAATAAAAGAAATCAGATTGTCTATGTAGTTAGATAAGCTAAGGAAAATATTAACCAATCAAATGAATCTTTCAAATTCCTCTCACCAAACAATCTTGGCATATTTTATTAGAATTAACTAGCCAATTTCAGGAGCACCTGGGTGGTTCAGTTGGTTGAGCTCCCTACTCTTGGTTCTGGCTCAGGTTGTGATCTCAGGATCAGGCTCTGCACTCAGTAGGAAGTCTGGTTGGGATACTCTCTCTTCCTTTCCCTCTGTTCCTCTTTCTGCTCTTTCTTTCTCTTTCTAAAGTAAAAAAAATAAATCTAAAAAATAAAAAGAATTAACTAGCCAATTTCAAATCACACAAAAACATGAAATTAAATTCAGATCTTTGGGAACTACTTGTTTTTTAGGCCTGAATTAAGAAAATACCTGTATAATTAACTGGTGAGCTGTCAGATCTGGTCCACATGAGCTGTGGGGTAGGGTAGCCAGTAGCATCACACCGCAGCAGAACGTTACTACCCAGAGCAGATGTGATCTGGGTGGCCGAGGTCATGACTGATGGCTTCAGACACTGCTCCAACTCAGCCCGCTGAAACAAAATCCCTGTCAGGCGCTCAGGTTCGCTACAAATCATCAGTGGATCAAGAAGCACTATAGAAGGGTCAGCAACTTTTGACAACTCGATCATTTTGGAAATGTGACAGTCACAGAACCAAGGGTTGTCCTGCAGACCTAAACCAGAAGGAAGGAAAAGGCTGATAAAGGTTATTCTGTGGACTTCAGTTGACATCACAGCCTCTTGGACAGGCAAGTATCTGTACCCTCTCCCTAAAAACAGACCCCTTTAGGGAGTGGCAGAGAGTTTAGAAACACTGTCACATGAAAAGTATAAAGTGCCCTCAATGAAATGAATGTTCTTGCTAAGGATATTTCCAGATCGAGAGCTTAAAGTGCTACCTGGCGTTTTCTTGCTGCACATGATAAAATGGAAAGGACTTACAGCAGCTAAGTGAAGAACTGTTAAATAGAAAAGGACCAAGGCTTGCTGGGTTCAGTAATAAAACTGCTTCTTACCCCCAGCCTCTCCAAAGTTCTCAAACTAGGAAGGGCTAGGAAGGGCTTCAGCGCAAAGATCAAATCCAGGGAGGGTGAAACTATAACATCATTTGCCAAGATCCCAGAAAGATCTAAGATAGTGCTTCAAAGCCTCTGGCAGACAAAAGTCTCTCTAAGGATGTTAGGGGTCATGTCCCACAGCAACCTCACATAAAGCCCAGGGTTGCAAGGGATTTATCTCAAAAAGTTTCGTGGCTGTGGCTTTTTACTAATGGAGTAGATTATACATTGATTCAGAAAGAGAAAAGACAGAACTGCAATTTTAAAAAATTCCAACCATGTTGGAAGATTTAACTGTTCATTCGTAAATTCTATTTATGTCTATTTACATCTATTTTTAATATAAATTTCTATTTATGTCTATTTTTATTATAATAGTATTTCATGATTGGTTCATATTTTTCTGCCAGTACTTTCCATCTTAGAAATTTCATTTCTTCCATGGGTGAATTACCTTGAACTTCTTCCTCCTATATTTAGTCCTATGAATCTATGACCAGTCTCTAATATCCAAACATCAAATTCATTCTGTCATGTAATAATTAATAATGTGGATAAAACTATATGCTCTCAAAACACTTGTTATACTAGATTTTTGCTTTATAAAATAATAATAGAACAAGTTGGCAGTTATCGATTGCTTATGTGGCAAATACTGTACTTGTCAAGAATTGTAAATGGTCTGAGTTTTAGCCTACTTTAGGGTGACCAGTTGGCAGAAGACACAGACTCCTGGTTAGAAGTGGAGGATAGCTTATGGCTCTGGAGGAAGACATTATCTTCGTTATACTGGTCAGTAAACCTGCCTACACTTTCTCTGGAGGGAGACATAGCTTTACCTTCCAAAGCAGTTCTCTACACAAACATCCTTAAAAAGACAGTTCAGAACAAAAGGCAATCAGTGGCTGCCTCTGCTCACAAGACATGCAGAAATGGGAAAGACTATGAAAAATTATCTTCCAACAGTGCTAAGCATGCTAAAGGATTTGTCGACCTCAATTCTGACAATAGCATGAGGTGGATAATATTAGTATCATCCTCATCGTAAAGAGAATGCCAACACTCACAGATGTTGAGGGATTTGCCTGTGGTCACAACTGTATATAGTCAGGATTTGAACCTGATTTTAAATATCCTGATTTTAAAGCTTTCATTCTCAAGCTCTCTATGTCTTATACTGACCTCAGGAAGCTAGTATGATTTTTTGAGTATCACATTAGAGGACACTAAAGCACAAAGAGATTACTGCCTTGATTCTGTAAGTAGCTTAGAGTCCTGAGTAAGTCCCAGATATCTCAGACTCTTAATCTAATATTCCTTCCACCATAACTCATTTCATCACCTAAAAACATCTAGAACCATAGGTGGCAGCTATAAGTGCTGTCGTCTATAAACACATGTTAGAGCAATGATGTCTGGAGCACAAATGTCTACCTAGGACATTTCTATAACATTAACAGCTTTATTCATGCTTTGAAATTGGCATAAAAATTTGTTATTGGTGAAACAATAAATTTTTTTTGAAGATTTATTTATTTGAAGGAGAGAGAGTATATGCACATGTGAGTGTGAGTGGGGAAAGGGACAGAAGAAGAGAGAGAATCCCAAGTAGATTTCCCACTGAGTGTGGAAGCAGGGGCTCCATCTCACAACCCTGAGATCATGACCTGAGCCGAAATCAAGAGTTGGACACTTAATTGACTGAGCCACCCAGCACCCCTGAAGCAAAATTCTTTTAAAAATTAATCCAACTGGTTATGTCTAAAAGTTATATAGAACAGGAGAATATTTTTAAACCCTTCAAAAATATAATGTTTATTCTAGCCTTGAAACATCAAGGTCAAAAGCACAACTTTTAAAACCTGAATAATAATAGTGACCTGAGTGCTGACCCGTTCATCAAGTGTTTTTTTCTCCCAATTTGAGGACAAAGGTACAAGAACTCCCTAAAGTTGAACTGTTATTTTTGTACTGCATTCCTTCAGGGTAGCACACCAATCACAATCACAGTAATTTGTACTAATTAATTTAGTTTATATAACTATTCTTGGATGGAACAAATCAACTTTGCCTTATTCCTTCTCTAAAAGGACAATGTTTTCCATGCATCACAGCAGTTGAATTAAATTGGCTATTTTTTCATGCAGAGTCAGCAATAAATTCCTGTACAAAAGTAATTCTGCAGACCATAGTTCTTGAAAGCAAAAACCATACCTTAATCAGTTTTGTGGTGGCAGTGGCATTTAACGATCCAAGGAGGAAAGTAAACTCTTTACAACAAATGGTCCTGGAACAACTGGACATCTGTTTGGAAAAAAGCTCAACCGCTACTTCACACTATACTCAAAAACTATTTTGAGATAGGCCACAGTCATAAGCATAAAAGCTAAGAATTATAAAGCCAGAAATCAAATATAAAAGTTAAAACTATAAGGAAAATAGAATATCTCTGTGACCTGTAGGTAGGCAAATATTTCTTAGATGAGACACACAAAGCACTAACTATAAATGAAAAAAAAAACTGATAAATTAAATGTCTTTAAAATTTAAAAATTTCTTACCAAAGACAACATGAAGAAAATGAATAAATAAATCACAGATTTAGAGAAAATATTAATAGCACATATAACTGACAAAAGGCTTAACATTCTGCACAAGAATGTTAATAGCAGCTTACTTCATAATAGCTGAAGACTGGTACACCCCATGTTTCCAAAAAATAGGAGGAAGGATGAACAATTCATATATTCATAAAACTGAATATGACTCAGCAGAAGGAACTACCCATACATGCAATGACATGCAGTTATCTCAAAAACAATAATGCCAGGGACGTCTGCGTGGCTCAGTGGTTGAGCGTCTGCCTTTGGTTTAGGGCACGATCCCAAGGTCCTGGGATCAAGTCCCACATTGGGCTCACCATAGGGAGCCTGCTTCTCCCTCTGCCTATTCCTCTGCCTTTCTGTGTGTCTCTCATGAATAAATAAATAAAATCTTTTAAAAAATAATAATGCTAAATGAAAGAAGCTAGGCACAAAGGTATATCTTACATGATTTTATTTAAATAAAATTCTAGGGCAGACAAAATTAACCTATTGTGATGAAATAAAAACAGTGGTTGCTTGAAGTGGAGGAGAAGAGGTATAGGTTAACTTTCCAGTGTGATGAAATTATTCCATATCCTTGGACCCCAATGTTTATAGTAGCAATGTCCACAACAGCCAAACTATAGAAAGAGCCCAGATGTCCATCAACAGAAGAATGGATAAAGAAAATGTGGTGTATATATGTATATATACAATAGAATATTACTCAGCCATAAAAAAATGAAATCTTGCCATGTGCGATGATATGGATGGAACTAGAGAGTATTAAACTCAGTGAAGTAAGTCAATCGGAGAAAGACAATTATCATATGATCTCACCCATAAGTAGTATTTAAGAAACAAAACAGAGGATCATAGGGGAAGAGAGAAAAAAATAAAACAAGACAAAAATCAGAGAAGACAAACCAGACAAACCACAAGAGACTCCTAAATAGGAAACAAACTGAGGGTTGCTTGAGGGGAGTTAGGAGGGGGGATGAGGTATTTGGGTGATGGACTTTAAGGTGGGCATGCGATATAATGAGCACTGGGTGTTATATAAGACTGATTAGTCACTGACTTCTACCTCTGAAATCAATAATACATTTTATGTTAATTAATTGAATTTAAATAAAATTTTTTAAAAGAAATTATTCTATATCTGAATGAGGATGTGGATTTCATGGGGGTATTCATTTGCCATCGCTTACTAAGCTGTACACTTAAGATCCATGATGTGCAAATTATACCTCAACTTCTCAATTAAGAAAAGGCTTAAAAAACAAAAGAATGATATCTCTGGAGATGGAATGAACTTGAAGCTTGACTCTGCCTCTGCACCAGCTGTAAAAAGCAGGTAATAATTACAACCCACTTACTAGCATTGTCCTGGCTGAGATACTGCTAGGGAGTCCTCAGAAGAGCACCTGGTAAGGAGTTAACCTTAGTTTGTGGTTTTATCTCCTCTGTGGCTAGAAAAGAACAAGCATATCAACAGGGATTGAGGAGTGTTTGTTGAATTAAATTAATGCCATTTTAGAAAATTTTGTGGGAATACTCGTGTGGCCACCGCCTTCCAGGTAAACTTTATTTTGAATGGGAAAAAAAATTCATGTTTGCAATTGAGAAGATTTGAGTACCAATTAAAAGCACCCAAAAAAGCATTCTATGCCCTCTCCTACTGCAAGCTTTTTCCAAGACAAAGAGTGTTGGTCCTTACAGAGTCTGCCTGTGTAAATGTATCTTTATTCCTGAGAAAGAGGGCATGGAAATTTACCTGTATTACAAATAGAAAATCCAATGTAGTTTCACAGTTCATTTAAATGTTTACTTGCAGTGGGAGTATACAATGTTTTTATGATACATTAGAGGACAATTTTATGAAGTTGATATTTTTACTCATGTAGAAAAGAGGAGTAATGGAAAGGTCTCTTCCTAATTTTTTAAAAATAAATACGTGATTTAAAAAGATCAATAATACATATATAAGAAAAAGAACTCTGGTATTATTACATACCTTACATTACAAAGGAGTGGGGAATACCCTGGGCTCTGGAGCCAAACAACTGTATTCATGCCTAGCTCCATCACTGTCTGATGAGTAAATTTGGGCATGTGGCTGAATATGTGATTCAATTCTTCTTCTATAAAGTGAGGGTGGGGGTCACCTGGTGGCTCAGTGGTTGAGCATCTGCCTTTGGCTCAGGGTCCTGGGATCAAGTCCTGTATCAGGCTCCCCACAGGGAACCTGCTTCTCCCTCTGCCTATGTCTCTGCCTCTCTCTATGTGTCTCTCATGAATAAATAAATAAAAATCTTTTTTAAAAATGGGGGTGAAATGGTACAGGGTTAACATAAGACTGAAAGAAGTTATATATATAAAGTATAAGAAATAGTTTTGGCCCTGAGTAAGCACTCTATTAATATTAGCTATTACTATTATTGTTATAAACAGAAGTTTCATCTGCTAACAATAATAAACACAGGACACTAACAATTAAAAGCACAATATATTCCACTATAATAATAGAAAAGTAAATTTTACAGGGCACCTAGAAAGATACAATTGCTACAGTTAAACACTGAGTTCTAGAAAAGCTAGAACTGGTTTTCATTACCATATTTTAATGACAAAATTGGAAGACTCAATTAAAGTAACAGAAAAAGCCAAAATAGAGGAGTTTTTCTTTATAAGACACTCCCATCTCAGTCACAGCTGCTATGGATTATTGTTATCTAAAATCATAACCTCAGAGACTGTTCATCTCATATTCTAAAGAACTCCCACATAAAATATCTCATAATATTCTCATTACAATCCTATGAATGAGAGAGAGTGAGATCTCCCACCTCCATTTTGCAGATGAAAAAACTGAGTTTTCTATGTGTGATTCACACATGTGAGCCAGTCTTCTTTAGAGGAGAGCATTTCTTTTCCCTTTCATTACATAGCAGGCATGGCTTTGGTAAGATCAGCTGTTGCATATATCTCGGAATGTTTCAAAATATCCTCTGTTATTTATTATCATGATTTTATCATTATTATTATAATAGCAATGCATGATCAATGCAGAACATTTTCAAAATACAGAATACTGAAAAGACATCCCATCACCCAAAGAGGACAGTTATATTTTTTTCAGCCTTTTTCTTTGCACACTTTAAAATAATTATGATTATATACCATTGAACACCCTGCTTTTTAAATTTAATGTTATACCAAACGCATTTTCATATTACCCCTTTAAAGAATCTGCTTTTGAAGAAACTGAACCCTAAAACATAGATAAAGCTGTTTATCTCTGTGGACAGTGAAATTTCAATAACCCTCTCCAACTGATCCCTGAAGTTTCATCCAAATTTAACTCACAATGGAAAAATAGTAATGTCGTGTAAATCAATTCTTTATAGTGATATTAGCAATAATAGCGACTAAACATTAGAAAGCTATTAATAACAATTCAGTAATTTGATTTTATTTCCTACTATGTATCACCTTTTGATAGATCTAAAGCAACTTAGAAAAATGTGTAGAGAAATAGAATCTCAATATATAAATTAAGACCATTCCTATCTATTATCATAAGGACTAAATTAGTGGCTAAAATAAAGTAAATAAGTACTACACTATAGGTTTACATGGTGCCTATCATGGTGTACATAATAGGAAGGACTCCACAACTATCACTAAATTAAACTAATGGAGGGCACCCCAGGTGGCTCAGCAGTTTATCGCCGCCTTCAGTCCAGGACCTGGGCCTGGAGACCCAGGGTAGAGTCCCAGTCAGGCTCCCTGCATGGAGCCTGCTTCTCCCTCTGCCTGTGTCTCTGCCTCTGTGTGTGTGTGTGTGTGTGTGTGTGTCCCATGAATAAATAAAATCTTAAAAAAAAAATTAAACTAATGTTTTTTCCCCTAACTCACCCTACAATACTTCTTTTATTCCCTAATAAAAATGTCTGAAGCACTAGATAAGCAGTAGGCAAACATAAAATAGGTATATGACAAAAAATTACATTATTTTTCCTCTTTCTATGTGGTTCTTATCACTCGTACTTTTAGTCTCATAAGCACCAAAATACATTTATATTTCAACAAAAGCAATGCTAAAATCATTTAACTGCTGCCATGGCATTTTCTTTTTTAGCAAAAAAATTTTTTTCAAAGTTCTATTTCATTTATACTTTACTTCAGCAAATGTTTGAGCATGTGACATTAGTCAGTAAGGACTCATGGCACAAATTTATCATCAAGTTGCTTCTCACACCAAAAGATTGAGAAATCATTTCACTGGCCAAACACTCAGTTCTTTCATCCTAAGAAATATAATCTCTTCGGTGGCCACAATGGTTGTAACATGTGAACTCACAACACAGCCTTATTGGGTGAACAAGAATTTAGTAGATCAAATTGATTGATTGATCAGAGCCTTAGGCTTTTGTCTCACACAAAAGTATGAAAGGCCTCACTGTTCACAGGTACCCCTGAGAAAGGTCTACTGATTTCAATCTGGCAACCACATTTACTGGGCATTTGCCATGTTCAGAGCACCATGCAAACACTGTGGGAAGAGACAAAAAAAAGGAAGAGAGAGACTTACTGGAAGGAGTCTACATTTTAAGAAGCCAAGACAAATACCCACAGAACCTAAACAAAGTCAAGATCAAAGTCTACAAAACAAATCACATCTAAACTAATGCATTAGAAGATTGTCTTTATCATTTCTTTTTAGATTAAGAAAAATCTGGAAGCTATTCTCCCTAATAAAACCACTGCCACTTCATAACCCTATGAAATGGCCATAAATATGCCAGTGCCCCTCTTCCACCCCTGAAAAGCCTAATAAATGGCTGAAAAGAGAACAGAGCAGGTTGGCTATGGCAGAGCATGGAGCACTGACTGATGTGCTCACAGAATCAGGGCAGGTTGGTAGATTTTATCACTCAGCCCCAGGCTCTCTAACATCAGCATTAGTCTCTCAGTTTATGAGTCTATCTCCCTCCCTCCTCCAACACACACACACACACACACACACACACACACACACTGCTGCCCTCACTCCAGTGCACACACAGAGCCATTTCATCTTACATGGGGTAAACAGATCAACTGACTTAGGTCAGCCAGTAAAGTTCCATCCCATCAAAAGTGTAAGTATAGAATAAGAAGCCAAATTAAATAAATATGAAAAGACTGGACTACTGAAGTCATGCAAAGCAAATTATCTGGACCTGAGAAGCCCAAAGGCTTCTGAGCTTACCAAGAATAATTCTTCGTGGTGTAAGGTCCAGGCTTCGTAATGATGTTGTAAGTAAGTGGGACCAGCTCTCCAGGAAATCTGGTGGTAGGGTGGTTAGCCTGTTGCTTGATAAATCCAAGTAGGCAAGGTTCTTCAGGTACCTGACCACCTCATTTGGCACACTGGTTATTCTGTTGTTGTGCAAATCCAGGGTCCTCAGATGGGGCATGTCCAACAGAGATGCCCAAGGGAAAGCAACCAGAGAATTTCCATCCAAGCGCAACTCATGCAGCTGCTTTAGGTTGTAAAAGCTGCTGGCATCAAGGCTGGCCACGGAATTGTAAGTCACCCAGAGGTATTGGAGCTCCACCAGGTAGTAGAAGGCCTCTGCGGGGATTCTGCGGATGACTGTCTTCTCTATACGTAGCTTCACAGTGTCCACAGGGAAGTTCATAGGGACCTCATTCATATCCAGGTCATTACATAGCACCGACCTAGTGTCACAAGAGCAATAGAAGGAAACCCACTTTCCAAGACCCAGGTGAAAAAATAATACTTGAAACATGCAGGAAAATGAAACATTTTTCATTTCCTACTGGTTTTCACAAAGTATTTATTCATTGAGCCTGACTGACCTATTGGAATTCATCATCATCGTCTTCTTCTTCTAGGTTGAATCCTATGAAATGGCCATTTTTGTAGGTTAAAAATGAGCAAATATCAGCAATTTCATGTGGTTCAACCTAATACTGATGAAGTTCTTTATGTGCCAGGCCTGTGCAACCATGTCACACCTACCTTACTTAATCATCAACAGCCCTATAAGGTAGATATTGAGGAATAGGTAAAAGCACTAGCCCTGGAGTCAGGCTGATCTTGGTTCAGATCTAAGCTCTGCCACTTCCCCTGTGGCCATGAAAAGCCACTTCCCCAATCTTTCAACTTCATTTTCCCATATGGCACTGTTAGGATGATTAACTGAAATGGATGTAAAATTTTATACAATCCTGGCACATTACAGGCACTTAATAATGGCTGTTAGTGATTTTATCATCAATCTCATTTTACAGAGAAAATAATTGAGGCCCACCAACATGAGGTAACTGCCCAAGGTCACATAGCTAGTAGGTTACCCAGCTGTCTTTCAAACCCACATCTGTCCAACTCCAAAGTACATACTCTTAACCTCTTTAGGAAATGGCCTATTTCTTAAAAATCTCTTGTTGAAGTTATGAATTGATCCTTTTTAAGAAGATAATTTAATTTGAAATAGGAAAGGAAGGGAAGGAGGGAGGGAGGAGAAAGAGCAAGTGTTCACACTAGTTGAACTCTCTTTTAATAATGTGACCTGTGCATTGCTTTCAGCCTAAGGAACAAACCAGAAACTGTGAGTTTATACCTCCTAACACTCACTAACTGAAGTGACCTTGAATAAGTCACATTATTGACTTTAGTGGCACGTGTAAAACAGGCATAGAAAAACAAGCCTGTCCCGTGTGTGGGTGTAAAGTATGAAGAACCAGAGAATTTAGATTCATTTTAACCTGAAAAAAGACTTATTTGTCTCTCTTTATATACTCACCCCTACTGGATTGCTGAAAATGGACAATAAAAATTTTGCAAAGCATAGTCTAAACTATAATACATTATACTTGTCATACATAATAACAATGAAACAGTCATTCAGTAAGAACACATGACATTGAATCAGTGCATTTTAAAAGCCAGCGTATAATGTGAAGAGAAGTAGATAGCATAAAGCTGGAGTGTATGACAGGGTCATCTTTTTGTAACTTTAGGAGAAGGCCTTATGGAATCATTGGAACTCTCTAGGAACACCTCTGATTCTTCATCTCGATTCTGTATTACAAATTCCAGTGCTACTTTATGCTAGAATGATCTGGTTTCTACTCAACATTCCAGTGTAATAGAAGAAAGCCTACATAGAAAGCTGAAAGACCTAGCATCTTTATCAGCCAGTCTCTACATCAGCTCAGTGTTGTGAGCTTGGACAAGTCATTTAGTCTCTTTGTGGTTATGTTTCTTTGTCTATAAAATGACAGCAGTCAAATTAGATTTTTTTTTCTAGAGTCCTTGCCAGGCATAATATGCTATGGTTTTTATAAAATCCATCAATAATGGGGACATCCCTATGAAAAAAAATTTTTCTGTGACTATTTTCTTAAAAGTACCCTGCCCTGAGTCATTAACTGCTTCATACTTTTGCCAAGTAGGTCTTTAATTTATTACATTGTTCTCTTTGTCTTAAATAACCTAGTGGATAGTCAAAAAAGATACCAAGAGCTGGTTAAGTAAAGTTCATACAATAACAAGACAAACTACTCAAAGATATATTTTAATTGTTATTATTTATTTGTTTAAAGTTGTAAGACATAAATTGGGTGATTCTTTTAACAAATTATTTTCTATAAGAGGCTCACTGTTCACTTCAACCAAGTCACAAAATAATCTGATTTTATTATTAAATATCCTCTTTTTAAAAAACAAGTTCTATCATATTTAGCTAACAAAAGTTGTTTTGCATCTAACTTCTACCTCAAAGGACTCACATAAATTATAAGTATGCAATTATTCTCACTTTACAGGTAGATGTTAAAACAACCCAGAGGCTGACTAACTTCTGTGAGGCTCCCCAGTATCTGCAACAGACAGGGATCAACCCTGATCCATGTCTTTCAAACTTCTCTCTGTAAACTCCAATACCTTAAAATGAAAAATCCTAATTATAAGCCTCTCTAATTTCACTCTTGTGATCTTCCTTCCTACTTTATAAAAATCTATCCAGTTGGCATGAATAACCTTCAAAATGAAATGGGAAAGAAGGGAAGCAAATCATCTGGGCATGTCCAGTACCTCCTGATTGGCCCTCCCTCTTAGATTTTCTATAAACAAGCTAAACACTTATTTCAGTGGTTTGACCTCCTGAAAGGGACACGTGATGAACACAAGTGCAATGGATATTTTTGTAACATATGATGTGTTTGAGGATCTCAAATAATTTGAGGGGCTTTTAAGAGTTAAACTACTCAAAATGAAAACAGTGGAGTGGGCAACTGATTTTAACACAAGGAAGTTAAAGCTTACGTAAATTAAACCTTCTCTCCTCTGATACCTGGTCCACAATTTGCTTTCAAAATAAGGCTGTCTAGTTAAAGTCCTTTTCCTTAGAATCATTAGCACACTCACTAGCAAGGAGAGGAGCATACCTTGATCCCGTTCCGTCATTTCTGCCATGATAATCGCAGGTACACTGTGAAGGACATGAACAGCTCACTCTTTCCAAAAAGCTAATAAGCACAATGCACAGACATGCTGAGAGATGCATCGCTCCTTCTGAAGGTTATTTGAACAAAAAAGTAGAAACCAAATCCTAAGCTTCAGAAACTGGTGCACCAGGAATGCAAACAGCCATTTAGTAACAGCAGATTACATGGGATTAGCTGAGATCTGTAGTTACTTAACCTTCAAGTGTATTTTACAGGGGATCAATCGACCTAGCCTTTGAATATGGTTTCAGCAAAGTAACACATTCTAAGGAAAATGAAAATCAAGCATATGTCAAGAAAATTTCAATAGGTGCCCATATCCAAATTTGCAAGGAAATGCCTACTAAATCCTTTTACTATGGTTGTAATTGGTACTGTGCCTTGAAGATACACTTAATGTTAAAAATAATTCAGTGTTTTAGCAGATGCTAGAAATATTACAGATTATTTATAATATATAAATTTTATTTTTTGCATTTGTGATCTCCAAAAAAAAAAAAAAAAGTAAACAAAATTCAGTACCTAGATTTTTTAGGCAAACTGCTTCAACCCACCACTGAATGGCAAGACTAAAACTCTGGTTCTCCCAGGTCACTTCAGAGGAGTATAAGGCTTAGCATGTTTGTTTATAAGGAAGGCCATTATCTCTGATCAAGAATATATTTTATTCTGAATTAGTTTCTCAATACAGGCAACAAACCATATCTGAAAATCAACTGTCATGTCTTTTAGCAAATTTGGGCTCTATCAGAAAATAAAAATTAAACTCGATAATTAAAAACTACCTCCACATACATAAAATGGTAAATCTTCATGGACATTTGACAATCAGGGATTTAGGTTTTATACACACACACACACACACACACACACACACACACACACACATTTATATATATCTGGGCATGTCAAGTACCTCCTGATTGCCCCTGCCTGATAACACACACACATATAATTTATTCGTGTTATTGTACTGAGTGATTCTATCAATCATCTTTTAACCAAAAACCTTTTCAAAAGAGAGCCAATTCTATAAAAATAAGAATATTGTAGGAAATGTTATTTTAAAATGATAGGATGCATATAGAAACAATAAAGCTAGAAAAATTTGCTCAATTAAAATAAAAAACTGCAGATTTTAAATGTCAACTATTTAACAATGGTTATTTAAGACAACAAATGCATGAGTTTATAAATGCATTCAACATTCAACAATTTTTTTTTTTATTGAGTGACTATTACGTGCCAGGCAAAATGCATCTACCTGCTAAAGATACATCAAAGAACAAGCATCCAGCTATCAATATACATAAAGTTTCAGTTAAACAAGATAAGAAGTTCTACAGATCTGCTATATACTACTGTACTTATAGTTACCAATACTGTATTGTACACAAAAACTGGTTAAGAGAGTAGATCACATGCTGTGTTCTTGCCACAATAAAAATAAATTTCAGACAAACAAAATAGGAAAAAGAGAACAAATACACAAACCTCCCTGATTAATTCTAGTGGCAAACATACGGAAATACATATACAGAAAAATGTTAATTAAAAATGAAGAATACATAATATGCAGAGATTATATTGCTATGTAATGTACACATGTGCATCAACTAATGTGATTTAGAAGCAATGTGTTTAATAGTCGTTCAATTATTTTTGTTAAATAATAGAGGCTAATAATTGCATTGCAATTTTAAAAGTGTGAAATGCTAAAAATGTTTTCCATCTAGCTAGGAATATCCAACAACTCATTTCAGTAATATACTTATTGAAGGCTATTATTATTATTAATTTATTTTAACATTAAAATAGTAGCTACTTCTAGTCTAGTGGAGGGCCCACACCAGTTACCAGGTCATTGAATGCCATGATTGGGAGAAAGAGAATGGGTCTCAAGTGCCTGTGCATCAAAGGAAATGAATAGTTAAGCTCATATAAAGGAAATAAACACTCACTACAGTAGCCATCCCACAAATAGAAGAACTAGAAGCTACACTTAAGGAATTGAGGGTGTAATAAGACAATAATCTATGTCTACAACAGATCATATTTAAAATAAAACTAAACCATGGGGGAGAAGCAACAAAATATCTTAATACTATGTACTTTTCTCTTATTTCAGTTTCTTCCAGAAGCCAGCGGGTTTTGAGATACATCCATTGGTAAAATACTCGTCCCGGGCATTGCTTGATGAGTCTGACATTTGAACATGGCAAATATTGCCTTCCGAAATCTACAGTAAGAAAGGGGAAATCTGGCATTATCCTATAATGACTTGGAACTTTTAAAGCATTTTCAAACATGGCTAAGATGCCTCTATTGCTAATTGACATCTCCAAATAAATTTTTGCTTCCGACTTTAACATCTTCTGTTAATGATATTCATAAATGGGGTGCCTGGGTGGCTCAGTTGGTTGAGCATCTAACTTCAGCTCAGGCCCTGATCCCAGGGTCCTGGGATGGAGCCCTGTATCAGGCTCCTTGCTCAGTGTAGAGCCTGCTTCTCCCTCTGTCCCTCCCTCTGTCCCTTCCCCAGACAGAAGCGTACCCACTTGCTCACTTTCTCTGTCTCAAATAAATAAAATCTTTTTAAAAAGTATATTCATAAATGTATAAAGTATAAGGTATAAAGACCAAATTTGCACCATTGATTATAAACATTGAAGATATTTAATAAAAATCAATAATTATGTGTATTGAGGATGACACTTTGTTTTTGTTTTTTTAAAGATTTATTTATTGATTTATTCATGAGAGACACAGAGAGAGACAAGCAGAGACACAGGCAGAAGGAGAAGCAGGCTCCTTGCAGGGAGCCCAATGCGAGACTCGATCCTGGGTCCCAGGATTACTCCCTGAGCCGAAAGCAGATGCTCAACCACACCCAGGCATCCGGAGGATGATACTTTGAATGTCAGTCACAATTTACTTGAACTGAGAATGTGTATTTTACACATTTGCTCTTCTGAGCAAATGCCAGTTGAAATTAAGGGGAGTTTGAAAATAATCTTTCCAAAAGAACTACAAATAGACTCTGAATTTAAAATATGTTCTTTAGTCTTCTTATGTGGTCTGTTTGGTCTTGACAGTGTTTATGTTTTTTTGTATACCTGTAGCTAACGCGGCTCTCCCAAACATGTGCATAAACACGAAAGTTTGCATTTCAGTATCAAATTACCTGGCCTCTACTGAGATTTTTCTGATCAAATATTTAAGGTCAATAAATTGGTTATTCCATCTTTCAGCAGTAACAGGAAATAAAGTAATCTAGGCTTCACTGAGGAGACAGAAAAGAAATCTTTGTTGAGTTCCAACAAAGGGAGAAGGAAGGATTCTTTATTATCCTCAATGACTATCCACTCCTGAAGCCCATTTATTTTGGAACTGAGTTTTTCCCTTGCATTTGAATAACTTCTTTTTAATAAATATGCAACTATGCCACCCACTTAAGGAGCATAACATTGCCTTCCTCACCTTGTCCATTTTCTGATAATAGAACCACTCTTTTCTTTGTAAAATCAATTCCATGTATTGGGAGTGGGGGGTAATCATGAGAATTAAACTGAGCCCACCAACCACCGTCCAGCAGCTTTTCTGCTGGAGAGTCATCTGAATTGAAACTCAAATTTGGGGATGCTTAGCTTATGGTAGAACGTGGGTCTTGGGTTGCTGTAATCATCTTGCCTCCATGTGGGAAGAGGCTGTCACTGGAGCTCTAGGTATTTAAGGGCCTGGACACATATTGCATGAGCCAAATAATTCTTACACTAGTTTCAAGTGAGTTTCTGTCACTTGCCTCCTCAAAAATCTTTTTAAAATTCTTTCTATATCCATCTTCTTAAATTTAAAAGCATTTTTAACACTACTTACTTTTTATTAGCAACCACGTAAATACAGGGATTGTAGAATGTAGAAGATTTTGCAAATAGTGGAGCTATGATGGCCATTGAGGGAGGAATCTTCTTTGGGTCACCGAAAGAAGCCCATAAGCACACAATGGAATAAGGGGACCAGGCCACCAGAAACATAAATATCATTATCACGGACATCTGTAAGATAAATCAATGTTTGGCAAACCCAATATCTAAAATATTGAAATAGCTAATATATATATATATATATTAAAGATTTTATTTATTTCTGAGAGACACAGGGAAAGAGAGGCAGAGATATAGGCAGAGGGAGAAGTAGGCTCCCTGTGGGGAGCCCAGTGTGGGTGGGATTCAATCCCAGGATCCCAGGATCACGACCTGAGCCAAAGGCAGATGCTCAACCACTGAACCACCAGGTGCCCAAAATAGCTAATATATTTAAAATAGTATGAAAAATTATCTAGAGTGGACTTTGAATAAATTTATGTTGATGATGACATAGAGGAAAAACTGAATTTTTCCAAACCTTGTTGTACTTTGCCTGTGTGACTCAGTCTCTATGATAACAAGGGCTTGTTAAATGGATAGAATGTTATACAAATGTAAAGAATGTCCTCTTTCTTTTGGTGTGCTAGAGAGGAATACTAAAGCTGGCTTTGATGAGAGGCAGATGAAAACCCACTCCTAACCCATTTCTAATAATTGTGCTATGGACTGCTGGCACTGTGCTTTTTGCCCTCACTGTCATTATCTGCTAATCTAAAATATAACTTTCTAACCTTCTAAATTCAACCTGGAAAAAAACAAAATTCTATATTGAGTTCATTGAATTCTGAACAGATGATTTGAGCTCAATATATATGCACAGTACAGATAGTTTTGTAAAGAGGTTCCCCCTTGCAGCTTGTTTAAATAAAAAATTATAATTTTTATATTGTTCTTTATTGATTATCCACTAAAATGATGGAAAAGAGGTTTAAAAAGATAAATACCCAGGGGCGCCTGTGTGGCTCAGTCAGTGAAGCATCTGCCTTCTGTGCAGGTCATGATCTGGGGATCTCGGGATGGAGCCCCACATTGGGCTCCCTGCTCAGCTGGGAGTCTGCTTTTTCCTCTCCCTCTACTCCACTCCACTCATGAATGAAGAATGCTTCACTCATTCTCTCTCTAAAGTAAATAAATAAAATCTTAAAAATAAAAAAAGATAAAAACCCACAAGGATTGAGAATCACAGATTAGACAATAGCTTTATAAAAACTAAAACTTATTAATCATTGGACAAGCAGCAAATTACTTATCAGACACAAGAATAATTTTAAAATAAATAAAAAATTTTAAAAAGAGCCAGCGGCAGGGGAAAACTAAATACAGACTAATCCATTCCACAACAGTACATAAAGTCCCTGGAATTGAAGGTAACAAGCTGGCTCTGAATGTAGAGATATAGCAGAACTCATTGAAATCCGCAAAAAGAAGCAACTAGATTTCTGAATCCCCTCACCACTCACCACTCAAACAGGCAATTCCCCTTCCTCTCCCCAGAAGAATCCAGAGATTCAGAGTAAGAGGCAAGAAACTAGGAGGCACCAGGCTCAGCTGAGAGCTGGAGCAGTGTATTGAAAGAGAGGTGCTGCATGCTGCCCCCTCCCTGCTCTGAGCCATGAGAGTACAGACTTATGCTTCCCTCTTAGGAACAAAAAAGAATCTTCTTGGAAATTGACCAGCCCAGAAGAAAATACATTCAGACACAGAGCATCAGAAATTCCCCCAAAGGAACATCCCAGTGAATGTGAATGCTCAGAACTTACAATCAGCATTTTAGTGCATCACTCTTAAATATGTATGCAAGAGACAGTCATTGACCACCACACATTGAGGAAACAAACTGACAGGCAGAGACAAAAATGGTTCAGGAGCACACGCACTCACACACACACACACACACACACACACACAATGGAATATTACTTAGCCATTAAAATGAAATCTTGCCATTTGTAACAATGTGGATGGACCTAGAGTATATTATGTTAAGTGAAATAAGTCAGACAGAGAAAGATAAATACTATATTATTTCATTTATATGTGGAATCTAAGAAACAAAACAAATGAACAAACAAAAAACAGAAACAGACTCATAAATACAGAGAACTGGTGATTGCCAGAGGAGAGAAATATAGGGGGATGGGCAAAATAGGTAAAGGAGATAAGGTACAAACTTCCAGTTATAAAATAAGTTAGTCATAGGGATGAGAAGTACAGCATAGGGAATATAGTCAATAATGTAGTAACATTGTATGGTGACAGGCAGGAGCTATAACTATTGTGGAGAACATTGTGTAATGTAGAGAATCATCAAATCACTATGTTGTACACTTGAAAATAATATAACATTGTATGTCAACTATACTTCAAAAATATTTTTTTTAAAAAAAGATACCCAAAAAATTGGTACAGAAATTCAGGGGAAACAAAAAATATGTGATGAACAGAGAAAAATGTAAGTATGTACATAATACCATCACAGAAATGAGAGAAGATATATATCCATAAAAGAAAAGGAGGCTACTGGAAAGGAGTAGAGGGTGTAAAATAACTCTTTTTATCTATTAAAACCATTTTTATCCTTTACCCTAGCTGAAAAAGAAAGAGCAGAATTTTCAAAATGCACTAGAAAGGTAGGATGATGTGGTTAGCCAAGATTAGGGTATGAAATGTGTCATGCAAGTGCAGGGTCAGATGCTGTGTTTATTTAAAATTTTATATTTTGTTCAATATGGGTTTTTAAATTAATTTTTAAATTTAAATTCAATTAATTAGCATATAGGGTATTACTAGTTTCGGAGATAGAGTTCAATGATTCATCAGTGCATATAACACCCAGTGCTCATTACATAACATGCCGTCCTTAATGCCCATCACCCAGTTGCCCCATCCCCCCACCGACCTCCCTTTCATCAACCCTCAGTTCATTTTCTATAGTTAAGAGTCTCTTACGGTTTGTCTCCCTTTCTGATGTGACATTAATTCTTATTTTTAAAAAATACTACATTAGCTACTTTTTTTTGGATTGTTGAGTTTTTTGGTGCCTGCTTAAATTTCACACCCAAGGCTTGAGCCTCACTTTTCTAACCCAATTTCAGACCAGATATGGTTGAGAAAATCTTGCAGAAAGTAGAAACAATAAACAAACAAAGTCCAAGACAGGGTCAACATAGGAGAGAAAATTAAGAAAATTAGAAGATATATCCAGAAGATTCAATACCAAAAAAAAAAAAAAAAAAAGACTTCCAGAAAGAGAATAGAAAAAACAAAACATAGAAAGGAAATCACCAGAGAAATAATACAAGAAATCTCCCAGAAGGGGAAGACTTGAGTCCTCATATTGAAAGCACTCACCACATACCCAGTACATGGGTGAATAAAGAGCTCCCTTAAGGCACATCAGCATGAAACACAGAAATGATCCTTCAAGCTTCCAGAGAGAACATAGAACACTACAAAGGGTCGGTTACTCGAATGCTGTCAGCCTTCACAATAGCAACACTGGAAGCTAGGAGACTATAGAGCAATGCCTTCAAAACTCTGAAAATCATTTTTCTGGGCAGCCCAGGTGGCTCAGCGGTCTAGCGCCACCTTCAGTCCAGGGCCTGATCCAGAGACCTGGGATCGAGTCCCAATTCAGGCTCCCTGCACGGAGCCTACTTCTCCCTCTGCCTGTGTCTCTGCCTCTCTCTCTGTGTCTCTCATGAATAGATAAATGAAATTTTTTTTAAGTCATTTTTCTTTGTTTTAAGATTTTATTTACTTATTCATGAGAGACACAGAGAGAGAGAGAGAGAGAGAGAGAGAGAGAGAGAGGCAGAGACACAGGCAGAGGGAGAAGACAGCTCCATGCAGGTAGCCTGACGTGGGACTTGATCCCGGGTTTCCAGGATCATTCCCTGAGCCGAAGGAAGATGCTTAACCGCTGAGCTACCCAGGCGTCCTTGAAAATCATTTTTCTATTTAAAATTCCATGTGAGGCTAACAGTCAAATATGGTCATAGAAGTAAGATATGGCAATAAAATCTTTAATAATTTACCTCCCTATAACCTTCTCAGAAATCTACTTGAGAATGTGTTCCAACAAATGAGAGCAAGTAACCAAGAAAAAGGAAGATACACAAGCCAGAAAATGGGCAATCCACCTCAGAAGAGAGGCCAAAGGCATTCCCAGCTGTTGATAAGATCTGAGGATGCTGGCAGTGGTCTTAGAGAAGGGCCAGGGCAGAGCAAGATGCTTGAGAGCTCCAAGAGGGAGTTCCAAATAAAGGATGAAGTCAGTTAGTTTCTGATGCATTTGAAACACTGAGAGAAGATTGGTGCCTCTGGTGGGGAGTTTAGAGATGAATTCATGACAAGTACACAGAATAGTAAGCAAACAAAACTATGGGGAGTGCGGAGGACAGAGGGTAGCAGAAGAGAGGACTGAGAGGAGGAAGAGAATGAAAGACGTGAATGAATTATTAGCCCCAAAAGAAAAAAAACTGATTAAAAAATACAAATCACAGAACCCTACAGAGATCTGTAGTAAACAGAATTTAGGTAGTTATGATAATGTCAACAATGTAACCAAATAGTAATGCAGACTATTTAATGTCTTGTCTACTTAATGCAGACAAGAAGAGGAGAAGAAAATACTTATTATACCTGAGAACATATACAAAATATGGAGTAGGAAAGATAGTGTAAGAGAAATATACTCCCATTGTCTATAGTAGGAAATCAAGAGTAATAGCAAACAAAAAATACCCAAAACAGCAAACACATCATTTAGAAATATGGAGACAAAAAAATTAAAAATTAAAAAATAAAATAAATTTTAAAAATATGGAGACAAACACAAGAAAAAGAGCCAGAGAGTAAGCATCAGGTGCTGGGGAGAGGTGATTGTAATATGGACCACATAGACGTAAAAGCTCCATTACAAAAACATTTTAAGAATTTTAATGTCTTACCTTTGTTACATCTACCTGGTCTGACCAATTTCTGTTGAGATACTCAGTGCAGTTACTAGTAGTGTGGCATTTAATGGATCGAGTGACATGGTAATAGCAGTAAAACATCACTGTCAAGGGCACAATAAAATTTACTGCAATAACTGTCATCGTGAAAGAAACAAAAAATCTGAAAATAAGAAAAGGGAATCATTAAATCTCTATTTGTTTCATGTGCTGAATAAGGAAAAGGAAACAGGGCAATTACTAAAAATAATACTGGCACTGCTCAACAGTCACTATATTATTAAGTAGGTTGGAAAGAATATTTAACTAGTTCATTTAGGCTAGGGGTTGGCAAACTATGGCCCATGGGCCACACCCAGTCTATCATCTGTCTTTGTAAATTAAATTTTATTGGAACTACATTCTTTTACATACTGTCTATGGCTGCTTTCACAGGCAGGGATGAATCATTATAACAGACAGTCTTGTCTGTAAAGCCTGAAATATTTACTTATTGACCCTCTACAGAAAGTTTAAGATTTAGATTTAGTTTGAGAGAAATTTTCTGTTTTTCTGAGTGATCTTTCATTTTCTTTAACAAAGTTACCCTCTTTTCCCTGGTAAATACAGAAGAGCATCACTAAGGAGCAAGCAAATCCTTATGGTGATTTGCTTTTACTGGGTCATTCCAGCTTTATCACCAGATCATCTTGAAAAGATAGTCGGGAGTCAGCCTGGGCTTTCGGCAAAGCCACATGCTGTCTAGCGATATTAAGATTCCGTTTTCCCTTTCAGATTCTACTCCTGAGATGCCAATACCCAATGGGTGCTCTCTACCCACTCTGCTGCCCCAGGAGACAGAAGACAGAAGAGGGTAAGGATGGTAATGGAGCTGGATGGCCTTTACTTGCAAACAAGCATAATTCAATGCTAGAATTGCATCATCACTACCAGGGAAGCACTTTGCCACATTCTGTAAGGAAGCATTTGCTCTGAGCTTAAATTTGAAATGACGAAAAAATGTCTACATTAGAAACAGTTGATTATGAAGTGAAAATGTGTCTCTTACGCATCATTTTTCCGCCAGTTTATGGTACAAGTAGCCCCAGTAGGATCCGGGGCATAACTAGCCCACCCTATAATAGGCATCAAAGCCCAAAAGAGACCATTGAGCCAGGCCCCCAGAATCATGCTGATGTAAGTGTTGGTGGTCATTCTTCTTCCTATTAACAAACAGATGAAATATTAGCATCATTTGCCACTGATGAAATTCATATCTTCACCTTGTTTTAACTGATTACTTAACATTGCTATGAAGTAGATTCTTTGCAAAGCACTTCAGTTCACTCAGAGCCTATCTACCTGAATTCATATTCAGGGGGAAAAAAGGCATTTAAGCTGGCACCTGAATGATAAAAAGGATCAGTCAGAGGATAAGCAGGGAGAAACACGCTCCAGGCACAGGGAAATAGCATTTACAAAGATCCCTGAAATGGGAAAAGCCTAGGCCAGTACCCCATAGGGTGTCCTTGCCAAAGCTGGAAAGATAGCCAAGGGCCAGACCACACAGAGCCTCGGAGATTGTGCTGTGAAATTTGGATTTTATTCTAAGTATCATAGGAAATCATTGAAATTTTTGAACAAGGACTGTCAGAGAAATAACTGACCATGATTACAACTCATTACATTTATATTTTAAAGTGAATGTGTGTGAGTGGTACTTAAGCAAGAAATGAATTCGTTGGGAAAGTTGAGAGAAGTGCTATACCTGTGTCAGGACTACAGATGGTCAGGTATCGATCCATGGCCACAACAGTGAGTAATCCAATACTTGCCATTCCAAAAAATATATTCAATCCGGCATAAATCTAAAATTCAAAATTGGAAAGAATACACCATTCTATACACCCTCCCAAGAGACATTTACATTTTTATTCCATGGCCAGAATACATTTTAAATACATTGAATGTTTTTTATTTTAATAATTTTAGAATAAATTTTCTATTGTCATATTGTAACTGGCTTACTAAAGACATCTGTGGAAAGTGTTTTAGGTCTTCATTAATTAAAATAAACTTTTAAAATTTTAAGACTTAAAGTAAAACTTCTATACAACATACTCTATAAACATAATGCAAAAACAAACCATAAATTAAGTGCAGTGCATATAACCAACAAAATATTAGTGTTCACAAGATAAACAATTCAACAAAAAGAAAAGACAAACAAAAATGAGCTATTCATACAAGAGGAAACCTGAATGTTTATGATATAAGATATAAACCACAATACATATTCAAAGAAGTGCAAATTATAAGTACCATTTCACACCCACCAAAGTGATAAAAAAATTAAAAGTCTGGCAACTCCAAGCAGTGGAGAGAATGTGGAATAATCAAAGTTCCCATAATTGGCATACCCATTTTGGAGAGCAAATTTGGCCATATCTGATGAAGTTGAAGATGAATATGCTCTACAACCCAACCATCTTTCTCATAAACAAGATGTTTAAAGAACCTCTTATGTATTGTAGAGACAAAAGAATGCTTACTTGAAGCCTTGTTTGTGACAGAAAATAATTGAGAATAAATGCTTAATAACAGGAAAATAAATACACTGGGGTATGTTCATAAAATGGAATATCGTGTAGTAATTTTAAAAAGTGACTTACAGCTATATCCATCAACAAGGATAAACATCAAAAACATACTATCATATAAGATTGCATCACATAAACAATGTATTATTTATACAGAACTTAAAACATTTTTCTGGATGTTTTCTGGATGTTTAGGTTATTTGCAGGTAAATATGTACCAAGATAGAAAAACAATCATGGAAGAAAAGGAAGTAAGATTGGGGATGGCATGCAATGCATGGCCTTTAATAGTATTTTTCAGGTTTTAGATCTTTATTTTTTTTTAAGATTTTATTTATTTAACTGAGAAAGAGAGTGTGTGCACACTAGCAGGGTGGGTAAGAATCTCAAGCAGACTCTGCACTGAGCATACAGAGCCAACATAGGGCTCCATCTCACGACCCTGAGACCATGATCTGAGCCAAAACCAAGAATAAGTCCCTTACCTGACTGAACCACGCAGGTGCCCCTCAAGTATTTTATCTTTAAAAAGCAAAACAACCTGAAGCACATATTGCAAAACATTAAGATTTGACAAAACCAGGTGGTATATATGTGAGTATCCATTACTCTATTACTCTCATTTTATTCTCTA
Source organism: Vulpes vulpes (assembly GCF_048418805.1). NCBI lineage: Eukaryota > Metazoa > Chordata > Mammalia > Carnivora > Canidae > Vulpes > Vulpes vulpes. The sequence continues at coordinate 35,590,161 of NC_132783.1, forward strand.
TAATTTTATACCTTAAAATAGTAAACTTTTTAAAAATCAAGCAAAAGCCATGGCCTACTATCCTAATACAAATTAATATATTTCCTTGTCAGTAAAAATAATAATGGATATAATTAATAGCAATTCCATTGGAGGACTTTCCATTGGGGGAAAAACTGGTAAACTCACTACATTACTTGGATATTATGATACTGTCATTAAATAGTTCATTGTTTCAAATGAAAACAGGATATTTCTTTTTGAATTTGCAATATGCAAGTTTTTTGAATATGCAAATTTTTACTTTTCTTCTCTGGTTAAATGCTAATTTTTTTGTTTTGGGGGAAATTTTTTGTTTTGTCAGGGAAATTTTGAAAATATAATGAATGCTACCAATGTCATTTCTCTTATTAAAGAATATATTTCCCAGTCACTTCTGGAGCTATTTTCAGTAAGAGCAGTCTATCTATTATCCTACATTGTCTTGTTTGATTGAAACCCTTGGGATGTTTTTGTATTTTTGTATTTTTAAAAAAAGATTTTATTTATTTATTCCTGAGAGACACAGAGAGAAGCAGACATAGGAGGGAGAAGCAGGCTCCGATCCCCAGACCGGAATCACACCCTGAGCCAAAGGCAGACGCTCAACCACTGAGCCACCCAGGCGTCCCAGGATATTTTTTTTTTTTAGACGTTTAAATTTATATCTCTTTAATCTTTTATTTTGCTTTCATTCCAATGTCTCCGATACCTGGCATCCTGCATATCCAAATTTCCAACTTCCATACAGATCTGAAGCTGCCGACATGGGATATCCGATGCTACTGACTCCTATATCAGTAACAGCCAGGTTAATGATAATTGCGTTTGTGGGTGTCCGAAGTTCCTTATACTTAATGAAGATGCCCAGAACTATTAGGTTGCTGAAAATACTTATTATACCTGAGAACATATACAAAAATTAAAATCACTTTGATTTGAATGTTTAAAAGTAGTATTCAAAATTAAATATTTAAGTCCCTTCAAAAACATAGCAAGTCCATTTTAGTTCATTTATTTGATGAGCTCCAACTGTTCTTAAAACTGGTTGTAATATCTTCCCAGCCCTTCTTGTGAAACGGAAACAATAAAATTAAAACAAAAAATCTATCGATTGCATATAGAGCACTGAAGGCTGGTTTTAATACCCTGTCAATCACCCTGCTCTTGAAATCCCTCTCCTATCTTTCATGATACCACCTCTGCTGATTTTTAAGATATATGTATGACCATACCATCTCTTTTGGCAGTCTAACTTCCTCTTCCTCCTTCCTGAGGCCTGAGGCTTTTCTTTCTCTATTGTTTGCTTTCTCAAGCCTTAAGCTATCACTCTATCCTAACAGCTCTTCTGTCACTTTCCAGCCCTGACTCATGCTCCAGTTCCATATCCCTTCTCATTAAACTCATTGCCATTGAACATTACTAGGGATCTACCACGTGTAAGATCATATGACTGTTCCAGTATTTTTGGAAATTCAACAGCTTCAAACCTGAGTTCATCATGCAACACACACACACACACACACACACACACACACACACACAGACCCCTTATAGAATGCACACTGCAAGGTTTGACTACTCAGAAAGGGAGTCAGACTGGCTTTAGGTACATTGAGAAGCCTCACACATGACACCTCCAAGTTTCCACAGTCTGGGATCTGACTCGTAGCATTGCAGGGCCAGAAACTCATTGTTGTCAATGCCCTGGGATGGGATGGACTCAAGTAGACAGATGACTGAATTTCTTAATTAGAATGGTAGTATATTTATATACAATGAGTAGTACTGTTGAATGGACCAGACACTCATGTTAGCCCAATTAACAACCTCTACATGCTGCGAAGGATGGATAAATTTCCCATAAGCTAGTTGTGGGTCACACTAGGTCCTAACAGTGGGGATGAGGAATGAATAGATTTTGGCTTACAGGCTAGAGCCATTATCAGATTCCTGGGGGCTAAAGGAGGGGTAAGCCACAAGAGAAGAGTTGTATTTGAAGTGTACTATTGGTGAGCAGCCCCCAGCAATTGTAGAGAGGGAGGATTTCCAAACACCAACACCCAAAAGTAGCAACTGACGAAGAACTTCTATTACATCTTGGGGCCTCAGTCAAAACTTTCTTTTAGGATCCTGTGACACTAGTCTTCCAGGTTCCTATTCTTTTCCCTTCATACTGCTGGCACAGTAAGCTGGCTTTAACATAGAATTAGCCATCTTTATTCTCAGAACTCCAATACTCTCCATTGGCTGTGGAATAAAAGCCCCCATGTCCCAACTTGATATTCCAGGTTTTGCCTCAATCTGTTTTCACCTTCTCTAAGCAAATTACCACATTTGCCAAACAAGCCCTCTACTCTAGTTATTTATCACATACACAAGCTTGTTGTAAATTTTGACTCTTATTTTTCCCACTTGAAACACTCTCTTCCTGTATCTATTCAAATGCTACCTATCCTTCAAAGTTCTATTCAAGCCCAGCTCTGCCCTAGAGCCTTCCCCTACCCACAGTATTCTCTCTTCTCTAAATTTCCAAAGTGCTTGCTTATATTACATAATTCATCTCATGTGATGCTACATTTAACTCTTAGGTATTCCTAGTTTTCTCATCTAGATTTCAGGTTCCTAATGACTTCTGTGTTCTATGAGTATGTGGCAGTTAACAAATTTACTTAATAAACAGAGCACAATTAAAACTCATATTGTTTAAGTTCTATTATTCTTGCAAAGTATAAGTAAGGCACAATGATAGCAAATTCAGTGATTCTCTCTCTTTTTTAAAATTTTTTCTTAAGGTTTTATTTTTAAGTAATCTCTACATCCAACATGGATAGATGGAAACATGCTCTACTGATTAAGCCAGTCAGGTGCCCTTTTGGCTCTATTTATAGTGTCAAGTATTGTAGCATGCATCCAAAAAGCTTAATGAATTGAATCTTTCTAAGCTAAGTACAAATTTGATGATTTTAAAAGTCATATAAAACATAATGCAGAAGTTGTTGCCTACCAGTACACAACCAGAATAAAGTAATTGTATTTTGGAGGAGGTCTTAGATATAATGGGGGGTATGAGGTAAACAATTTGGCCCTTTTCTCTATCCATTCAGCCACTATCTCAAGCTCTCTGCTCTATTTCCCTGACTGCAGGTATTTTCTTAGTAGACAATACATCATTTAATAGTTATGTCTAAATTAAGGTAATTTTCTCTTGGGTTCTGTAGCTTTCTTATAATCTCTTGGTAGATACTACTTAATCTATACCCTGGCCTTTCTCCATCTCTACCTTATTAGATATGTGCATTGTCCAAATTTCTTAGAACCCCTTTTGTTTAACATTGAACACATAGTCTGTGATTTCATACATTTCCAAGCCTATATGCTGCTCCTTTCCAGATTGATCTCATAAAATTCAAATCTACACATGCAGCTTTTTACTGGGCATTTCTCACACTGAACCCAGAGACTTTTTTTCCTCAAATTTGTTCTTTCCCAAGTGTACTCCTCTCTTGATGAATAGCTTCCCCATCTAAGTAGGAACCCCCAAACAGAAAACTTGTCATCTTTAACACTTCCTTTCCTTCTCCTTCAATTGCCACATACAACTAACAATTCTAACTTCTGACACTTGAATGTGTCTACTTCTATCCCAATTGCCACTTCTTCCTCTTCAGGATCCTTCTTAATCATACAACAGCTTGTATGTGGTCTCTTAGCTATTATTACAGTGTATTTCTAAGATGCAAATGGAATCATGTCATTCAGTGATTCCTCATCATTTAGGTGATTCTTCATTACCTGGTCCACAGCCTCCTCTGCAGCCTATTATCTCTTACACTTCACTTTACAATTCATCCATAATGAACTTATTTTAGATCCTCAATATACCATGTCCTCCTGCCTCCCAGCCTTACCTGGAGAAAGGGAGAGTGCTCAAGCTGGTAAAAGTTTGTAAGCTAAAATCTAAGAAACATACTAAATTGAAAATTAAATTTTAAACAAAACAAAACTAAACTAATAAACTCTTGGTAAAGATAACATATGAAAAAAATGCTTTAACTAAATTCTTCTCCGCAAAGCTTTGGTTTTGATTTGGAAATATAAGTGGGTTTTGTTAAAAGGGGAAAACTGGGAGACCTGAAGAACAATAAATCTTTCAACAGAAGCATGAAGAGGTTAGATATGCTCCCTTCAGTTTATCTTCCAAAAACCAAAAACACAACACACCCTCAAGGTATATTCCTCAAATAATAAATAAATAAATAAATAAATAAATAAATAAATAAATAATAAAAAAGGTATATTCCTCAGTAAAACTGGCCCTTGAGGTTACATGAGTGCTCTAGAATCAAAATGCCTGGGTTCAAATCCTGATGTAGATATTAGTAGATGTGTGTTGGGTAAGTTACTTAAACTCTTCATCTATATAAATGGGGAAGATAAAACTTATAAGGATAAGGATGAATTATCCTGTATGTGTAAGTATTTAGAACAGTGCAAGTATTCAAATAACAGTAGCACTAGTAGTGGCAGTGGTAGTGGTAGTGGTGATGACCATCATCATAGTAGTGGTAGTAAAATTCCTACTGTTGTTACTGCTATAGCATAAGAACCTGGAACAATTTCTTAACAAGAAATTTTCTTTGCATGTTACTTTTGTAAACAGATTTTAAAAAGACAGTTTTTCTTGTTCATCTACAAAAAACTAGCTAAATCAAAAGTTTGTATACAAAGTATTTCTATGTAGTTGTAAAGATTTTCTCTTTAATTAGCATATTGTTTTCTAATATTGTTGCAACAACAAACATCGAAAGGAAAACAGAACTTGTCCAGTATTTATCATACAGAGGTATTCAAATGAACAAGTTAGCATATCCCTGAAATTTACAAAAATTAACTGAAGATCCACAATTTCTAGCACAGAAGTAATTGTGAACTATAGGGAAACTAAGCAACTATAAAGAATAAACTCATACTTTTCACTCCACTTTTGAATATATTTGAGAATTTTCATAAGCCAATCCACAAAATGGCAATAACCCAATATAAGAGTTACTTCTAAAACTTATTACTGAGCATAAAGTTGGAAATGAAGGGACTGCACAATATAAAATGTATACAATTCAACCTATATGCTAAAAAGATGGACAACTTCTATTTCATTTCCTCCACCCTTTTATATAGTAAACATGCCTTTATCTTAAACCTTAGTATACATCAATGAGTCCGTACAGGTGGGCAGAAAGAAACAAGTATGCATCCAACACCTACTGTATGTGTCATTTAGGTCATTTAATTTTACTCTTCTCAACAATCATGACAGTTACCTTATTCTTATCCTGTTTTCAGATAAGAAAATGGAAGAAAAAGCTGAAGGAAGTTGCTCATTGTTGCAAAGATACTAAAAGATGAAATTCAAAGCTCAAAAGTTTCCCAATACAGCATTCTGGGAATGAGCTGAATTTTCAAACTGTCCTCAGTGACAATAATCTGCTACCTCTTTTTGCAACTTTTTCTTTCTAAGACCTTTCCATCCTAATTAGATTCCACCACCAAGACAAGACTATGAACAGTATGTATGAGAATAGTAAATGGCATATATATTTTTGCCATGGTACACATTCTTCACCAATAAAAACTTAACATAATAAGGAAATATATGGATGATCATAAAAGAATTATTTTCTAGAAAACTTTTCTCAGTCCCACTTCACTACTGTTACACAAGATACAAAATAACTTGTGGCATTTACCATCATTAACAATGCCTTCATTTATCCTTTCACCTACTTTCTCTTTGCTACACATCGACCAAATAGGGCAAGTATTATTATCCCTATTTACCACATGAGCACCCCAACTGAGACAAAATAACTGACTTGTTGGTCAACAATATGGAACCTGAAACATCTCTGAATCCATGCTTTTCCTCCTGCCTTAAGCTGAAAACCCCTTTCCTTCACCCATTCAAAAGCAAAATAATGGTTAATGGAGTAAACATCCATACCTGCTGTGATCAAGTAAGCTGCAACAATATTGTGTTCAGTCTGTGAAAAGACGGAGCCATCTTCATTTTTAGAGTCTGTACTGTTGTCTAAATTATTCCTTAGCATTTTGGAGGAAGAAATTGAGACAGCCTTCATAATGAGCCTTCAATAATTATGAAATGTTTTAAGAACCAATGAAGGAAGAATTTTCAGAACCAATCAGTTCCACTCAAAGACCTCAAAGAAGGGCCTTTTCATAGATGCAATCTTAACAAATTTAATTGGGCTGGAGAAGAAAGGATTTTAAATCCCAGAACAAGGAAAAAGCTTATTAGCAGAATAAAGAGAAATACCAAGCACCACACATTTTAAACACTTTGGGCATCAGTCTTGTATCTAAGGAGATTATGAAGTGCACACCTCCCATTAAAACAATAAACAAACTCAAAATCAGCAGGAGTTGACTTAACTCATTGTTGCTGGAAATCAGTTCTGAAATTAAAAACCAAACTTGGTCACCTAAAACTTTTCAGATTAAGTTTCCTTTCTGTTGAGCCTTTCAATTTTTTTCATTTGTTTCTTTTCCTTAACAATTTGAATAATCAGACATAAATAAAAAAGTAATCTTTCTATCCTTCCAAATCTCACTGCCCTAAAGGTAGTAATATTTTTTGGCTTAGATCTTCTGTTTTTCTTTGCTTATACAAACACATATTCATACTAGGATTTGAAGTTTCTCTCGTTTTTTTTTTTCTTTTAAGCAAAAATGGGGAGATATGCATATAAAATCATTCTGTAACTTTTCTTCCTCAAAGTCCTATCATAAATCCCAGGTCAATAAATTTAAGTCTAACTTATTAGTAGTTTGTATTTCATAGCATGGATATGTATGATCTACTTCACAGTCTAAGTACCTTACTTAATTTACCCTATGCTAGGGATCCCTGGGTGGCGCAGCGGTTTGGCGCCTGCCTTTGGCCCAGGGCGTGATCCTGGAGACCCGGGATCGAATACCACGTCGGGCTCCCGGTGCATGGAGCCTGCTTCTCCCTCTGCCTATGTCTCTGCCTCTCTCTCTCTCTCTGATGACTATCATAAATAAATAAAAATTTTTAAAAAAAAAATTAAAAAAAAAAATTTACCCTATGCTTTGATATGCACAATTATCAGATAACAATCACAGGATTTATCAGCAAAGAATCTGGATGCAATCATTCATCTTGTAAGGTGCAGGGCAATTCTAATATTCTGGACCATACTATAATAACCCAAAAAGTAGGTTACAGAAATGGGTTATAATATAGCATGAAAATTGTTAGAATAAAATATCCCTACCATCTTTTCCCCTCCATTATTTATGTCATATAATATTACTAAAATCTGATTCTTCTCAAATAGCTATTTTTTCAAAATCAGTAACTTCAGAGAAATGCTACATGTACCAAAGTTAACAGTGTAAGCATATAGCAAAACCACTAGAGGGCTATATATACCCACTTAATTTAATTTAGAACTCCTAGAACGGCATAGCAGGAGAGGACCCAAGATAATCCTTTGCCTCAATTCCTCCACACCATGTACAAAATAAAGCTAAGGGACACCTGTGTGGCTCAGCTGGTTAAGCATCTGCCTTCTGTTCAGGTCGTGGTCTCATCATCCTGAGATGAAGCCCTACTCCCTGCTCAGAAGAGTCTACTTCTCTCTCCCTCTGCCCCTCCCCACTTCTCGTGCTCTCTCCTAATCTGTCAAATAAATAAAATCTTTAAATTTTTAAAAAATAAAATGAAGTTGAACCAGGTTGATCTGCCCTAGATCTTATAACTACCAACACTCAAATTCTTATAAATGTCAAGTAACAATCCAAAGAGTATCTATGTGAGGAAAGTGAATCTCATCAGATTCCAATATCAAAATATTTTCAAATATTCCCTAAAGCAATTACCATAACACCTAAGAGGAATCTCCCTTTTAAAAAAAAATCTCTGGGTTGTTGGGTTTTAAGTTTTGTTGTTTGCATTCAGTATGTAGAATAAAACAAAAATTATTTTTCTTTGGTTCATAGGTTCATATTCCCTTCCTTTTCTGTAATGGATTGTACTTAATTGTAGCATCCATTTAAATCAGCAACCATTTAAATCTTCCAGAAATAATTTTTTCTATTTATAAGAATGAAAGAAAAATAATTCCAAATGCATCTGTTGTAGATAAAATCTTTACAGGTATGAATGTGGTGAGTATTCAAACCACTTGTTCATGTTTCCTTTATGATACAGGAAAAGATATATTGGGATGAGGCTTAGAATACTAAGAAATAGAACTATAAGCATATCCTGTTTACATATAGCTCACAATTCTTTAATCTGATAAACTTCAACTGGCCTGAAGTCAATCCTTTCCTAACTCTTCCCAAATTTCTAACAGTGTCAGGAAATATTGCTTGTATTCCACTAAACTGTTTCATTGCTATGACAAGTACATTTTAACATGATGCAAGCAATCAAGATGTTATTCAGTTAACAACTCAAAAGACATTACGTGAATAATCATCAAAATATCTTTTACAATGGAACTCAGTGATATTTACCACGCCACAGTACAGAATTCACTGTTAGGCTCCCTAAACATGTGAACTTCATTCAAAACTAAATGCCCCAAAGGAAACCCAGAGGGATACTGGGTGGCCCAGCAGTTGGGCATCTGCCTTCGGCTCAGGGTGTGATCCCAGGGTTCTGCGATCAAGTCTCACATTGGGCTCCCCATAGGGAGCCTGCTTCTCCTTCTGCCTATATCTCTGCCTCTCTCAATCTCTGTCTCTCAGGAATAAATAAATAACATCTTTTAAGAAAAGAAAAAAAAAAAAAAAAAGGAAATCCAGAAAACTGTTGAGGAAAAATAGGGGGAATTAAGATGTGAAAATAAAAGTATAAAGATAACCAATGACCAAAAGATGTAAAAGGGGAAACCTCCAAGTAATTTGTCTACTGATCTACACATTGCTTCCATCATAACCATCTGAGACTTTTAAATGTCAAAAAAAGCATAGGACAGTTGCACTATTATTTGTTCTTTGGACCATGCCATCATCACCCCTCTAATGTTCACTATGTCTTTTACAAACCAAGAGTAGAAACTCCGGCTTTAATTCTCAACCCAATTTCAACCCAACATTTCTAAAAAATCAAATAGCCTCCTTTCCCAAGTTGAAAAGCACTATTTCTTCCTGTGAAAATTTTTCAACATATTTTCATCATATATATTTATGGCCTACATGCTTATTAATTCTGCTATAATTCCATTAATCAAAAAAAGAGAAGTAAAACCTATATTGCTAATGCAGACAATACTATATGCTCAAGCATTCCAAGAGTTAATCAAGTATTAATTATTAGGTATAGTATGGTAGAAAGGAACAGCTAGAGAAACATCATTCTGAGAATGAATACGTGTGAGAAGAGAAAAAAAAAAATCAATGGCAGGGAAATGGTCCCATTATCACAGTATTCTAACTTGCTCTCATAGTTATATCTTGATACTACACTAGCAGTGGGCATCAAAAGTCAATTTAATTTGTAATGTCTCAAAAAAAAAATCTGAAATGTCTCTACCCAGGAATCTGAACATATTGCCAGGAATCTGAACAAATTATTTATGATGAATAATATCTTTTTTTCTTATGATGAATAACATCTTAAACCTTTAGAGTCCCCTTAAAAAAGTAAAATAAGAGTCAGTAAAACTTTCAGAATTCTATGTTGAATGAGAATTAAATGTTTCTCCAGAAATTTCTTGAACTTTAGTTCTTACATGAAAAGAGCTGTTCCAAGTTTAATAGATTCATACCCAACACTAAAATTTGCTAACCAATTATTAATTACAATTAAAGAAACTGCTTTTGTAACCTTTATGAAGGTTCACAAATGAAACGCAATAAAAAGTGCTGATATTTTCATATACAAAAGGCAAGGATTTTGAAAGGGGGTGTTAATTTATTAATAACGTTAAAGTACTGTTTCACTAACCTTCTTTTTAAAAATCAGTTATATACATAAACAAATCATTTTTTCTATCTGAAATCCACTGGGTTTTTTTTTTTTTTTTTTATCCACTGGGTTTAAGCTTAATTGTTCCCTTTAACTTCAAAAATTTGTTTTAATAAACACAGTTCTATTATAAGTTAAAGAAATAAAACATTTTATTTTAAAAATTCCAAGTATGCTTCAAATGAAAACTGCCCATTTATTAAGCCCCCAGAGTTCCAAGCGTTATACAAAACATTTAAACATTTGTTCATACTTTTAGAGCAAAATCGCTTATTCTGTTGTACTCATTTTTGCATGGTGATGACATTTTAGTTCCACCGTCATAAAATGACCAGTTCTTCCAGACTTGCTCAAGAAACAAGTTTCTGAGCCATTGACGTAGATCATGCAGGAAGTTTCTCTGTCAACTCTTACACTTAATGTCCTCTCCCTAATTAAGAGAAAATGAAAGTATTAAGGCTGTAGTAAATGAATTTTTAATAGCACTATAAATAAAATCTCAAGCTTAAAATCAACATTAATTCTTATACTATGTAGCCAACCAATTTACCAAATTTAACTGTCACTCATACTGCTTTTTCAAATTAATTCCGCAAAACAATTAAAAGTAGGTGAAAAAATTCAAAGGGAAAATCAAGAAAGTGACATAAAATAAAGATCTAAATTAGGCTAAAGCAAAGAACACCATGGTGTTCCATATACTGGGGAAACAGAAATAAGACTGAATAAAAATTTAAAATGGTAGGTAATACCAATCCTAGAAATTCAGTGATTCAAAGACTATTTTTCCACACTCACCTCTGAAACCGCCTCCACCCCTTCCTCTGAAGCCTCCACCTCCACCTCCTCTTCCACCTCTAAAACCACCTAAAAATAAAGGAAATATTTATAAAAATTATGGTAGCCTATCCTAATCTGATAAGCCTAATAACCTACGTTACAATTTTTTAAACAAGAATCCTGTTTTAATGAATTACCAAACTTGTAACTTTAAAGTTCCATTTAGCCTTACTATTAAATGTATGAGTAATTCAACTTCTGCTGAATTACTTTTTTGATTAAACTAAGGCTTTTTATTCTAAGAACAAAAGGTAACAGATAGGGGTGGTTTCACTCTGAGGATATCATAATAAATACAATATTTAAAGTTAGTTGAGCCACATATGGACCATCACTGATGCTAACATATTTAATAAGAAAATTAAAAATTTTCATTTATCCAATACATATTTGACCTTCTATTTCAGTCTCCATTTTTACTTCTTTTGATTAACTTTGTAAGGAATGATGAATTACAATAAGAGGAAAAAACATATTCCCAAAACAGTGGTATGTAAATATAAAAGTTTTAAGAAAACAAATGAATTTTTTTCAGTGTCACATGAGAGACTGAATACAGAATGGGAATGAGGGGGATCTCATTAGTGTCTTAAAAATATTTCAAAAAGATATATCCAGATTTCTTAAAGAGATTATCTCCTAGCTATCTGGATCAAAAAAAAGCATATTTAGAATGAAATAATTAAATTGAGAAAGGCAAAGTTAGAAACAGACTTCTTTCTCCTTTCTGTTTCCATAACAGAAGATATCCAACCAATTTTTGGCTCCTGTTCCCAACTACTTAGGCTCTGCCATCATCCTGTCCCCCACCACACCACTACTCAGATCTAGGCATACTCAATACTGCACCACACCTTATCCCCAACCCTGCTCATCATCTAATGGTCCACAATGGTGAATGTACCAAAACTTTAGGAAATACATATATCAAAATGCTGAAATCAAAGCAATAAATTTATTGGTAAGTCTTTGACATAACATCAGAAGATAGAATCTGGATTGCCAATTAACTGGGCAAATTAATTTTTGTAAGCCACCCATTTCCACATCTAAAATAAGGCTATCACCTATCTCACAAGGTTTTGCTGAATATTAAAAGAATACACATAGATATTAAAAGAATACAACTAGCTCTCAGCATATAATCAACACCCAATAATATTAATTAAAAAACTAAAACTCAGTCAAGATAATCTTACACTTTATAAAATGCAAAACAAAACATGGATAACCCCAAAGATAAAATCCCTCAAAATTATACTTTATTAGATTTTTTAAAAAAAATAAGTCATTGAAACAAAGCATTATTACTATGGTAATCTGTCAAGATTTGAAAATAGCTTTTCTAAAAAAAAAACATAAAGGAGGTTTGCCTATATACAAAATTAAGTTGTACTGTGTGAATTGGCTGCAAGTTTGAAATCTCACTAGAAAATTTCCCCAAAAAACAACTTACCACCTCTACCACCTCTGCCACCGCCTCCTCTTCCTCCTCCTCGACCTCCTCTGCCACCACCTCTTGGAGGTCCCTTCTCACCTGGAGGTCGAGGTAAAAACCTCTGCAGTGGTAGCAGTTTATATGGGTCTATATAAAACTGGAAGTATGACAGAAACAATTAGTGTGATGGCTTGGGAAGTGATACAGTATGATCATTAAGGATCTACACACTAGACTCAAGACTGCCTAGGTTCAAATCTCAACCCTATTAACTACTGTGTAACCGTGGGCAAAGACTTAATTTCTCTGTGCCTTCATGTCCTAATCTATCAGATGAAGAGAATGAAGCACCTACCCCATAGTCTTCTTGATGATCAAAAAAGTAATGTATACAAAGCCCTTAAACTTTCCACACGATAAGCATTACAAGCATATAAATAAAAATGAAGATCAATCCAATCTCATTTCTCTTTATAAATAGATGTCTTCTAAAAATTAACTACCTTTTCACAATAGAATTGCCCTTAAAACTATTAAGAATTTAACATTAAAATTCAAAATGAAGCACACACTATTTATTTCGAAACTCTGAAATATTTGAAACTTTGAAATATTGAAAACTATTTCAAACTACTGATCAAATCAGTAAGTATTTGCTGAACATACAAAGTAATAAAGGATATGCATAAATTAAACCCATTCTATTATTCAGGATTAAAGAGATTATTTTTCATAATAATGAGACATAATGAGGCATATTTCACAATTTTACATAAAACATGCATAAGGAGTTTCAAATGATAATGTATTACTTATAAGATGTCGGAATCCCTCTTTAGATACCACCTTTTATCACTCTTCCCAGAGTCCATTTTCTCAAAAGTAGTGTCTAGCTCTGCACTGCTCAATACAGTAGCCACTAGCCACATGTGGATATTTAAATTAATTAATTAACAATTAAAAATTCGGGCAGCCCCGGTGGCGCAGCAGTTTGGCGCCGCCTGCAGCCTGGGGTGTGATCCTGGAGACCGGGATCGAGTCCCACTTGGGCTCCCTGCATGGAGCCTGCTTCTCCCTCTGCCTGTGTCTCTGCCTCTCTCTCTCTCTCTCTCTGTGTCCATGAATAAATAAATAAAATCTTTTTAAAAAACACACACACAATTAAAAATTCAGTTCCTGGGACACCTGGGCAGCTCAGTGGTTGAGCATCTGCCTTTGGCTCAGGTTGTGATCCCAGAGTCCTGGAATCGAGTCCTGAATCAAGCTCTCTGCCGGGAACCTGCCTCTTTGTGTCTCTCATGAATAAATAAAATCTTTAAAGTAAATAATAAATAAGTAAATAAAATAAAAATTCAGTTCCTGAGTTACATTAGCCACATTTCAGGCGCTCAATAGCTACAAATGGTTACTGGTTATTTTACTAGGCAGGTATTTCCATCATTACAGAAAATTCAATTGGATATCCTAGGCTGGATAATGAGGACCTGAACCTGAGCAGTGGATCTAGAAATGAAGAGAGGTAGAATGTCCCAATTTAGCATCCGTGAAAAAAACAAACAACAACAAAAATACTTAATAATAAAGTCTCAGGGGCCCCTGGGTGACTCAGTCAGTTAAGTATCTGCCTTCCGCTCAGGTCATGATCCCAGGGTTCTGGGACTGAGCCCCACATTGGGCTCCCTGCTCAGTGGGGAGTCTGCTCCTCCCTCTCTCTGCACCTCCCCCCTGCTTATGCTCCATCTCTCTCTCAAATAAAATCTTTTTAAAAAATAATAAATCCTCAAATAAGTAATACTGTGACAAAAGGCAGGCATCCAGATCAAATTTAAGTGGCTATCACAGGCCAATTCTTTTTTTCAGGTCACCAAATAAGAAGCCTGGCTCTCGGGCCTGCCTGAAGCAGCTGAATTTCCCAGTGGCTACTTGCCAGTTTCTACAGCAGCCATATGCCAGCAAGAAGGCACTGTCCCCATCTAGAATCTCTTACACCAATCTGGGTTCTGTGCCCACCACTCCATTGGCTCCATGACCTTTTGCCCTGCCTGTTGCTAAGTCCAAAGAACTCCGCGGCAGCACTTTGCCATAGCTGACCACTTCTATTCTCCTGACTCAGAAGATAACTACTTTTATGAAACTCTCCTGGTTTGCCTCCTCCTTTACTGGTGTTATTCTTAGTCTCCAGATAGATATAAAATTTAGGAGATACCCCAAAGCTCTTTTTCTTACTCTTTCTTTTTTTTTTTTTTTTTTTATGATAGTCATACAGAGAGAGAGAGAGAGAGGCAGAGACATAGGCAGAGGGAGAACCAGGCTCCATGCACCGGGAGCCTGACGTGGGATTCGATCCCGGGTCTCCAGGATCGCGCCCTGGGCCAAAGGCAGGCGCCAAACCGCTGCGCCACCCAGGGATCCCTGCGCCACCCAGGGATCCCTCTTACTCTTTCTTCCTAGACTGTATCATGTACTATCTGCACAATGACAACCTGCAATCCCATCACTAATCCAGGCTCTTCCTTTGAGCTCCTATGTGAATAACTCACAAGTGCTTCAAACTCATCATGTCTAAAAGTGAATTCATCATCTTCCCCCAATTTCCTTCTTCTCCGGTGTCTCCCATTTTGGTACATGGTGACACCATCCACAAAGATCTGAAATCAGACATCTGAAAGATGGTGATATTTTTAACTTCAATTGCTAATCAACTACCAAGATCTATCAATGCTACTTCCTGTATTGTTCATAAATCCATCCACTTTTCTCCATTTCCACTGTCATTATTACCCTGGTCCGAAACAACATTTCTTCTGGGACTGATGCAACAGTCTCTGACCTGGCCCCTTCACATACAGTACTAACCCCTTTCCAGGGTGTTCTTTAATTTTTCTGGTGCTCTTTTTAAGTGTAACTTAACTGTATTTATCCTAATATTTAAAAACAAAACTAAAACTAAATGCTTTCCCATGACCTAAGGCCTTAGTAACCCTGCCCCTGCCTACCTCTCTAGACCCTCCTAAATGATCTATGTCCAAGCTACACTTCAGCCTTTTTCAGATCCTTAAACTGGCTGTCTCAGAGACTTGTACAGTTTTCTCTACTTATAATGTGCTTCCCACCTGTTTGAATAGCAGTGGTTCCCAAGTACTAATCTAATTACATCAAAATTATCCAGGAGCCTGCCTTTTTACAATTGAAGCCTGGTCCCTATCTGGGGACTTACCAGCTCCAATTTCTAAGAGTGGGACCAAGAAATACATGACCTTAAAAGCTCCCTTAGATATTCTGATGAGCAACAAGGTTTGGAAATCACCTCTAATCAACTTCCAGGTCTCAGCTTCTAGTTTACTCAGAAAGCCAATATACTAAATATGGTCCCACTACTAACATCCTCATGGCAATCTGCAGTTCTCCTTCACAGCATTTATCATGTTTTGAAAAATCTGTGAAATCATTTAATATCTGACTTCTCTCAAATAATGTTTCCTAATTTAACACTTTATTTAGAAAGTTTGATCATATAAGCTTTCAGTAAGAATCTTACATAAACGAAAAAACATACTCTGGCAGTTACAGAATTTGCCTAAGAGTAATTTCTGAAAGCTTGTATTAAATTACTTTTAAGGATCAGTAAGCTCAACATTTAAAGTACAGAACATATCAATTTAAGAGCTTCACTAGTGATATACTGGAGGGTTCAAGTGCTCTAAGTAGCACTGTCCTAAGGAAGGTCATTTACTTACAAAACCAAAGATCCTACTTATCAGAAGCTTCACTCACCTTCTGCAGTTTTTTAAAGGAAGATGCCTTCATATTTTCTGACAATTTAACAGAAAAATACTATTAGTTACATTAAGGAATAAGCAATTAAGATCACGAGAGGTAACCTTCTGAATTCCTATGTAATTCTAAAAACAAAGCTATATGGAAATATCTAGGAAAAGTAAGAAATAAGTTTCCAAGAGGTAATGAAGTTTTTATTTTTAAAACTTCTAATTCCACGCTATTTCAGTAGCATCATCATAATCAAAGCAAAATACCTTAATCCTGTAGCACTTATCCAAATTACTTCTAAAACCTTCCAAAAAGGAAGTTACTCTATTATAGTCTTCCTTTTCAATATGGGGAGATACATTCTCTTCTCTTGATTCTCCTTTATGTTACAATCTTACCAATACTCTCTCCCAATTGAATAAAACAAGAAGTTTAATTAAAACAATACTTAGCTCCAGAAAAAAGCAAATGGTAACCTTTTAATGAGATCACTGGGTCTTCTAATGAAAAAGGATACAAAATCTCTAAGTTGTCCAAATATTTCATCCACTTTACCAATTTGTTCTTTGTTCTCTAAATAAACTGGAGCATTAAAATAAGGCACCTTATTTTCGTCTGTGGTACATTTACAAACTATGTCATCTTCACAGGGATGCAGGAACTCTCCTAATACTGAAATAGGACAAGAAAATGTTAAAATATAAAACAGTTTCAAATGATATTGACCAACATCATCTGGAAGCTTTCTTCTTGGGTACCTGGGATTTCATTTATCTGTTCTCCTCTGAGGCAAAAAAAAAAAAAAAAAAAAAAAAAAAGCCAAAAACTCCACATTAGCTCTGTGACCTGGGGTAAGATTCTTTTCTCTGATTCACTGTCCTATTCTTAATAAGGGCAAATAGCAATACCAACACCCTACATATATTACTATGAGGAATAAACACAATAATAAATGTCAGGTGCTTAGAAAGGTGCCTGGCACATTAAGGCCATCCAACATATAACAGGTGTTTTATTATAACAATAAGTATTATTATTAAACACCATGCTTACATTCTGTCTCTTCATTTCCCCAGTCCCTAATTGTAAATCAGTCTTTGTTCTCCTTTTTTCCTCCCTTTTTATAACTTCCTACTACCACCTCTTTACCAATGACTCTTCACTCTTTTTCAGGGACGTGTGGAATCCAAAATAACTAGCTTTATTTCTGACCGTCACCCCAAACTAAAAAACTCATCACATCCCTCCAAAACCAATTATTCATCCCTATCACCCAAAATCCAAACCTGGAACCTTTTACTCCCAAAAATTAGCCAAGTTCTACTGAATTTATTTCCATTGAAATTCCTCTCCCATCAAACCCGTCCTTTTTTCCTCCTCACTTTCACTACCCTCACAGTGCATCATGCACGGACTGTTGCATGCTTGTGGGCTGGGACCTATGACTCTAGCCATTGCACTCTTCAAACCATTTTGCACACTGATCCAACCAGTGTGAGGTTGCACTCTCTTCATCACTTCTCCTTTTTGATGTAGGCTTCTACTATCAAATCTGTCTCACATCCCAGGACTTCCATCCCACCTCATTGATAATTACTTCAAATCTACTCTCATTGGGTTTTTTCCTTGGCTTCCCTCCCCTCTGTAGATTCCCTAACAAGCAATTTTCCTCACTTCTCTTATTTATGAAAAGCAATGGAGAGCACGGGCTTTGGAGTCAGAAAACGTGGCTTTGTAGCTCAAACGGATCACTTATTAATATGATGCCAGCAAAGAAACTTATTACTACGACCCTAGCAAAGAAACTCAACTCTCACGGTTTTCTTACCTGTAAAACGGGGACAACAAGAATAAACACACAGTATTGCCTACTTAATAACTTCCTTTCAGCCCAAGCTCAAGTTCCACCTCCACGACGCATTCTAAGTGTTGTTCTGCTTTCTTGATCTCCCCTTTACATTTGAGCGCTACAACACGATTGTAAGTCAGCTTACAGCATCTCCAGACCCGATTCCCCAACCAAGCAGCAACTTCCATAGGAGAGCTGCTAGAGCTACCTTTCAGCACGCTCACTTCCCATACTTAAACCCACAACCTCCGCCCCCAAGTAGGTTAAGCTTTGAAACCGACATACAAACTACGTGTTCCGGAGGTCCTTGGTCTTGGCCTTTGTTAAAGCCTCCGCGGCCACCTCCTCGTCCAAATCCTCCTCTACCACCACCGCCGCCTCGGAAATTACCGCCTCCACCTCGGAAGTGGTTGTTGCTTCCGCCGCGACTGAAGCCACCACCTCGATTAAAGCCTCCACGACCACCGCCTCGAAAAGACATGCTTACTCTACCTGGTAAGAAAAACAGTACGTATCTTTTTGGTCATTGTGGCCTCTGGGTCCACCACCCTCTGTGCCACGGTCAGAACATCATACAGCGGGACAGTAATAAGTGCAGCAACCTTGCCACCTCACCCAAGGCCAAGCCGCCAGAGATGAACCCGAGGGTGAGGAGTGTCACCTTCCCGTTGCCCTGTGCGCGCGGACCGACCGCTCACCAGCCTCTCCGCCCCCGGTCAGTATCTCCTCCCCCAGCAGGCAGAAAGGTCTTCACGCCACATTCCCTTCCTTCCCCCCTCCCTCCGTAGCCAGTCCCGCGTCCAGACATCCTCAGACCCCTCTGCTCGCTACCGCAACGCACCGGAGCCACGTGCACCTCAGGCCCCGCTGCCCCCACCCACCCGCCAGCCCGGTACTTCCGCCGTGAACGAGCCTCCTCGGCCACCGTACCGCACAAAGGTGGCGGGGAGCGACCAGAAATTCGAACGACTGATTTACAAAAAAGCCAGTCACCGGCAGAACCGGGGGCGCTGTCACATTTCCAAAACAGCCTTCAGCGCTGGAAGAGCGGCAATACGACCCACCGTCAAACAGTAGTTTACGGCAGTCACGTCCGCTTGCCTACGGAGGAGCGGAGGAAATGACGTATAATAGTGGCGTCCGTTGAATCGAGAAGTGGCCGGAAGTGCGGCCGCGCTGTTGCCCCGGGTGATGGTTGGCGTGAGAGTTCCGCCCCCCTCTCCCCGGGACCTGGCGGTTCCAGGTGGCTGGGAGCTGGTGGGGAGCCCTGGCTTCTCAGGCTGCAGAATGGTCTCCTCGTTGGTTAGTTCGTCGCCAGCCCCAGCAATTGTACTGCCCCATCTCTGAGTTTGCAGCTGCGCTGTACCCAGGGGTGGATCTGGTGGGGTCGCAACCCGCGCAGGGCTTCCTGCGTTCTGCTGAGCGCGTCTGTTTCTTCCGGACCTTTTGAAGTAAGCTCGACTGCGAGGTGAACTGTGGCGGTTCTTTTGTCCTGTCGTTACACTTCGTTAAAGGAAGGGGAAAAGTGCGTGCATGTGTGTTCTTTTCTTTAAAAATGTTTTTTCTAAAAATAAAATAAGTTAAAATGTTTTTTCTTTAAAAGCATATTTTATGTAACAAAAAACGAAGCCGTATTTTAAAAAAATTATTTTAAAGATTTCATTTATTCATTCAGGAGAGACACAGGCAGAGGGAGAAGAGGCTCCATGCAGGGAGCCCGACATGGGACTCGATCCCGGGTCTCCAGGATCACGCCCTGGGCTGAAGGCGGCGCTAAACTGCTGAGCCACCGGGGCTGCCCTAAGCTGTATTTTTATCTTTTACGCCAAATAGTTTATTTAATTTGTCAAGACTTTTTTTTTCTTTTTAACCTTTTAGTTAGGTGATCTCTACACCCAACCTAGGGCTCGAACTGACAGCTGGGAGGGAAGAGTGGCAGGCTCTTCTGACTGAGCCGGCCAGGGGTCCCTGGAGAGGAGGTTTTGAGCACTGACACAGGCCATGGACCATCTATGCTACAAGCCCCTCTATCCTTTTTTTCCTTTAAGACCTTAATACCTAATTTAAGCTTCCGGTGAGATTTCTCTACCAAGGAAAGCTAGTGATCTCCTATTTGTTAAATTTGGTTGGTCTCTTTTATACTGGAATCTTTCGAGACCTTCCTTCCTTTGGTATTTGACACAGTCCACCTCCTCTTCTTTGAAAGGGTGCGGATTGGTACCTGCTTCAGAGGGCTGATGTAATTGGGAAAGAACTTTGTGAACTTCGCTATGGGAATACTAGTGATGTAGTTTTGGAAATATAGGTGAGGTTTGCTGGGGTGAAGTCCAGAGCCAACCACCAAGAAAGAATTCTTGAGATGTCTTTGGTGCAAAATGGTGGTGGGGGGGGGGGGTTGTTTGTTTTTTTGTTTGTTGTTTGTTTGTTTGTTTGTTTGTTTGTTTAAAGCATGGGGGCAGGACCCACAGGCAGGAAGAGTGCTGCTGCCCCGGGCTAGTGAGGGCTGGCTGATTATATACCTGAGAGTTGAAGGTAAGGAAAAGGGAAGTTTCAAAAAGATTTCCATATGTTGGGGAGGACCTGTAAGATACTGGAGGCCTTGCAGTTGTCAAGTTGATATGAGAGAGCTTGGGTCTTGCCTCATGGAGTTGAAGAATGAATCTCATGGACAATAGAGAGTGAGCAAAGCGATAAAAGTTTAGTAAGCAGAGGGAAACCTGGGTGGCACAGCGGTTTGGCGCCTGCCTTTGGCCCAGGGCACGATCCTGGAGACCCGGGATCGAGTCCCACGTCAGGCTCCCGGTGCATGGAGCCTGCTTCTCCCTCTGCCTGTGTCTCTGCCTCTCTCTCTCTCTCTGTGACTAAAATAAATGAATGAATGAATAAATAAATAAATAAAGTTTAGTAAGCAGAGGTACAGAGAAATCTCTCAGAAGCCAGAGGGGTCCCCACAGGATTGCCACAGGGCTTTTAGTGGCAGTCTTTGAGAACCGGGCCAGGGAGCCCTATGGCCTTGACATTCTTGTGCAGTCTTGGATTGATCAGAGAGTATTGATAACACCATAATGACTGACTTCTTTGTGGTCTGGTGAGTTTCCGTGATTACTTAGGAAACCATCAAAGGGAGATACTCCCCAACATTTTGGAGCTAGGAAGCCAGGTTTATTATTTTTCTCTGTTTTTACTGTCTTTGTTTTCTTGGGATGGGTGGGAGCCTGACTCTGGACCTTTCATTTATGGGAACCCACAGATTTCTGGGAACTTGATTCTCAGCCTTTCCCTTAACTTTCCCTGCCTAGCCCCATTTGCGGCTCATTCCTACATCAAAGTTAAGGTTGTTTTTCCTCTAGCAGGGCATTAACATTAAGATACTTGGGAACTTCCTGGGGGAAAGTCACATATATTCCCACCCAGGAGTGGAAGGGGGTGTTGCAGGGTGTGAGCTTGTGCTTTGTTCTCAGCTAGCCTTCTGTTCCCTCATCACTAGGAATTACAATATGTCTTCTGCACTATTCTAAGCCCCTAAGAAGCCTACATATAAAAGGAACTTGATAAATGTATTTTTATTCATATTGGTAAATGTATTTTAAATACTGTATATCATGAAGAATATTACTCATAACTGCCCTGCTCTATTTTGCTTTGCATAACTGCCCTGCTCTATTTTGCTTTGCTTCATTTAACTTTTATGTTCAGCGTTTAGCTCCATTTGGGGTCCACTGTTATTTCTAACTCACTGTGATAAAAATTATTGAAGTTTTATAAGACCTTCAGGATTACCTGGTTCCCCTTTATTTTACTTCTTGACAGCAAGAAAGTAACATTCAGAGACGTGAAGTAACTTCAGCCACTTAGAGGAACAAAGTAGAACCCTAGAGTCTCAGAGTTTTCAGTCCGTTTCGGTCCCACCCCTCACCTCTTATTCTTCCCAAATTGTGCGTCATTCCAGTTCCCTGTTAGTCTTCATGATAGCACCATACCCTTGGTTTCTGAATCTTTGGACTCAGACCTCTGAGTACTCTCCTCTATCATTGTTATCAATCTAATTTGTTACACAATAAGAGAAACTAATACAGATTTTGGTTCTCAGCGCAAACAGGATGTTTGCGCTGAGAAGTGGACTGTGGTAATACTTCCAAGAAAATAGGCGAGATTTTGCCAAATTCTTTGAAGATCAAGAATGGCTGCAGAAACTAGCCTGCTTAGGAGACATTTTTTCCTTACATGACCTTGTTGAATTGGTTGAGTATGTGGGGCTCAATCTCACGACCTTGAGATCATCACATTGGACTTTAAGTCATGTTTGTAAAACAGTTTCTAACAAAGTGTAAAACAAGAAAACTACACAAGGAAATCAGAAAGGAAAAATGAAATCTTTATAATTCACTCTTAATGACAAGCTCCATGTTTTGCAATCACAAAATTACAAAACAGCAGGGAGGCATCTGAGTCATAGCTTTACTTAGAATTTACTCCTTGATTTTTCTTTTAATCATATCAGGGAAAGTTTGTTTGCTCTCTGGTAGCTGTGGGTATGGAGAGGCTGGGGGAGGATAAGGAGATACAGTTCAAGAGGGAGAAGCTGATGCCATCAGCCTATCACTACCCTCTCAGTACAATTCAGCACTCACTAATTATCAATAGCATCCCCTATCTCACATCAAAAACAGAGTGGACTCTACCAAATGGACATAGTCATGCAGACACTGCCATATAGCTGAAAAATCTCTAGCAAAATTACTAACAGAGCTGCTTGATCACTTTTCATTACTGCAAGTACTGGCATTGCATGGAGAAGGAAAGTCAAAAAAATTAAAAATTTTCCCTTTTTTTTTTGAATTCCTAGTGACTTCTCACAGAACTCCTAACGGCATCTGCAGAACCCAACTGAGAAATCTACACTAGATTCTAAGTTCCCGAAGAATGGACACTACAGTTTGTTTTGGAATCCTAAGCATTTAGCACAGTGCCTATAAAAAAAAATAATGCCCAATAAGTATTTGTTACCTGAACTAAACTGAACTTTATAATTTGAATTTCTGACCATTTATTGTGTTTGTCAACGAAGTGACTACAGAATAATGGACAAAGAGATTATAAAAGAAATGGAGGGGGGATGCCTGGGTGGCTCAGCGTTGAGCATCTGCCTTCAGCTCAGGGCATGATCCCGGGATCCAGGATCGAGTCCCACATCAGGCTCCTTGCAGGAAGCCTGCTTCTCCCTCTGCCTGTGTGTCTGCCTCTCTCTCTCTCTCTCTCTCTCTCTCTCATGAATAAATAAATAAATAAAATCTTTTTAAAAAATGGGGGGAAAAAGAGAAAGCATATAAGTAGCATACATCCATTTGTGCTACTGAAAAGTTAGTAATTAAAATTAAAATTCTTGGTAAGGAGATATTCTAAACAACAGAGAAGAGAAAGGGCTGAAAAACCTTATACTAGAACAAGATGTTCTAAGGACTTAGCCAGGGATCCCTGGGTGGTGCAGCGGTTTGGCGCCTGCCTTTGGCCCAGGGCGCGATCCTGGAGACCCGGGATCGAATCCCACGTCAGGCTCCCGGTGCATGGAGCCTGCTTCTCCCTCTGCCTGTATCTCTGCCCCTCTCTCTCTCTCTGTGACTATCATAAATAAATAAAAATTAAAAAAAAAAATTTAAGGACTTAGCCAAAGTTGACTATAAATTGGAAACAATATGAACTCATGACTTTCTTTTTTAAAACTTTTATTATTAAAATTTCAAACATAAAAGTTCAGAGAGCAGTATAACAAACCTCATAATTCAGTTTCAACAATTACCAGCATTTTGCAAATCTTGTTTCATCTATCCCTTCCTTATTATAATATATATAATTATAAATTATGCATATAAACATTTTTTTTTAGATTTTATTCATTCATAAGTGAAACAGAGGCAGAGACATTGACAGAGGGAAAAACAGGCTCCCCACAGGGGACCCGACATGGGATTCAATCCTCGGACCCAGGATCATGCCCCGAGCCAAAGGCAGATACATAACCACTGAGCTACCCAGGCATCCTTAAAATATTTTATTTTATTTTTTTTTAATAAATTTATTTTTTATTGGTGTTCAATTTACCAACATACAGAGAAACACCCAGTGCTCATCCCATCAAGTGCCCCCCTCAGTGCCCGTCACCCATTCCCCCCGCACCCCCTGCCCTCCTCCCCTTCCACCACCCCTAGATCATTTCCCAGAGTTAGGAGTCTTTATGTTCTGTCTCCCTTTCTGATATTTCCCACACATTTCTTCTCCCTTCCCTTATATTCCCTTTCACTATTGTTTATATTCCCCAAATGAATGAGAACATACACTGTTTGTCCTTCTCCGATTGACTTACTTCACTCAGCATAATACCCTCCAGTTCCGTCCACTTTGAAGCAAATGGTGGGTATTTGTCGTTTCTAATGGCTGAGTAATATTCCATTGTATACATAAACCACATCTTCTTTATCCATTCATTTTTCGATGGACACCGAGGCTCCTTCCACAGTTTGGCTATTGTGGCCATTGCTGCTAGAAACATCGGGGTGCAGGTGTCCCGGCGTTTCATTGCATCTGAATCTTTGGGGTAAATCCCCAACAGTGCAATTGCTGGGTCGTAGGGCAGGTTTATTTTTAACTCTTTGAGGAACCTCCACACAGTTTTCTAGAGGGGCTGCACCAGTTCACATTCCCACCAACAGTGCAAGAGGGTTCCCTTTTCTCCACATCCTCTCGAACATTTGTGGTTTCCTGCCTTGTTAATTTTCCCCATTCTCACTGGTGTGAGGTGGTATCTCATTGTGGTTGTGATTTGTATTTCCCTGATGGCAAGTGATGCGGAGCATTTTCTCATGTGCATGTTGGCCATGTCTATGTCTTCCTCTGTGAGATTTCTCTTCATGTCTTTTGCCCATTTCATGATTGGATTATTTGTCTCTTTGGAAAATATTTTATTTTAAAAATATATATTCTTAAATTTGTGATTCCAAAATATTTTATCTTATAATTATTTATAAATTACTATTATATATTTTTTATTTTATATGTATGTATGTATTTGAGGGGGGGGCTAGAGTATTTTGTGGTAAGCTTCACATAGCATTTCATCCATAAATC
Source organism: Vulpes vulpes (assembly GCF_048418805.1). Classification (NCBI taxonomy): domain Eukaryota; kingdom Metazoa; phylum Chordata; class Mammalia; order Carnivora; family Canidae; genus Vulpes; species Vulpes vulpes. The sequence continues at coordinate 35,615,220 of NC_132783.1, forward strand.
TCCACCAGAGGACTTTTTTTTTCCCAGAGGACTTTCTAAACATATCACAATACCATTATCACACTAAACTAAAGTAATAATTCCTTAATATCAGCTAGTAACAGTCCATGTAGAATTTTCCCAGACTATTTCAAAATGACTTTTAATGGTTGCTTTGAGGGCAGCCCAGGTGGCTCAGTGGTTTAGCACCACCTTCAACCCAGGGCATGATCCTGGATGCCTGGAATCGAGTCCCGCATCAGGCTCCCTGCATGGGGGGTACTCTGCCTGTCTCTCTCTCTCTCTCTCTCTCTCTCTCTCTGTTTCTTATGAATAAATTTTAAAAAATAATAATTATGACAGCCCACGTATTTACTTGAACCTACAGACATATGTGCGTTTGTGTGTGTGCATAAAATAGTTGTCAAATGTTGATGTTATTAATTACAGACTGCTGAATCCTTTTTAAGATTTTGTTTGTATCAATTTGCTGACATTTTACTTGGACTTTTTGCACCTATAGTCATAAATGAAGTTAATCTTTCTTTTTATTTTTCTTGTGCTGTACATTCTGGTTGTATAGATCCTTGTTAGGATCTCTGCGTGGATGATTGTGCAGGAGAGGGGTACAGCGGGATGTGAGGCCTCAGGAGCTTTCCTATGGCTTATTTTTCAAATGCAGAGACTTCCTGAACCCCATGAAGTTGTATATACCTGGAATGCTTCTTTGCGTCTCCTGCCTCACTATCCACTCAGGAACTGCTAAGTTAGAACCTGTTGGGCAGAGAGCCTTCTGTAGACTTTATCTTGGAACAAATGCTGAAGTAAGTTGCCCCAAGAATGGGATACGGGCTCAGGGCACCTGACTGTCTCAGTTGACAGAGCAGGTAACTCTTTTGGTCTTGGGGTTTTGAGTTCAAGCCCCTCATAGGTTGGGGTAGAGATTACTTTAAAAATAATAAAAGAATGGGCTACTGGCTCAATTGTTCTGATCTTTCTTTAATTGACCACCTAGTCCATCACTTCTCTCAGATTCTACTGTCTCCATTTATTTTGTGGTTTCCCTTATTCTGGATACCTCGCTGTCACCTATATAACATTTCTTAAACTTTGAGTTTTGCAATTAATCTTTTCCTCTGTTATACATCTTCAGTAACTCTTCACTGTTTATATCCTATTGATGGAATCCCTCTTCAGTTTTTGATGGTGCAATGGAATTATTTTTATTTTTATATTTATTTTCAATGACATGTTGGGAGGGAAGAGATACTAACTATAGAGAATGTCAGTCATTATGAACCATCTATTACACTTTTTTAATTGTTGATAAGAAAGTCATTTTCTTCTATTGATTTTGTATCTAGTCATTTTAATAACTGACATTAGGTCTAATACTTTTTCAAGCACTTTTATCTAAGTAGACTCATTTTATCTGCAAATAATGGCAATTTTGTCTCTTCTACCGCAATATTTTTTTTCATATTTATTGCCTCCAATAGCAACAACAACATTTAAATACATCATCTTTGATTTTTATGGGTTTGCCTCTAGTGTTTCACCATTGTACATGGTGTTTACTGTTGGTTTCTATCCTTTATGATATTAATGATATTTGTTCTTTTTCCAGATTGCTCACTTTTTAAAAATTAAGAATTTATGTTAAACTCATATTAAACACCTTTTCCATATTTTATGATATAATTATACAGATTATCTTATTTAATCTATTTTAATTAATTAAAAATTTTAATATACTGAATTATATAAATAGATATCCTAATGTTGAACATCCTTGTAAATTTCTAAAATGCTCCCCACTTGGTCATTATATTGTTTTTAATATGGTGTAATTTGTAATGTATACTTTGCTAATATTTTATTTAGGATCATTACATATAAATGAATGATTATAATTATTAACTTAAAGATTTATTTCAGAGGCCTGTCTTACCATTTTTTGAGTATTGCTAATCAATTGGAGTGCTCGGGGCAGCCCAGGTGGCTCAGCGGTTTAGCGCTGCCTTCAGCCCAGGGTGTGACCCTGGGGGTCCGGGATCGAGTCCCATGTTGGGCTCCCTGTATGGAGCCTGCTTCTCCCTCTGCCTGTGTCTCTGCATGCCCTCCACCCCTCGCTCTGTGTCTCTCATGAATAAATAAATAAACAAATCTTAAAAAAAATAAATTGGAGTGCTTTTCATCTTTTTCTGTGTTCTAGAAAAGTTTAAATAACAGAAGAATGATCTTTCTTAAAAGGGTTAGTAAAATAAAATCTTTAAAAAAAATAGGGGCTCTTGGCTGGCTTAGTCAGTAGAGTATGTGACTCTTGATCTTGGGGTTGTAAATTCAAACCCCACATTGGGTGTAGATATTACTTAAAATCTTTTTAAAAAGAAAGAGTTAGTAAAAGTGTCATTAGGGGTTAAAATCTTTAACTTTTCTATTTTTTCTTAGCTATTAATTTATTTGAATTTTCTACCTCTCCTTGCATAAATTATTCTGATCATTTTATTTTCCTTGAAATTTTCATCTGGATCTTCAGATTATTTGATAAATTGCACATACTTTTATTACTTAAGGTTCTAAGTGACAAGCTACCAAACCAACTCTGAATAACTTTAGCAAAAGAAAATTCATTTGGCAGATAATAGGATGTTCAGACTATTGACAGAAGGCTAAGAAGTTAGGCTTAAGAACTGAGGATGGTCAGGAAGGTGAAAAGGAATCACAGGAAACTTGTCTTATAACTAACAGCTAAATTGTCTGACTGGTGCACTGCTGCTGCTGCTTCAATATATAATTCCCAATTGGTTCTTCTGTTCTTTTATCACTTAATTCAAGATTCAGACATGAGGAAAAAAGACTCTTTCATTAGTCTCTTCTCTAAAAGGGAATGGAAAGAGGCTGGATATGGATTTCTTAACTTGTTTTGAAAAGCAGGTGCTGGGAATTATTCTCCCACCCAAATAACCCATAATAGAAGAGCAATAATTCCACAAAGAGAATTGGGAACCTATTATGAAGGAAAATGGATGTTGGCAGCCCCCCTAAAAATTGCCACTTCAACAGCTTTCCTCTAAAATATTTAACCCTCTCTCTTTTTTAATTTCTCAAAATCATTCATTGGTTTATATATCAAATCTGCTACTTTTTTACTTTCTGGTTTCTTTACTATTGCTTATGTCTTTATTATTTCCTTTTTATCACTTGATTCATTTTATTCTTTTAATGCTATCCTGAGTTGTATGCTTTTATTGTTGTAAAAAATTTATAATTTGGATATTTTTGCTGTTGTTTTCTATTCATTCTAATCACCCCTTTGCTTTAAAATTGTTTCAGTTGAATTTCTTTTAGAGATAAGAACCTTGATGCTAGTTTTAGCAATATTATAAAGTGTATCAATAAGAATTTAGTCAGTGAAACCTAAACAATTGTAAGTATTTTAAACAGGAAAGAAGATCAGAAACAGTTCTTGTTCACATGGGATAAGCAACAATATACATTACAGTTTTTCCATAGATCTTATCTCCCATCTTCTGTCATAATAAAGTCTGAAGAGATTTGGATCATCTGGATTTCCTGTAAAGCATCACACTGTTCCATTACGTTGATGGTTTTACCTTGATGAGAGCAGGTAAGCGAGAGGTGGCTAGCCTGCTAAATGCCTTAAAAAGATACATGTACTCCAGGAGACAAAGCTTGGCACATCAATAAATTTTTTAGGAAACCAGTGCTTAGAAAACTGCCAGGATATCTTCTCTAAAGTAAAAGACAATTTATTTATCTTGAACTGCCTTCACAAAGAAGGAAGCACAAAACACTGAGGAATACTGCTCAGGCTGCCAGAGCAGGAAAGAGTTCTCCCATGATTTGACAGAACCTATGATGTTAGAATTGTCAGTGGTGGAAAAAAACATTGCCCAATGTTTGAGAAGGAACCATTGAGAGAATTACAAAAGAGAACCCTGGGGTTCTGGAGCAAGGCCATGAATTATCTACAGCAGAAAACTATACCCTTTTTGAGAAATAACTTTACTACTGGCCCCTGGTAAATCTGGAATTACTGAACCTTGCACACTATGTCACCTGTGACCAGAAATGCCCATTATGAGCTGAGTCCTAACACCCACAAAACATAAGGTAGAGCAGGCCTAGAAAAACCGTATTATAAGATGGAAGTGTACACCCAGAACCAAATACAAACTGGACCAAGGACACTAGAAAACTGCACCAGCTTGTAGCTCAGATTTCCCCCTCCACACCTAATCCAAACTGTTGCACCCAAGTCCTTTCCTCAGCTCACAGCCATAGGAATATGGTATGACCAGGAAGAGGGAAAAACATGTTTGGTTTACAGATAGGTGGGCTTACAATGTAGGTACAAGCTGAAAATGCATCAGGGAAAGCAACTGCCACTTGTTGGTAAATTAACACAGTTGGTCCTTTCAATTTTACAAGAGCCAGTGGTACGTTCTCACACAAATAGACACACATTCCAGGTTGAAGTGTGCCTTTCTTGCCTGCGAGGCCTCAGCTGGGATCAAAATCCGAAAGATTTCAGCGTAATCTTCCAACATCCTGTCAGACAAGGGGACCCACCTGATAGCAAAGGAGATGTGAGTAGGTCAATGACCATGCAGTTCACTGGTCATATCATATACTCCATCACTTGAAAGCTGGCAGCCTTATGGTCATTGGAACAGCCTGCTGAATGCAGAAGTGAGGTGCTATTTAAAGACAATACTCTGAGGGACGCCTGGGTGGCTCAGTGGTTGAGCATCTGCCTTCAGGGCGTAATCCGGAGTTCCAGGATCGAGCCCCACATTGGGCTCCCTGCATGGAGCCTGCTTCTCCCTCTGCCTACGTCTCTGCCTCTCTCTCTCTCTGTGTGTGTCCCTCATGAATAAATAAACAAAATCTTAAAAAAAAAAAAAAAAAGACAATACTCTGAGGACTGGGTACTGTCCTCCAGGAAGTAATATATGCATTGAATAAAAAACCTTCATTTAGCATTGTACCCCCTATAGTAGAAGATGGAGGTCTGGGAGCCAAGCATTAGAAGCCGGAATGACCACACATACTGTCACTCCCAGTGACTAACAGAGCTTTGTGCTTCCTGTCTCCACAACTGTAGACTTTGCAGAATTAGGGATCTTGTTCCGCCAAGGAAGCATTCTTTTGCCAGGAGGCACAGCAAGAATCCCAATGAGTTATAAGCTGAGCCTTCTGCCTGGTGCACATTGGGCTTCCAGTGTCTAGGAATCGGCAAGAAAGAAGAGGAGTCACCACGTTGACAGGAATAACTGACCCTGCTCATTTAGAGGAAGCAGGGCTGCTGTCATACAGTGAGGGAAAAGAGTATGTATGGAACCATATAGCTATTTAGTGCCTCCTGTGACAGTAAAAGGATAAAAACAACTATGGTCTGAGAAGGAAATGTAACCAGAGGCTCCAGGAAGTTTGTGAGTCATGACATTAGGTAAGCAACTGAGGCTGGCAGATGTGGAAGCTCAGGGTGAAAGGAATCTAGAATGGATAGAAAAAAGGCAGAGGATGGATGAGCATCACCTGCAGCCTCAAGAGCAACTACAAGGGCCAGGGCCATCATTTTTTCTTTTCTTTTTTTTTTTTTAAGATCTTCATCTGGGTTTTTTTTTTTTTTAATTTTTATTTATTTATGATAGTCACACACAGAGAGAGAGAGAGAGAGAGAGAGGCAGAGACATAGGCAGAGGGAGAAGCAGGCTCCATGCACCGGGAGCCCGACGTGGGATTCGATCCCGGGTCTCCAGGATCACGCCCTGGGCCAAAGGCAGGCGCCAAACCGCTGCGCCACCCAGGGATCCCGGCCATCATTTTTTCTTACCACCTCCTTCTAAATTTTCCCTCAGGAAGAAAAGCCTACTGCAGTTTTGAAGGAGCCACTCTTGGAGCATATATGAAAGGTAGACCTAAGAGGTGCAAATGGTGCACTCTAAAAATGGGAAGACGAGTTTCCCAAATTCCACTTCATGGAAGGGTTTGCTACCTACCTGTGAAAAGTGTCATGAGGAGACATTTCTTCTGATGACAACTAAAATGTCAGATCCTTCCGAGTCTGCCTCAGCTGCAGAGAATGGCCTCACCTAAGGGGATGTCTTTCCTGGACAATCCACACCAGGTGACTGAGCAAGGCAGGATTTAACAGTCTAACCACTCCTGCCTGACCCAGAGACACTGTGACAGGCCACACTCACTCCAGAGCTCCCCGTGAGTTAACCAGGGCTTTGTTGAACCTGCATTGCGGTCTCACTTTTCTCTCTGCTCACTCCTGCTTAATCTCCCTTCCTTTCACTGAAGTTAATTTCTAACTTGTAGCCCCAACTCTGTCTCATGTCTGCTTCAGGAAAACCCTAACATTTATTTCACAAATAAAAATGAATCCTGCACTACACTCGGTGCTGGGGCAATAAAACTTATGTTTTAAAGTTTTCTATGCTGGGGTACCTGGGTGGCTCAGTCAGTTAAGCATCTGCCCTCACCTTGGGGAACCTATGGTCTCTGGGTACTGGAATCAAGCCCCACATTGGGCACCCTGCTCATCTGCTTCTCCTTCTCTCTCTTGTCTCCTCCCCGCTGCTCATACTTTGTCTCCCTCTCTCTCAAATAAGTAAAATAGTTTTTTAAAAAAGTTTTCTATGCTCAGACAATATAATTTGATCACAGCATAACGGATGCAAGGTAAAGGAAATGTTTTGTTCAGGATATTTACTGTATTCTTCACAGCCTTCAACATGATATACTTTTACTCATCTCCTTATCTTCAAACTTAAGGGAAAACACTCTTAATTTTATTTTGCCAAAAACACAAGCAATTTTCTTTCAGTGTAGTTTCTGTCTTCTCTAAAAAAGCAAAATTGAAGGGCAGTCTATTAACAAACTGTGGAAATTATTTTCCTCTGGAGGAAACATGCTCCCTATTGGTCACCTCACTCAGCTATTTACTGGGAAGGCCTTTTTTGGTTTCAGTTACGGTAAAACTCTGGATTTTAGCCAAATTCTCTGAGTTCAAAAGTGCAAAGCTCTTTAGGAGCCTTGCTCTTTCTAAATATTTTTTCAAAGGTTAAAAATTAAATTTCAAAAGAATATCCAGGGTGGAGAAGAGAGACAGACCCTGAAAGTTTCCAAAATGAAGCTTGTTCATGTTATTTTGTTACATTTGTGCTTCTGCCTAAGTTTTTGCAAGGTAAGTAACTCAATATTTAGCCTATTCTAAGTAGATGTTTTTAATATTATAAGAATGTAAGAAAAATCTTAAGACATGGGTGAAGGGAGGGTAAAATAAAATAAGATGAAATCAGACAGGGAGACAAGCCATAAGAGACCCTTAATCATAGGAAACAAACTGAAGGTTGCAGGAGGGGAGGTGGATGGAAGGATGGGGTAACTGGGTAATGGGCATTAAGGAGGACATGTGACATAAAGAGCACTGGGTGTTATATGCGACTGATGAATTACTGATTTCTACCTCTGAAACTAATAATACACTATATGTTAATTAATTGAATTTAAATTTTAAAAATTTAAAAAAAAATAAATTTAAAAAATTTAAAATAAGTAAAAAAGAGAAAAATCTTAAATGTATTATTTTGACTTTAGAGATTACATAGTTCAGATACCAACAGTGGCAATATATAGTCAGTAACAAAGATTTTGTGTTAATATCTTGATGAAAGTGCTTTAAGAAATTGCTTTTTTTTTCATGTTCTCTTATCTGTGCATAGAAATTAATTGAATGAGAATTTTACTAATAGAGATCTATAATTTACAGTCATTGTATTAAATCAAAAAGTATTTACCAAATCCTTCTACATGCAAGGTATAGTACTGGGAAAATAGCATGTCTGATCTCTTCCTTCAACAGCCCTTCGGTACAGTGGTAGAAAGATGACATGACAATGAGAAAGTAATAAGATTTAAATAAATTTGAGAAGGAACTGTTGCAAGATATTCAATTGCCAAAAATGTTGTAAATATCATGTGCCAAAGGACTTTAATGAGGGGAAAAAATCCCTACCTGTTAAGAGACCAGGAAGAGTCTATGGACCAAGTGGGATTTGAGCTGGATTCGTAATTCTGGATTAGTGTAGAGAAACAGAGTAACTTTCACCCTTTTCATACCAGTTATATGGTAGAAGGATAGTAAAACATTAGTTTCCTCCAGGTGAATAAATCCATTTGATCAGAATGGAGACAGGGGGAAAGTTGAGCAGTCAAAACTGATAGGACAGATTATAGCCAGGCTGGAAGATCACATATTAAGTTATATAGGTTTAAGATATTTTAGACAATTATTGATTATTGCCTACTTTTGTGGTCAAAGCACTTTGAAACAGTGTTACAAAAGCTGTTTTGTCTTAATGCCAGTTTAAAGAAGCAAATATTTAAAGAAAACTACCTAAGAAATCAGAATTACAAAAAAATTTAAAAATAAAAAAATAAAATAAATAAATCAGAATTACTTACTTTAAATAAGTTCTTGTAACTTCTAAAATATATATGCAATGTTTGTAACAGAACAAATGAAAATAAACTAAGTGCTCATTCATAAGAAATTGATTCAATTATTGTACATCTATAAATTAACTATCATGTAGCTATTAAAATGACACATTATATATTTATTGAGACAAAAGCCCTTACTAAAATCTTATTTTTGTTAAAGAAGAAAATATACACACATTTATGTACCTGTGTGTACACACACACACACACACGCACACACGAATACATAAATATAGCTGCTCATATAAACAGCAATTTAAAAGTTCCTGGGGGGTATATATCAAATAGATACCAGTTGGTATCTTTTTTTTTTTAATTTAATTTTATTTATTTATGATAGGCACATAGTGAGAGAGAGAGAGGCGCAGAGACACAGGCAGAGGGAGAAGCAGGCTCCATGCACCGGGAGCCCGACGTGGGATTCGATCCCGAGTCTCCAGGATCGCGCCCTGGGCCAAAGGCAGGCGCCAAACCGCTGCACCACCCAGGGATCCCACCAGTTGGTATCTTAAGTAATGAGATTACTGGTGATTTTTACTTTTTGTTTTATACATTTATGAATTTTCAGAATTCAGAAATTCTGTTTTATGCATTATTCATCTTATTTTTTAAAGATTTTATTTCTTTATTCAGGAGAGACACAGAGAGAGAGGCAGAGACATAGGCAGAGGGAGAAGCAGGATTCCAGTGGGGAGCCTGATGTAGAATTTGATCCTAGGACCCAAGATCACGACCTGAGCCAAAGGCAGATGCTCAACCACTGAGCCACCCAGGTGTCCCCATTATTCATCTTTTTAAAATCCAAATAAATGCATGTTATTTTAGAATCAGGAAAAACTTGTTTTTGAGAAAAAGACATTTTAGTCACATTTTCTATTCCCAGAACAAAACCAATAAATAGCAAAATAGTATTTTTAATTCTATTCCCAGAACAAAACCAATAAAAAACAAAATAGTATTTTTCACCTGCAGAAAGGGAGCCTCTTTTACTGAATAATCATCCAATAATAAAGTTGTCTTCTTTTCTTTAAAAAACAGAATTTTGTAGGAATTACCATATTTGTGAAAATTTCAGAACTTCTTAAAATATTAGTTTATAAAAGAAAATGTAATACTAGGAGAAAACTTTTTAAATGGAAGTTACCATACAGACAACATGTCTTCAAATGTGTTCAAAGAAGTTTTAAAATGTGTCTACATTTTCTAAATGAAAATATGTACATCTGGAAGAAATTTTTGTGATTTTGAAAGTGGAGACCAGATTTCCCTCTAAGGAATAAAAAGTCCCACACCCTTTTTTATATCAAAACTTTTTGATGGACTTATTTGTTTTTTGTTTTTTGTTTTTTTTGATGGACTTATTTGAAGGTGAATTATGTCAATGACAAGAGTGAACTGGTGTGAGATAAACAGGATTTTCTGAATAGTGAGAGAATTCTGGTTTTGCTGCCCAGATGTAGAGATAAGGGGACTCAGGTTTCTCTGGGAGATAAAACCAGAACAGAGGGCTTGGCTGCTGCATTAATGACCAACATATATTAAAGAATAGGGAAGCCAAATGTTTCATTCAATATGGTTGTTCAATACTGTGGGAGTATTGTACTGTAACATAAACCCCGACCAAAACCCCAAAATTTTATTTACCCTAAAAGTTTATTACAAGCCTAAGTTTATATCAGTAATATTTTGGAAAGAAAGAATTAGGGTGTGTTCAGCAGAGTGATGAGATGATGGAAAGACAATATGCACAGGAAGCAACACACAATGCAGAGAGTGAGTGAGGTCAGCAAAAATGGCAGAGTAGGCAAATCCAAACACTTCACACACACACACACACACACACACACACACACACACACACACACACACAATCATGCAGTCTCTCAGGGCCAACTTTGTCAGAACTCTAGTTATTAATCAAAGGCTACAGCATCCAAGTAAACACTGAATGAAGAAAAAGGCAGCTTAAAAATGGTAAGAAAGCTCTGTGTCATTTCTACTTGACTTTGCCCTACCCTGTCCCCAGTTCAGTGGCAGTCTTGAAGATGGCAGTCCACATGTGGAACTCTTATCCCTAGCTCTAGAAGGAGCAGAGCAGAATTTATTTAAAAAGAATAGGGTTTGTTCTAACCTGCCTGGGGGATACTGGAAAGACTGACCAAATATATTTGTCTTTGTTTTGCCTAATTTAGAACTCAACTCAGAGTGGAAAGGCGGTGATCATTCCTCAAAAACATTGTGAAGCACTAAACAACATGCAGCTACCTAGACCAAAGATTACGGTTGAGACAAACAGGAGAGTGCCAAAGCTTGGAGAAAAAATTAGGGAGAGGGTTTCTATGGGAAATTGGACCATTTAAAAGTCCCCGTGAATACTTGGGAATTTAAAAAGCAACACACATGCCCAGGGTAGAATGCATGCTCAGAAAAGATCTAGGAAGACCCTAAGCCTATACTTCTAGTTGATCTCTAGGCTCAGTGCAAGCATGAAGTGAAGGCTAGGAGATAAATTGTAAATGGCCTGGCTAAGTGTAGAAGGGGCCATTCTTCTACAAAAGAAAAAAAAAGAGGTTTTTTGTTGTTATTGATTTAAGGAATTTCTTATTCTTTTTATTTTATTTCTCCTCTCATTTCCCTTTTCCTTTTCCTTTTCCTTCTCTCTCTCTCTCTCTCTCTCTCTCTCTCTCTCTCTCTCTCTCTCTCTCTTTCCCTCTCTCTCTCTCACTCAAAGAAATATTTGTCCAAACACTAGCTTACTGCAAGGTAAAGGAACAGAAACTTCAGACACCACACATCACAAAAAACAAACTTCCTACAAAAACAGTTTAGAAAACTCAATAAACAAACAGCTACAGTGTACAGCAAGGAAGAAAAGCAAACCTTGAGTAGAAGGAAAAATATGATTTCAAGAGTTACTACATTGTAATATTCAAAATGTCTATTTTTAACAAAAAAATATTAAGCATGCAAGGAAACAAAATGTATCCCATTTATAGGAGAAATTAACAGAAATGAGGAAGAACCGACTTGGGAATTACTAGGGAAAGACTTTAAATCAACTAACTTAAATATATTCAAAGAGCTAAAGGAAACCAGGAAGATGATGCATGAGCAAACATATAATATCAATGAAGAGATAGAAATCATAAAAAAAAAAAACAATCAGGAATTCTGGAGCCGAAAAGTATAGCAGAAATAAAAAACTCACTAGAGTTTTAATAGTAGAGTGAAGCAGGCAGAAGAGTAAGTGAACTTGATCAGTCAAATTATCCAGTTTGAAGATCAGAAAGAAAAAAACAGAGAAGCTAACATAGCTTAAGACCTGTGGATCACCATTAAGAACACCAAAATATACACACTAGAAACCCAGAGAAGAGAACAGGTTAAAAAGAATATTTGAAGAAATAATAGCCAAAAACTTCCCAAATTTGCTAAAAGATAAGAGTCTACAGATTTAGAAAGCTTACCAGCCTCTAAAAAGATAATGCAAAGAAGTCCACACCAAGACACGTTATAATGAAATTGTTAAAAGCCAAGGAACTAAACAAAATATCTTGAAAGCAGCAAGAGAAAAGTAACTCATCATGAGCAAAAGATTTTCAATAAGATTAGAAGTATATTTCTCATTAGAAACCATTGAGGCATGGAGAAGAGAGTGGAATATTTTTAAAGTGCTGAAAGAAAAGACTGTCAATGACGAATTCTATATTGAAAAAAACTATCCTTTAAAAATGAAGGAGAAATTAAGACATTTTCAGATTAATTGATGGAGTTAGTCATTGGTAAATAAGAAATTCATTATGAGAAAGATAGTCCTGCAGGCTGACCAAAAAATACACTAGACAGTAACTGGAAGCCACAAGAAGAAATAAATAACTTCAATAAAGATAACTAAATACAAAGGTAAATACAAAGGCTGGCATAATTTCATTTTTGGTTTGGAGCACCTCTTTGTATTTCACATGATTTAAAAGAAGAATGTATAAAAATAATGATAAATCTATATTAGTAGGCATACAATGCATAAAGATGAATATATGGCCATAACAACATAGAAGAGGAGATGGACCTATATAAGACCAGGGTTTTTATCTACTCTTGAAGTGAGGTTGGTATCAATTCAAACTAAATTGTTATACATTTAAGATGTTAAGTATAATCTCCATAGCAACCACAAAGAAAATCTTAAAAATATACATAAAAGATGTAAGAAGAAAATCAAAATAGTTCACTATAAACAAATCAACTAAACAGAAAAGGCCATAACAGAAGACATAAAGAATACAAAGTTGTAATACAGAGAACAAATTGCAAAATGGTTAAAATAAGGCCTTCCTTATAAACAAATATAAGTAGGTTAAATTCTCCAATGAAAGGTAGAGACTGGCAGAATTTATTTTTTAAAAAACTAAATGTGATCCAACTATATGCTATCTACAAGAGACTCACTTTAGATCCAAAGACATAAATAGATTGAAATGAAAGGGTGGAAAACAATATTCCATGCAGATAGCAACCAAAAGAGAACTAGAAGTGGCCACACTAATGTCAGATAAAATTAACCTTAATTTTGTCTTGTTATGAGAGACAAAGAACACTAGATATTGACAAAAGAATTCATTTAAAATGTATAATTATAAACATACACATACCAAATAGTAAAGCCCAAAATATATGAGACAATGACATAATTGAAGGGAAGAAAAGAATTCTAATAATAGTTGGGGACTTCTATATCCCACCTTCCATAATGGATAGAAAATCTAAACAGAAGACAAATAAGAAAATAGAGGATTTTAATAACACTATAAATCAACCTAACCTAACAACTAGACATACAGAGCACTACACTCAACAAAAGAAGAATACACATTTTTCTCAAGTGCACATAGAACATTCTCCAGCATAGCCCATATGTTAAGCCACAGCACATGTCTCAAATCTAAAAATATTGAAATCCTTAGAAAGAGTTCCTCGAAAGATAATGGAATAAAGCTAGAAATCAGTAACAGAAAGAAAACTGGAAAATTCACGAATATGTGGAAATTAAGCAATGTACTCTTAACCAGTGGTCAAAGAAATCACAAAGTAAATTAGAAAATACTTAGAAATGAATGAAAGCAAAAATACAACATACCAAAACTTTCGAGATGTGGCAAAAGCAGTTCTCACAGGGAAATTTATAGCAGTAAATGCCTACATTAAAAAATAACAAATATCCTTAATCAAAAATCTAACCTTACACCTTAAAGAACCAGAAAAAGAAGAGCAAAATAAATCCAAAGCTAGGAAAAGGAAGGAAATAATAAAGATTAGAATGGGGAGTTTTTATCATGAACGAATAAAGAATTTTGTCAAATGCTTTATATTTCTGTTAATTTGGTTGTTAATTTCTCTTTCATCTCTGATTTTATTTCTTTGAGTCCTCCATTTTTTCTTGATGAGTCTGGCTAAAGTTTATCAATTTTGTTTATCTTTTCAAAGAACCAACTCTTGATTTTACTGATTTTTTTTCTATCTTTTTAGTCTCTATTTCATTTATTCCCTCTCTGATCTTTATTATTTCCTTCCTTCCAACAACTTTGGGCTATGTTTGTTCTTTTCTAGTTCCTTTAGGTGTTAGATTAGATTGTTCATTTGAGATTTTTCTTTTTTCTTCAGGTAGATCTGTATCACTAAAAATGTCCCTCTTGGAACTGCTTCTGCTGTATCCCAAAGATATGGGACCATTATGTCTTCATTTTCATCTGTCTCCATGTATTTCTTTATTTCCTCTTTGATTTCTTCACTGATCCATTGGTTGTTTAGTAGCGTGTTGTTTAGCCTCCAAAAAAGGAGGAAGAAGGGAAGGAAGAGGAGGAGAAATTGTAGGTGGGAAAAATAAATAGTAACATAATAGATTCAACTAAACAAAAATTTGGTTCTTTGAAAAGATCAAATGAACACACCTTAACTAGACTGACATAAAAAGACACAAATAAAATCAGAAAGTGGACACATTACTGTTGACCTTACCGAAATCAAAAGACTGATAAAAGGGTACTATGAACAATTATATGCCAATATATTAGATAACCTAGATGAGTAGCCAAATTCCTACAAACACACACATTACCAAAACTGAATCAAGAAGAAATAGTAAACCTGAACAGACAAGCAACAAGAGATGAATCAGGAATTTTTAAAAATTTCATCAAAGAAATATCCAGTATCAGATGGCTTCACTACTAAACACTGAAAGAATTAACACTAATTCTTCTCAAACTCTTCCCCCCAAAAAAGAAAAGAAGTAAATACTTCCTAATTCATGAGTCCAAAATCACTCTGATAATAATGTCAAAGATACAACAAGATACAAAGCAGAGATAAAAGCTACTGTCGTCATTGACCTCCTCCTCATATCAAATATTCCCAGATATTTCCAGCATTCATCATTCCTTTGTATGGATCCAGATTGCCATCCAGCATAATTTTCTTTCTGCTTAAAGGGATTTTTAAAAAACTTTTCTGTTAAGGCAAATATACTGGTGATTAATTTTTCAGTTTTGTATCTAAAGAGGTTGTTATTTGCCTTAAACTTTTAATGATATTTTTGTTAGGAATAGATTTATATGTTGATAGGGCTCCCTACACACACACAGTATATTTTAACTGTTACTCCACTGTCTTCTCATTTGCATTAGTGATGAGACCTCTGCTGTCACACTTACCTTTGTTCCTTTGCCCATGATGTGACTCTTTTCTTTGGCCCTTTTGAAGATTTTCTCTTTATCTCTGGTATTTGAAAATTTGAATATGATGCCTTAATGGAGTTTCCTTCATGTTTCTTCTGCTTGAGATTCATTCAACTTGTTGGAACTGTGGATTTTTATTTTTCATCACATTTAGAAAAATGTCAGCCCTTATTACTTCAAATATATTTTTTGTTCCTATCTCACTCCCTTCTCCTTTGGAACTCCAATTACACATAAAACATGCCACTTGAATTTGTTGCACAGCTCACTCATACCTTGTTTGATAAATCTTTAGGTTTTCTAATCTTTTCTTCTGCCAAGACCTACTTGTCGTTAGTTCCATCCAGTATATTTTTTTAATCTCAAATATTGTAGTTTTCAACTCTAGAAGTTCAATTTGGATCTCTTATATATCTTTCATGTTTCTACTTAACGCTTTAAACATATGAACTACAGTTATAATAAATATTTAAATATCTTTACCTGCTAAATCTAACATCTATACTAGCATTCTGGGTGTATTTCAGTTGATTGGTTTTTCTCATTATGAGTCATTTTGCTGCATCTTTGCCTGCCTAGTAATTTTGGGGGGTGCCAGATATTATGAATTTTACTCTACTGTATGAGAGTATTTTTGTATGCTGAGTACTCTACTGCTGAGTATTTTTGTATGCCTATAAACATTCTTGAACTTTGTTCTGAGATGTTTAAGTTACTTGAAAACAGTTTGACCCTTTCAAGTCTTGCTTTAAACATTTTTACGTAGGACCAGAATAATACTCAGTTTATTTTTTTATATTTTATTTATTCATGAGAAACACAGAGAGAGAAGCAGAGACATAAGCAGAGGGAGAAGCAGGCTCCTCGAGGGGAGCCCGATGTGGGACTCTATCCTGAGACTCCAGGACCATGCCCTGAGCTGAAGGCAGATGCTCAACTGTTGAGCCACCCAGGTGTCCCTAGCACTCAGTTTAGAACTAATTATTCCACACTACTGAGGCAAGATCCTCTGTGTACACCTCCAAATGCCCCATGAATTACAAGTGGTAAGAATTAGCACTATTCATGGCCCTGTTTGAATGTGGTCCCTATCACCTAGAATTCTTTTCGGTGGTTCTTTCCCCAGTCTGAAGTAGTTTCTTCACACTCAGGTGCTGATGAATACTTGCTGAACACTCAGAGGGGATCTGCTAAGGAGCTCCAAAGTTCTTTTTTCTATTCCATTCACTTCTTTACAGTATTCAATTCTTTGAATTCTAACTGCTTTGGTCTCCTCAGACTCTCAAATCTTTTTCCTCAGCTCAGGGAGTCCCTTGGGCTCAGCTCAAGTTCCCTCCCTCTGTACCACAGTCATGGAACTCTCAAGGCAATCAAATGGAGCAATTATAGGTCTTCTTCATTTACTTCTAGACTCTCAGGGATCACTACCTTTCTTCACCTGGTGTTCAGTATCTTGAAAATCATTGCTATGTTTTGCCCATTTCTTAGTTGTTTTAGGCTGAAGCATAAACCTGGTTCCTATTATTTAATCTTGACTGGAAACAGAAGAATTCCTATTTAATTTAATTTTAATTAATTTTAATGTAGGTAGCCATATCTGGCCAGTGGCTCTTGTATTAGTACAGTTAACAATTGCTGGGGTTACTGAGATTGAGATTTTAAAATACAAATGTAAACCTCAAATGGGTGTATTTTTTAAAACATATCCTTTAATAGACATTGTGTTATAAATGCAAGTTAATTCAGTCAATTCTCAGTTCAGCCCTGATAGAGGCAGTCTCATAAATTGGAATTGTTCAGGTCATTTTAGTATAGTTCCTGTCTCCAAACTCTGTGTTATCACATTTTTCTGAATGTGAATAAACAGTATTGTCACAGTGAATTACAAGGATGAAGAAACAGAAGGAGAGTTTTCAGTTTTTTCATTCTAATGACCATTTGGAATTTTTATTTTTAAAATATAAAATAGCAAAAAAGTGCAGACCAAAAGGTGTGCCAAGAGCAAACAACAGTACATGCAGGACATATTTTACAAAATTTGAATAATATCTTTAAAATGAAATTTATTCCTTTTTTATCAATGTATTTAATTGTTGTTAAACTGAAAAATTATTATTCATTACAATAACAGACCTATACATAGGTGTAATTTTTTTCTTCTTCATCAAAGACAAATATGTAGTTAAAAATATTTATCTATTTTTTTCCTTATTTGTTTTTTTTAAAGATTTTATTTATTCATGAGAGACACAGATAGAGAGTGAGAGGCAGAGACACAGAGAGAGGAGAAGCAGGCTCCATGCAGGAAGCCTGATGCAGGACTCAATCCTGGGACTCCAGGATCATGCCCTGGGCCGAAGGTACCAAACCACTGAACCACCCAGGGATCCCTATTTTTTCCTTATTTGTATTGTGTTTTTTACTTTTATTTTTTACAAACAGGGTGTATATATATATATAATATATATATTATATGTAATATGTATATGAATTTCAATGACAGAAAATATTTGCTGTTCACATTTTTCTGCATAATTTATTGTTCATTTCTTTCATGGTTTTTATTGGAAATAATTTTTTTGTATAGGGAATAGTGTTTTGGAAGTTTCCGTTCTGAGGGCACCTGGTGGCTCAGCTGGTTGAGTGTTGAATTCTTGGTTTCCACTCAGGTCATGATCTCAGGGTCATGAGATTGAGCCTGGCATTGGGCTCCACGCTCGAGCTCATGCCCCTCTGCGATTCTCTCTCTTTTCTCTCTCTTCCCCCCACTCACTCTCACTCTATTTTGCTCTCTCTCTCTAAAAAAAAAAAAATCTTTTTTAAAAAAGTATCTGTTTAGTGTGTCAAAAACTCTAGGCTTGCCATTTGTCAGTAGACAAACAATTTTTTGCAACTCTTATTCCAAGGTGCTAGTTTCTTTAATATATAGACTTCCTATAAAACAAACAAACAAAAAAAAGGCCAAACAAACAAACAAAAAAAACAATCCAATATACATCAGCAAAAGATATGATTAGTGCATGGAGAAAGAAATAAAAATCTCAAAGTTTGAGCATATTGAAAGATGTTCAGCCTCACTCATTGGGTAAATTGCAAATAAAACTGTATGTACTCTGATAACATTTTTATATACCAAATTGGCAAAGATAAAAAAGTTAGTGAGGTATATGTTCTGTGGTCAAGATTATGGAAAATAGGCACTGTCTGATATCAAGGTTGGGAATGCAAATGAAAACGAACTCTATAAAGAGAAATTAGGCAATATCTTTCAAAGTTAAAAGTGCTGATTTTTAAAAATTTCACTCCCAGGTTAAGTACTGACAGATATATTTAGTATAGTGGGAAATGACGTGTATTATGTAAAAAGATTCACTATAACTTTGATTATAATGACAAAACATTAGAAAGGGCCACTGGTTGCAAATTGCACTGGCGTTGGGGGGCAGAGTTAGAAAATAAAACATGGGCTCATGTACAATAATGATCTCTGGAAAGATTCACAAAGAGCTATTAAGTGGTTGACTCCGAGGTGGACCTTGGTAAGTTAAATGGATAAGGGAAAAAAGGAAATATACTTTTTATAGGCACCCTTTTGAACCTGTTTGTAATATTCCTTTGTGTTTCCTATTTTTTTAATTAATTAAAAATGAAAACAACAACAAAATTTCAGCCATCTTAAAAAACAAAACTGTTTTCATATTAAAAAACAAAACTGTCATAATAAAAATAAGGCCAAAAAACTAGGCCAAGGATTTTTTTTAAATCTCTGAGGCAAAAATAATGGAATTGACCCCAAAGCAATACTCCCAATTTTTAAAGAAAAGAGTAGAATGCCCACCTTACCTGCACACATCGTACAACCATTTTTCTACCATTTCCAAAAACAACATACTGGTCCTGGGCCAAATGGTATAGTTATTTTAAAAATAAAACAAACAACAACAAAAATAACAAAATTCAAATTCTTTGTTAAGTATTCATCATTTAGTATTAGTAGAGAAACATTACTTTTTTATCTGAATAGGGTGGCTGCTGGTTAAATATCTGGTTGTCAGGGTATCAGAGCATGACTTTATATCAGAAACAGGTATGATAAAAGATGGACAGATCCAAGGAGAGGAAAAGATTATAGAAAAAAATTGCTAGTGAAGACCAGGATGAGAAGACACTGAGGCCACAGGAGGCCTAAAACTCTCCAAATGGAAAGACTTCCCATACGGTTAACTTTCAGGATATGAGTTTATTCACTTCTGGAAGAAAGACAAAATGCTATATTGTTTGCCCTTTTTGAATCTTTTCCATTTTTTTCTCTCAATATTTTCCAGGGAAATGATGATTATACCAGATAGTTAATGTCATAATAATAAAATCACCACAAAATCTCAGTTTCAGAAAATTTATTTAATATACTAGGCTGCAGGTTGGCTGGTGATCAGCTGACCTAAATTGGGCTTAAGTAGAGTGATTCTTCTTTGTTTGCCTAGCTATATTCTTCTCATAGCTATGGCAGAGAAGCAAAAGGACAAACCTAATTGGACAAATACTTTCCAATCTCTTGTGTAACACCTACTGACTGCTTGTTAATTAAAGCGAGTCACATGGCCAGACCCAGAGTCTACAGTTAAGAAAATACACCTTTCCCCCAGCAAATGACTGGAATGCAGGGAGGCTAGAATTGGGGCCACTTACAATCTACCACAGTTACTATCATATTTGCATTTCCATAGGGTCTTAAATGTTCATTCATGTTTTCCCATGTATTTTTCATTTGATCCTTGGAATAGCTCTGTGAGAATATTATTTTTATTTTCTACATTTTACAGAAGAACAGAATCAGAAAGTAGTCATTTACCCAAGTTCACACAGCTACCTAGCAGTACAAGCAGGAATTGGTGACCTTTTCTGTACTTTGGTCATAGTTGATCATTCTTTTTCCTTTGTTTATAGGATACAGATGAAAACCAAAAACAATGGATAAGGAACACCCAGGTAAAGTTATACAGCTATGTACCAGGGTAAATAAGGGATTGTTTGCTTCCTGTTTTCTAATTACCAACCACCGATCTAAAATTGTTTCATTGTCGTCCTGCCTAGAATAAAAAAGACAAAATTCAAGTCAAAATAATCATTACATCATTGCAAATACCAAGGGCCAAAACAAAACAAAACAAAACATATCCATATACACAAAAAAGCAATAGTAACAGAAGAGTTGAGTCATGTTTTATAGATGAGTAGACTATAGTCATAATTGCTAAAAATTTTTGGACATGTGCTTCTAGTATATGTAAATATATTTACTTATCAATAATAAATATACTGCTATATACATAATGCAGCTTAAAAAACAAATACAATTTGGGACACCTGTGTGGCTCAGCAGTTGGAGGACTACCTTCGGTTCAGGGCATGATCCGGGGTCAGGGAATTAGGTCCTGCATTGGGCTCCTGGTGGGGAGCCTACTTCTCCCTCTGCCTGTGTCTCTGCCTCTTACTCTGTGTTTCTCATGAATAAATAAAATCTTTAAAAAAATACAATTTTAAGCACATAAATAATATTTTAATAATTTTCAACAATCTTTAATATAATAATATCATTAAACACACTTCATTATTTTTTAAATTTTTCATTTGATTTCATGGCATATTAGCTGCAAAAGATAGTTCACAAGGAGCAAAATGCACAATAAACACATAGGGAGAGGTTCATCATTAATGATATAAATCTATATTTAAATACTCATTTTAATATTACTGATTGAGGGGACAGGGCTGACTTCATATAGTACTTAATTAACTTTTCATTATTTTTAACCCTGCCATGTGGCTGATGAACTGCTCCTACTGGGGTTAGAAGTGTCGACTCTGCCATTCGCTTATCTGTGGGTGTTGCAGTTGGGTATTATTTTCAATCCAGCATTCATTTCACTGTACAAATGTATATGATCTTCTATCTTAAAACAAAAACCCTCTCTTGACTTAATACCCCCTTCCAATTATTGCCCCATTTCTCTGTGCCTCTTTACATTTAAACTCTCAAAAATTTGCTGTGCTCAGTTTCTCTTTTTCCATTATTTCTTGAACCCAGTCAGACTTGAGTTCCCACCATTCCAACAAAATTGCATTTCCCAAGGTCACCATTTAACTAAAGAAGCATTAAACACAGCTGCCGGCCACTCCTTCCTTCTCCTTGCTACTGTGCACTATTTTCTATTTATTTGTTTTTTACTTCACTGACCACATCTTCTCATTTCCTTTTCTAACTCTCCATCATCTCCTCAACTTCAAAATATTGGGAGGCTCACATCCTCCAATGGCTTTATATTTCATTTTGAGAATAAGCTGGTCTCTACAGTGAATTTTAAGTCCTATGTGATTGTTCACCCAACCCTCCAGTTCTCTGATCTCACCTCCTCTTCCTCTCCCTCCAGCCACTTACTCCTCTGCAACCACACCAGGTCTCTACACCAAGAGCACATCACCTATGCTTCTCCCCTACAGATTTGGCTAATTCTGACCATGACACCTCACATCTAGGTAGGTGCATGGCTTGCTCACTCACCTTCATATCTCTGCTTCAAGATAAACCTTCCCTGACAATTCCATACAAAAATAGCAGTTTTCTCCCTCACTCTCCCCAATCTCTATCCCTCTTACCTTGTATAACATTTGTCACCTTATGTTATACTGTGCATTTATTCTCTATTCATTTTTGTCAAGGGCAATCTTTCCGTTTGCTTGGAAGTAGAGTAAAATAAGGTTTTAGTAAAACAGTGTTTACCACAAAGATAAACATTAAGAAACCTTTTGATCCATCACCGCATCTTCTACCATCAATCAACCACATATGTGATAGTCTTTTTTTTTTTTTAGTATCTTATTGTGGGAAGGAAGGAAGTGACAGAGTCAATATAATTTCCATGATGATTTAAATAATTTGCTTATTGACTTAACATCTATATACATTCAATGGAAAGACGAGTTTACATAAATGTATGAAGCATAATTTATAATCTCTTTCAGACAAAGACTGGTTTGCAAGTGCATTTGCAAACCCCTTTAATTACATCCTTAGAGATCAACACTGCTCTAGGTATTGAGGATCCATGGATACATGTAACTTACCCCATTCCCTCAGCATTAAAGCCTGCTGTCTTCATGTTTTACACATCAGATAAACAAACTTACTCTTCTGTCCCTGGCTACTGCCCCACAATAACTTTCTAGCTCTCATTTGATTATTGCCATTGACAGCAGCCAGTATGTTGAGCAATGTTAGTCATTACCATGACTAACTTGAAATTTAAAATATAATAATTACTATAAAATTGATTCCAGCTTACCGTGAAAGGTCGTTGGAATAGGAAACTGCTTAATTTCTAACGCAATCTTCTCCGTCATTCTCTGATTATACCTTCTCCTATATCTTCCTCAATTGTGTTTCAACAATATTGTCCCTTTCTCTTACAGCTTCAGTCTTTCCTATTCTGTTAGATTCCTGATCTTAGCCTATAGTTATCATGAAATCTCCTATGTCCTGACAACAGCAAAGTCTCTCTTTATTCTGGGTCCCTTTGTGTTACTATCCCATCCATTTTCCTTCAAACTCTAATACTTAATTCTTCTCTGCTGCAAGCCTACTGATATTCTTCTTCATTTAATTATGTTTATCACATTAATTCATGTGTGTAGTTTACAAAGGCAAATAAGGCTTAAAACCATGGTAATGCTAAAAATGTTTAACAACTGATTGAGCATAGATACTGACCAGTCAGATAAGATCATGAACCAATTATCTTTGCTTATGAAATACCCTTATTGGGCAGCCCCGGTGGCCCAGTGGTTTAGCGCCACCATCAGCCCAAGTTGTGATCCTGGAGACCAGGAATCAAGTCCCATGTCGGGCTCCCTGCAAGGAGCCTGCTTCTCCCTCTGCCTGTGTCTCTGCCTCTTTCTCTCTCTCTCTCTCTCTCTCTCTCTCTGTCATGAATAAATAAATAAAATCTTTTTTAAAAATACCCTATCATACCCATTCTCACCCTGGTTCTCTCCATCCAGAAACAATCACTTTCAAATCATTGCTGTCTCTTCTGCTATTTGTTTCTTTTTTTCTTCTGCTATTTATATCCGAGTCCTTTATAACATGTTCATACAAGCATTTCTTTTAAACAATTGCCTGGATTTTCAGTCACTCCATGTTCTTCAAAAGTACTAATGCCTAAACTTGTCTGGGTTTCTGTGGGATATATATGCTTTATTCTTATGGATTTTCCTCATGAGGCCTTTCAGTTCTCTCTGGTCTGCTAAAACCATTACCACCGGCCCATCTGCTTTGTAGCTTCTAAAATTTTGGTAATACCTCAAGTCTGTAGTCATCTCGTTGCAGGGTAGACTGCGGAGACATTGGGTCCTGAAACTTTGACCCAATCCATCCATCTGGTCAGCCATCTTGGGCCTGTCTGGTTTAATCTGGCTTTCGTGGCTTTGTTTTGGAATGCTGCCAGGACAGGCCTCTGACTTTCCTGATAGCTGGCTATGACTTCTTTCCTGGCTGCCAGGCATCCTGTTAGAACCTAACTAGAGGCCTCTAACACTCTCCCCATTCCATTTGGGTGTAATGGGGTGTAATGTATACCTTATTTTTTAAAATTGTTTTATTCTTACTTTAGTGGCACTTGAAGGGGAAGCAGAGTTTTTTGTTTTTTGTTTTTTGTTTTTTTTTTTTTTTTAAGAATTTTATTTTATTTTATTTATGATAGTCACAGAGAGAGAGAGAGAGGCAGAGACACAGGCAGAGGGAGGAGAAGCAGGCTCCATGCACCGGGAGCCCGACGTGGGATTCAATCCCGGGTCTCCAGGATTGCGCCCTGGGCCAAAGGCAGGCGCCAAACCGCTGCGCCACCCAGGGATCCCTTGTTTTTGTTTTTACAGATTTTTTTGTTTATTTTAGAGAGACAGAGAACATGAGCAGGAGGGAAGGGGCAGAGGGAGAGGGAGAGAGAATCTCAAGCAGACTCTGTGCTGACCACAGAGCCCCACAATGTGCGGCTTGATCTCATGATTCTGAGATCATAAAGTGAGCCAAACCCAAGAGTTTGACACTTATTTTTTTTTTATAAGATTTCTTTTTTTTTTAAATTCTTTTTTTTTTTAATTTTCATTTATTTATGATAGTCACAGAGAGAGAGAGAGAGAGAGAGAGGCACAGACATAGGCAGAGGGAGAAACAGGCTCCATGCACCGGGAGCACGACGTGGGATTCGATCCCGGGTCTCCAGGATCGCGCCCTAGGCCAAAGGCAGGCGCTAAACCGCTGCGCCACCCAGGGATCCCAAGAGTTTGACACTTAACCAACTGAGCCACCCAGACACCCTGGAAGCAGAGATTTTTTTTTTTTTAAAGCCTGTGTTCAATTTCCTGTTTCTAAGTACAAGGTCAATCAAATGGCTACCCTGTACTTCTGCTTCCATTTGCTGGCCTCAACTCTCAAAGGTCTGGTTTCTACCTCTAACACTCAGCTAAGACTACTTCTTTGAGGAGTCCCAGTAATCCTTGTTCATCTAATTCAGTGGCCTTTTTTCAGCCTTCATCTTCTGGAGCTCTCTGCCACAGTAGACACATGGAGCAAAGGACCCCTCTCTGGCTGGGAAGCAAACTCTCTTTTACTTGCTCCACATCTTCAGCTCCTTTAATGTAAATTCTCCTCAATATTCTGTTTTTGTTGGGTTTGTTTTGTTTTGTTGTGTTTTGTTTGCCATTCAGTGAATACCAGGCCCACCATACCCCTTAAAGCAAGTCTGAGAAGCTTTCACCTGAAATGAAGGTCAGAGTTCCAATGATTACAGAGAACTGGACATTGTAGCTGTTGTTATATGATCTTTCCTGGGACTAAAAGCCTTAATTTTTTTATGTTTTCTCTAATCTAAGAATGATTGAAAAGTTATGACACTTGTGCATGTTTCTGTCAATGAGCAAGGAAAAAGGAGACCCGTGAAAGGATTTAAAGGAATAAAGTCTGGAAAGAATTATGTTGTTTTCTACTTGCACCCAATTGGAATATCTCTCTTTCAATATAAGGGTGATACATGGAAGGGTGACAGTTCCTGCTGTCAGGGCACTTACAATCTTCTCAGTGGAAGATATAAGAGCTAAGTAATTACAAAAATTTCAACTCTAATAAGTGCCACAAAAGAAGAACCATGAAGAGTTATGTGACTGGTGGATTTCTTCAGAGATCAATGTGTCAAAAGCCAATTTAGTGAATGACCAATTTGTGAAATTTTCTTCTTTATGTGGCTATTTAATAAAGTTTTGTGAAAAGCATATTAGAATAACTTTTAGAGCTTATGCAAATTCTTGCATGGTTTTAATTGATTGGTTTTTATTTGTTTTCATGACAGCATTCAAAGATTGTTCAATTTGTTTCTGTCCCCACTGGCTGTTATTACAGCTGGAGAACACTGAGAAAGAGAGGGGGACTTGTCACTGAGGACTAGGGAGACCAAAGGACAAGACACTTATCCTCCAGACAGGCCAACTAGGGGACAGAAGCAGCACTGGATTTCCACAACTCATTTTTTTACCCAATTGGTCTGTTCCCAGCCCTCCACATATTTCCTCTGGATTCCTGCAGGTCTAATTGGCCTCCTGCCTGTCTGACCTGATCTCCAATATCTTCCTCAAATGTATATTTGCTTCCTTGCTGAAAGTGACTCCCCTGGGACCTGCTCTCTTATCCTCCACCACCCTCCCTTTCTATTCTCTAGTCTCAATCAAGCCTCCTGTTCTCTTTCTTACAGTCTTGCCTAAAGTACCTACCCACCACCCCCTCTGCCAGCAACTTCTGCTCAGCACCCTCAGAACTCAGCCCAGATCGGTTCTTTCTAGAAATGTTCCCAAGCTTCTTCATCAGGCCAGGGCCCAGAACACTGTTCTAATGGCATTTCCAGCCATCTCTACCAGAGAAATTGTCATTCAGGCTTGCCTGTCTCTCTTTGTGTGTGACAGGGAGTTCTATTCCTCTGGTCCTAGTCTTTCTGTGTTACAGAGTAGTACTTACTAACTCATTTATTGAGTTAATGAATAAATGAGCTAATAATCTGTCTTCCAGGATTTAGACACACACCAGATACCCCTTTGCCAAAAAGTATTGCCAAATGCACATCCTTCAGACACATCATACTCAAACGGTCGCAAACCAAATTCATAATAGCATTATAGATCTTCACTATCACTCAACCTCAAGACCTAGTACCCACCCTCAAACCCTAAATGGATTAAATTGTCCAATCCTATTACTTTTGGTTGCCTGAGTCTCTTTTGAAACCATTCTGATACTCCACTCCTGCTGCCTCTTACCAGTTTCCTGGCCAGTGACCATTCCATTTGAAGCATATGAAACCCCATACACCCATCAGTTGGGACTGCTCTTGATTCCCTGAATACATTCTGCACCACCCCTCTTGTAAACACAGGCTGTAGCACCAGCCCTCTGCTAACATCTGTCCTTCCTTAACTGGCTCAAATGCTATCACCTCCATGAGGTCTTTTTAAATTCCTTAGAAATACTAACTCTCTTCCACTCTGGTTCTCCGAGAGTACTGTGTTGTGTCTACCACTGTTATATCAATTACCACAGTCTGCCTTGTACCCCAGTTGCAATGTGTGTTTCTGTCTTATTGCTTACATATCAAGCCTTTGGAAGACAGAACCCATGTATCTTGGAGAAACTTTACACATAGTAGGAGTTTAACAAATGGCTTTTTTGGTACTAATAAAATTAACCAATTTCATTCATCAATTCATTCCACAAGACTATATTTCACACCAGTTTTGTTACTTCTTAACATGATTTCTTCAAAGGCAGAGTTTTATGTTGGCTTTAGGATAATAATAGCTCCCATTGATTTCATGCCTAGTACCTGTCAACCATTATATGTTTATAATTTCTAATCCTTGCAATAGCCTCGCAAAATAGAAGATGTTACCTCCCATTTTACAGGTGAGGAAACACACATTTTATGAGGGTAAGTAACTTACCCAAGGGCATGTAGTTGTAAATACCCAAGCTTGGACTAGAAGTCAGGTTTGTGATTCTGCAAGCCACCCTATCTGTACTGTGTGATAGGTGAGTCTGTTTTGTTCCTTTCCTTCATGTATAATCATCTTCAAAAAGATTTTGGTTTGTTACTGTTTATTTTGTATTTTACAGCTTTCTTCGCTATCAAACACACCACAAGTGAGTCTGTTAGATGAAAAATGTTTAACTGAAAGATACACACATCTCTCCTGCAATAAAGTCTTCTGCCAACCATGGCAGAAATGCATCGATGGGACCTGTACTTGTAAACTCCCTTATCAGTGCCCAAAGAATGGTACCTCAGTGTGTTCAACTAATGGGAGAAGCTACCCAACTTACTGTCAGCAAAAGAGTTTTGAATGTCTTCGTCCAGGGGCAAAGTTTTTAAATAATGGAACATGCACAGCTGAAGGTAGGAAAAGTCTAGTTGAGTCTATTATGTAAGAAGGAAGTTTTTGCCATCCCTTCTACTAAAAAATAATTTTGCCATGAAATGTTATGATGACAATTCAAAATTCCTTTCTCGGGATCCCTGGGTGGCGCAGCGGTTTGGCGCCTGCCTTTGGCCCGGGGCGTGATCGTGGAGACCCGGGATCGAATCCCACATCGGGCTCCCGGTGCATGGAGCCTGCTTCTCCCTCTGCCTGTGTCTCTGCCTCTCTCTCTCTCTGTGTGACTATCATAAATAAATAAAAATTTAAAAAAAATTTCAAAATTCCTTTCTCAACCCTTGATTGTAATTGCTGTGATAACTAAAGAAATAACATCACCAGAATATAGCCAGCCTTTGAATCCACAGCACAAGGCCCCCAAGGTCAGTGCCTGGTGCCACTCTCTGTTACCCAGCCCTTCAAAATTATCCTTACCCTCATTTCTACTTGGCTAGCAGGACTATCCCCAGAACTATTGAATTGGTTCAGAACCCAGTGAACAAATATTTACATGACATTGATACTGAGATGGAGCTGCACCTCTGGACCTCCAGCTCCAATAATTTCTTCCAGCATCCATCCTACCAGCCCCTACCCCAAGGGAACCCCAATCCTGTTGGCCCTGACCTAAGGGGAACTCAGGCCTCTGCTGACCTAGGCCATGCTCTAACCTGGCCATGCTCTAAAACTTCTAACTTGGTTCATCAAATGAAAGAGCTTGTCTATACTCCATCCAGGTTCCTAATGCAGTGAGGAGGCTGGGATACTGACAGGTAGATCTGTGGAGTGGCTAAAGTTATGAATCTCACTGCCAGATTTAGCTGCAAGCTCCTCTACCCCACCTCAGTTATTGACAAGCTATGTGACTGTCAGATCCCATTTTTCCACATCTGTAAAATATGAATAACACTAGTTCCTAACTCATAAGACCCTCATGAAAACTAAATAAAATCATGTATGTAAAGCTCTTCACACACTGGCACACAAAAAAAGCTCAAGATATTTTAGCTATGACAGCAAACCTTAGGCTATATTCAGATATCAATTATCACAGGCACTGAGTGAATTGATAGAAAAATACTCAAAACATTCTTTAAAAAAAAGATTTATTTATTTATTTATTTATTTATTTATTTATTTGAGAGAGAGAGCACGCAGTGGGGAGGGGAAGAGAGAGAGGGAAAGAGAAACTCAAACAGAGTCTGCATTCAGCACCAAGCCCCACCTGGGGCTCCATCTCAGGACCCCGAGATCATGACCCTGAGCCAAAACCAAGAGTCAAGTGCTCAACCGACTGTGCCACCCAGGCACCCCAAAACATTGTTTTTAAAGGCACCATGCCATAGGTCAGTGCAGTAGCCTAAATATCTGTGTGATGCTGAGTGAAGATGTTGAAGCACTGTGGAGCAGGAAGTAGAGAGCCCCCTATTTCAACCCATCTCTTTTGCCTGTTGGAAGAAGGGAAGAAATAATAGAGATTATTCTGTCAGTGGCAGACTTTTGTTCTCTTGAGGCATTAAATGCCTTAAATATATGAAGATGCATAAAACTTTTTTACATTCTAATTATTTGTTTGGCTTACTTTTAAAAAGAGCACAGACTTGGGAGTGAGATCAATATGATAGCTTCTGATTCCTGGCTTCCCCACTGGAGCGAGCAACTTAACCTCATGTGTAAAAATGGAGGAATTTAGGTTCATCACGTGTAAAAATGGGGATAAATATCAGTGTTTTCTTCACACGGTTGCCTCATAAAATAATTGCCTGCTATTTTCTGTCAAAATCTTCATGGAGTTCATAGTTAATTTGAAATTATGTATTTTGTTATTTTAAAGGCTTTTAATCAAGAGGAGAAAATATAATTGCTTAATATTGCTCATTCTTTTGTTTTGTTTTGTTTTTAATTTTAGGACAATTTGGCATTTCCTTAAAGTATGGAAATACCACTTCAGAGGGAATTGTTGAAGTAAAACTTATACACCAAGATAAGAAAATGTTCATATGTAAAAAATCCTGGAGCATGTTGGAGGCTAATGTGGCCTGTGTTGACCTTGGATTTCAACAGTGAGTGCTTGTGTCAGTGGATTATCTCAGGGTTGGTCTTGTTGTTCCAACTATTAGCTTTTTGATTACCCAGTCTTTCTGCTTTAATTTCCTCATATGTGACCTAAGAATATTAACCACCTGCCTCCTAGCATTGTTATGAAGATTAAATATGTTCATGTTTCACTATTTATTCCTATTCATTTACACTTAGAACATGGCTGAGCACAGAGTACCTGTAGGTTTGTTGAAGTTCCAGAGAGTTGTAAATATGTTCATTACCAATGTGTTGGTTTGTTGCTGCTTCTTGCATCTCTCAACTTTATTCTGAATTCAGGTTCCTTCTTCCTATACCACATCTGCTAGTGGTTCATTAGTGAAAGTATCTTATTAAACTGAGCCACAAGATACTTGTGGTCTTTGACAGTTTGTGACCTACAACCTATGATTCAACCTAATAGGAAAGTCTCTCAGTCTTTGATCTCCCAGTATTTTACTCTTATCATATTTTGTGTGAGCTCATGGACAGACTTCTCTTATTTTAGCCAGTGGGTATTTACCTTCCTTCTTTAAGATCTCGTTGAACCCCTGGTCAGGCTCCCTGCTCAGCAGAGAGTCTGCTTCTCTTTCTCCCTCTGCTCCTCCTCCTCACTTGTGCTCTCTTTCTTTCTTAAATAAATAAATAAATAAATAAATAAATAAATACAGTTTTATTTATTTTTTATTTATAAAAAAGAGCTCATTGAATGCATTTTATCTAGTATTTTAGATAGTTTTAGATTGATTTTTTTTTCAAATTATTTACCTCTGAGATTGCCCCAATGGCTCTCATTTGTTCCCATATTTTGATGCTGTTTGGCACAGTTTTATGACTCTTTCATCATCATTATGGATCCAAAATCATTAAAAATACCTTCCTTATTCTCTTTAATTGTTTTCTTTTTGCCTTTCATTCTAATTTATATGATATTTATATTGTGATTATTGCTTTGTTATTGTTTATATTTTTTACCTGATGCATCTTTCTCAACTTCTTATTTTTAACAGCATTTCCCCCATTTCCTTCTAAAAGAAACAAGAAACAGTTGAATGTTCTGAAAGAACAATTTACTATAACTCATCATCTCTAGTATATTGGGTCATAGAGGTAGCCTCTTACATGCACAAATTCTGAACAAATTGAGAAGTCCAAGCAATGACATACAGATGCCAAAATATCACCTTAATACTGTCAAGGCTGAATTGAGGACATAGTTTAACATAAAAACAAAATGAACCTCCTAGAATTAAATCAACTTAACCTCCCAAAATCTAAGCAACAATGGAACCAACTAGGTAAACCTTACAGCAAGTGAAGCAAGTGAAGCGGTCCCCAAAAGGAAAGATGGAAAAAGTGAACTAACCTTGATTTATAACTCCAAAATTCTCTGATCAATTATTCGTTTCCCTTTCCTTGAACAAAGAGGAATTAAGAGATGGAGAGAGGCCAAGAATGACACCCTCAGGTTGAAAGGAAACATCAGGAGTGTGGAAGAATAATTCCTCCTTAACAAGAAACAGAGAAGAGGAAACTATTATTTGCTGAGTATTTGTCACGCTTGAACTTTGGCTAGTCAATTTAAATTGACTGCTTTAATTAATCTTTCCAAAACTAGCTGAGATTATTATGTTCCCTTTTGCAGGTGAAGATACTGAGGCTCAGAGAATTTAAGCATCTTGTTCAATGTATCATTCATATGTAGAAAATTAGAGGAAATTACTTTAGTTCCTTATCTCCTACACTAAGATTATAAATGCAAGCTACTAATTATTCTACCTTAATGTTTCATTTATTCTATTTGTAGAGGTGCTTTTGACATTCAAAAAATGTTTGAAGTTCCTGAAGATCAACATAAAAATCTCACCGAATGTCTGCAGGTACATTGTCGAGGATTGGAGACAAGTTTGGCTGAATGTACTTTTACTAAGAGAAGAGCTAAATATGTAGCTGGTGTGGTTTGTTATACAGAGAACACAGGTTGGTAGAGTACTTGCCTGAAACTCCAAAACTTCCTTCAAAATTGCTTATTGCACACCAGTCTGTAGTAAATGAACAAAGGATGTATACTCAATTGCAATAATAGGGGCAAAATCATTCTGGGGGGCTTTAAAACCTAAATTGGTGCTTTTCCTCTATTACACCTTTTTGCGTTCAAATATTACTTCTATCCAGGTTCCTCTCTGGGGGCAAAGCTGCTTGACTTCTCTTTGCTTGCTGGAACAGCTGGATTAAAGTTAATACAACAAACATAAGCAACTCAAACATCAGAAGAAACCTCCATATCTTCTTTGAGAGGTCCAGCCTACACACTTCAAAATACCTTTAAAATATTTAAGTGGCCACAGTCTCAAAGCAGTCACTGCCACTTTTTTCCTAAGTCTTAACTAGATTGGAATATTTTAGTCACAAATACGGTTTTAAAAGCTAAAGCCTGGGACACCTGGCTGGCTCAGTGGTTGAGTATCTGCCTTCGGCTCAGGTCGTGATCCCAGGGTCCTAGGATGGAGTCCAGTGTCAGGCTTTCCACAAGGAGCCTGCTTCTCCCTCTGCCTATGTCTCTGCCTCTCTCTGTGTGTCTCTCATGAATAAAAAAATAAAAATCTTAAAAAATAAAAATAGAGGCTGAAGACTTTTTTTGGTGCTAAAAAAATACCATCAAAATGTAAATGGCACTGTTCAAATAAGTTATGAGATGGAAGTGAGGATTCATACAGCAGCAGGAAAGGAATGGGTGAACACCTGTATTTGCCAATGTGAGCAAGGACCTGTGATCCCTGATCGCCATCCCCCAACCTCAAGGAGTACAGACCTCCACAATAAATACTGGTTTTCAGAGATAACAAAAGGGCCTCCATAAACCAACTTTGACATTTGTTTTCCTTTTTAACCATATATATTATGTTGATCCTACCAATACAGTTTATATCATTTTTTACTTGATGCCTGACTTTATCTTAATGTCTCTGTTATTCCAAATGTGATAAAGATGTCACCTACAACTCCATAAATAAATTTCACAAAGATAATTCATAATTTACAGTTTCTGCAGCAAGTGATTCCTTCCATTGTGTGAATGGGAAACAGATTCCTCAAAAGAGGACCTGTAATGGTATCAATGATTGTGGAGACCAGAGTGATGAACTATGCTGTACAGGTAGTAAAAGACTTCCCCCATTGAATTTAGATTCTATCCCATTAAATATTAAGTATGAAAAAAATAAAAATAAAATCTCTACTGTTTATGTTTGTGCAGGATGCCATGGCAAAAGTTTCTTTTGTAAATCTGGTGTTTGTATTCCAAACAAGTATAAGTGCAATGGTGAAGTGGACTGCATTACAGGAGAAGATGAAAATGGTTGTCAAGGTAATTTAAAGTTGTGTGGTTATGTTTTTTCATTACTTGATCTGGGTATTCTGAAACTTCCTTTTAGGTAAATTGTAATTTTAAATGAGTATAGGACAGTGTTAGCAGTAAAAGTACTACTGAATGGGCATTTGAAGAACTATGGAATGTTCTTCTCTCATAATTTATTAAACATATTTTTATTTCAGAACTTTGTATTAGAAAAGCTCCCACATAACAAAACTAGACATTAGTAGAATGAACCAATATGTGCCTATCTCCCAGCTCAAACAGTTATCAATATTTTGCCAGTCTCGTTCAACTTGTTTGAGTATTTTAAAGCACATTTGAGATGCCGTGTCACTTCACCTATATAAATTTCTAATGATACAAACACTTCATATATACACAATATATTTTCATTGGTATACCTAATAATAATTCCCTAACACTGTTTAATAACAGCCCATGTTCAATTTTTTTCCAACCATCTCAAAAATATCTTTTTAAAAAAGATTTTATTTATTTATTTGAGAGAGAGATAGAGAGTGAGTTGGAGGGAGAGAGCTAGAGAATCTGAAGCAGACTCCAAGCTGAGCCCAGAGCCCAGTGGGGGCTCCATTCCATGACTGTGAGATCATGACTTAAGCCAAAACCAAGAAACGTCAGATGCTTAACCAACTGAGCCACCCAGGTGGCCCTCTCAAAATTGTCCTTTTAGAACAATGTGTTTGAATTAAGGTCCAAAATAATCTAACATTGTATTTGATTATTAAGTTTTTAAAGTCTATTTTATTCTTTAAGAGTTACCCACCTGGAAACACAATGGTCCAATATCTTTGGGATACATCAAAAGAAGTTCTAAGAAACAACTTTATACCAATACAGGCCTATCTCAAGAAAGAAGAAAAGACCCAAATAAATAATCTAACATTATACCTAAAAGAGCTAGAAAAGGAAGAACCAAAAAAGCCCAAAGTTCGTAAAAGGGCATTTAAATTTGTAAGGTAAAAATAAAACTGTCACCATTTGCAAATGACATGATACTTTACATCGAAAACTCTAGGGGTACCTGGGTGGCTTAGTCAGTTGGGTATCCAACTCTTGATTTTGGCTCAGGTCATGATCTCATGGTTCATGAGATAGAGCACTACATTAGGCTCCACGCTCAGTGGAGATTCTGTCCCTCTGCCCCTCCTCTCACTTCCTCTCTCTCTCTCCCCCAAAATAATAAATCTTTTTTTTAAAAAAAGAAGAAAACTCTAAAGACTCCACAAAATAAACTATTAGAACCAATAAATGAATTCAGTAAAACTGCAGGATACAAATAAACATTCAGATATCAGTTGTGTTTCTATATACTTGTAACAAATTATTGGAGAAAGAAATTAAAATAACAATCCGATTTATAATTGCACCAAAAGGAATAAAATACCTAGGAATAAATTTAATTAAGGAGATGAAAGATTTGTACCCTGAAAACTATAAGACATTGATGAAAGAAATTGAAAGTGAAACAAATAAATGGAATTATATACCATGTTCATGGCTTTGAAGAACAAATATTTTTTAATGTCCAAACTACCCAAAGTACTCTATAGATTTAACACAATCCCTATCAAAATATCAATAGTATTTTTCATAGAACTAGAGCAAATAATCTTAAAATTTGTGTGGAACCACAAAAGACCCTGGATAGCCAAAATAATCTTGAGAAAGAACAAAGCTGAAGGTATCACAATCGTAGAATTCAAGATATACTACAAAACTATAGTAATCAAAACAGTATAGTACTTGCACAAAAACAGACACATAGATCAATAGAACAGGATAGAAAGTCCACAAATAAATGGATGCTTACATGCTCAATTAATCCACAACAAAGGAGGCAAGAATATATAATCTAGACAAGACATTCTTTTCAATAAATGGTGTTGGGAAAGCTGGAAATGTACATTCAAAGAAATGAAACTGGATCACTTTCTTACACCATACACAAAAATAAACTCAAAATGGATTAAAGACCTAAATGTATGTTGTTTAATTTAACTTAAATAAAAAAATAAAGACCTAAATGTGAGAACTGAAATCATAACACTCCTAAAAGAAAGTATAAGCAGTAATCTCTTGGACACCAGCTTTAGCAACATTTTTCTAGGTATTTCTCCTCAGATGAGGGAAACAAAAGTAAAAATAAACTATCGGGACTACCACAAAATAAAAAGCTTTTGCACAGCAAAGAAAACCATCAACAAAATAAAAAGATGACCTATTGAATGGGAGAAGATGTTTGTAAATGATATATCTGATAAGAGATTAATATCCAAAATACATAAAAATTTATACAACTCAGTACACATGCACACACACACACGCAAAATGATTAATAAATGGGCAGAGGATCTGAATAGATATTTGTCCAAAGAAGACATAAAGATGGCCAACAGACACATGAAAAGATGCTCAACATCTCTAATCATCAGGGAAATGTGAATCAAAACTATAGTAAGATATCACCTCACACCAGTCAGCATGGCTAGTGTCAAAAGGACAAGAAATAACAAGTATTGGTGAAGATGTGGAGAAAAGAGAACCCTTGTGCGCTGTTGATGGTGCACAAAATTGGAGCAGCCACTATGGAAGACAGTATGTAGATTTCTCAAAAAAAAATTATACATATTTGTATATATCTACCATATGATTCAGCAATTCCACTACTGAGCATTTGCCCAAAGAGAACAAGAACACAAATGCAAAAAGGATGTGTGTATCTCTATGTTTTTTGTAGCATGATTTACAATAGCCAAGATATGGAAGCAACCCAAGTGTCCACTGACAAACAAATAAAGAAAATGTCACA
This sequence comes from Vulpes vulpes, assembly GCF_048418805.1. Taxonomy (NCBI): domain Eukaryota; kingdom Metazoa; phylum Chordata; class Mammalia; order Carnivora; family Canidae; genus Vulpes; species Vulpes vulpes. The sequence continues at coordinate 35,651,269 of NC_132783.1, forward strand.
CACACACACACACACACACACACACACACACACAGAGGCATTTTACTCAAGTCATAAAAAAGAATAACATCTTGCCATTTGCAACAACATGATAAACCTAGAGAATATTATGCTAGGTGAAGTAAGTCAGAGAAATACAAACACCATATTATTTCACTTATATGAAGAATTTAAAAACAAAACAAATGAACCAACCAACAAACAAAAGCAGACATAGATACATAAATACAGAGAACAAACTAGTGGTGGCCAGAGATAAGTGGGGAGAATGGGAGAATTAGTTGAAGGAGATTACGAAGTACAAAATTCCAGTTATAAAATAAGTATGTCAGAGTATGGTCAATGATATTGTAATAATGTTGCATGATGACACACAGTAACCACACTTACTGTGGTCAGCATTGCATAATATGTAGAATTGTTGAATCTTGGGGTCATACACCTGAAACTAATATAACAGTTTCTGTCAACTATACTTCAACTTAAAAAATGTTACCTACCCATCCACTCCCAATTTTTTTCATGCCATTGGTTTTTAGAGAAACTTGGTCATTTGCCTATAGGATGTTCCTTATTCTGGATTTATAGAGATTTGAAAAAAAAAAAAAGAAAACCTCTGATGCTAAAACATATTTACTAGGTGCCTACTCTGTGTCACACAGACTGACTTCTTCCTTACATCAATGCTTTCTGGAGGAAAAATCTCTGGAAATTATTATATTCATTCATTTATTCAATGAATATTTATTAAGTTCTTACTATATATGTGCCAGACCCTATTCTTGAAAAGAGAATCTAATTATTTTTATATTCCAAATGTAATGCCTTATAGATAAGCATTAAATACATGTTGGAGATATATATGGACAAATTAATTGATAATAATTATATTTTGGCAGTGCTTGGTATTATATGACTTTACTGAAGTCTTATTTAATTTCCCATTAACATCAGTTCTTAAATATAAAAACACACTTTTTAGGATTTCAAGTCATATTATTTCTTTTGATTTATATAAGCAGTTCAGCAAAATACTTTATGTTCATTAAAAATAGTTAAAACCTTAATAAGGAGAGAAGAGGAAGAAATTTCAAAGCATTTTTAAGGGAGGAAGACAGTGAATCACAACTCTTGCCAGGATGCTTGACAGTTTTTCCCTCTCAGTTTTATTGAGATAGAATTGACATACAATACTGCATATAAGTTTAAGGTGTATAATATGGTGACTTGGCACACATTCATCGAGAGATGATGACCACAGTAAATTTAGTTAACATCTACTATGCCATACAGTTACCAAAAAATTTTTTCTTTGTGATGAGAACGTTTAGGATTTACTCCCTTAGCAATTTTTAAGCGTACCATATAGCAATGGTAACTATAGTCACTGTGCTGTACATTGTACCTCCAGTGCTTATTTATCAGGAAGTTAGTAGGACAATTCCCCACCCCCCACCCTCTGCCCCTAATAACCACAAATTTGATCTTTTTTTCTCTGAGTTTGCTTTGTTAGATTTTACATATAAGTGACATCATGCAGTATTTGTCTTCCTCTTAAGCTTACAATTTGATTTCACTTTTCAGCATAATAATATTTGGAGTTTCTTCGCCTTCTCCTCTTCAGTCCCTTTTCTCTCCCTCTCCTCCTTCTCCTGATTCAGTTTAAGGTCAAAGAACACAAATTGTTAGCTTATCAGGGAAAAAAAATCCCACTGCTAGCGAGTAACTATGACATAAAGCTGACTTTTAAAAAATCAATTATCTTGAACCCATATCAAAAATACATTTAGTCAACTCTCATTGTTACTTCCATTTACCCTTCTGTGGAGTTAGCATCACCATTTGTATTTCAGTAGTGCTTCTAATTTTTCCCTCTCTAAGCAAGAGCAAATGAGAGCAGAGATGTAAAATAAAAATATTATTATATTCATTGATCTTTCAGCGGACAGATCAGAATCACTACACCAACGGAAGTTTGGAGTGTAAATTGATTTCATGTATCCTGAAAAATCCCACCTTTAATACATATAAGTTTAAAAGAGTCATACATTTTGTATAACTGTATAGTAAATTTGCTGCCCGTATGTGTTCAAATATATTCAAAATATACATTTCTTTTTAATACCCAAGAAAAAATTATTTCCTTGTTGTAGTGAAATTGGTATGTGTTCAAATGCAATATGAAACGTTTGTTATGTGGTATTAAAAATTAAGGAAAGATTACATACTGTGATTCCCTTTTATCTTTGGAAAAATTTTGTTATATTATTTCTGAAATATTAATGATTCATATATATTTTATTCAGGCGAACATTATGTCTTTGCTACAGTGAGTGTTTTGTTTGTTTTTAGGAACTGGACGTTCTGAAATTAAAGGTAAATCCATTTTTATAATAGAAAATTTATTACTCAATTTATTGAGAAAAGGATAAGGTATTGTAATTTCATAATATATGTACAAATAATATGGTATGCATGTTTCTCAAAAATTATTCTTCACTATGGTAAATTTTTGGTTTTTCTACATGTGGTTTTTTTTTTACATGTGGCTCGAGGTAAAAAATTTATTAAATTCTTGGAATATTGCAGAATCAAAATAAAACAAAGCTATTGCTGTCTCCTTTATATAATTTTTAAGATCTATTTATTTTAGAGAGAGAGAGAATAAGAGAGAACTGGGGAAGGGGCAGAGGGAGAGGGAGAGGGAGAGAGAATCTTCAAGCAGACTCCCTGCTGAGTGTGGAGCCTGATGTAGGGCTGGATCTCATGATCCTGAGATGAAATCAAGTCAGATGGTTAACCAACTGAGCCACCCAGCTGCCCCTCTTCTTCTCTTTTAATGTAGTTATTAATTGCACACTATATGACCACGTGTTAGCAATAGCTCACCTTTCACATTAGTATAGGCAACAGAGGCCTTTATCACAGGAAAGTGATAAACTTTCCTTCTCATGCTCATCATCCATAGCCTGCTAACCCAAACCACCCAAAGTGGACATATCTCTGTGTTTCACCTTTGCTGAAAACCCTTATCCTCTTCCTTTACTTTTTCCTCAACCCAAAGCAATTTCTGAGGAAATTGCCAGCACAGTCAAGATAACATCTTTTCATGATAGGTATTGTCTAATTTACTTTTATAAGCCAGTTGTCACCAAATCCTCCACCTCTTAAGGTCACCCTTTATTATTCATAAGAATAAATTGTCTTTATATTTCTTTATATTCATATAAATTTCTTTAATATCCATATGAAATTCACATATTTATTTAATACGTCTTTATTATTCATATAATAGGACTATCAGAAGTTCATGATCCTCCTCAGGATTTTTTAGGATCCCTGGAGGACTTCCATATCCTCAAGATCACCCCTGTTCTAAATGCCTAATCTCAATTATTTCATCACTGTTCCTTGTTTTATTCCATCATTATCCTTTTTCCCCTCCCTCCTTCTTTCCCTTCCTTCCTTCCTAGTTTCAGATCTCCAGTGCACAGAGATGAGTTAATGATACCCTTGTTGCACATGATCAGTGTTGGTCTAGGCTGGGCACCTCACTTGTTTTATTTATTCTCCTTTATTTCAGTTCCTGATTCCCCTTCCCCTTAGGCAACCATTTTCATGTGTATTAAAATGTGTAAAAATAAAATAACATGTGTATGTCATGTTGTTTGTATACATTCTTATCCAATGTGTATTATCTTGTGAGCATACATTTTTATTTCACATAGTATATATAGCATTATAAGATCTCAGATTTCCTTTATTTCTTTTTACAAAGCATTCAAGTTTTAAAGATCTGTCCATGTTGCTATGTGTCCATCTAATCTGTTGCCTCTAGCTTGCTGCATAAAACACTCCGTGGTGTTCCTCTTCCACAATTTACTCCCTACTTTCCCAGTAATGGACTCTCAGCCCTCAGTCACACTATGGTGAATGTTCTCTTCTTCAGGATGTATGGGAGAATTTCTTCAAGACGACGAGCTGGGCAAAAATTGTTGGTTCTCAGGGTATTCATCTACCTAATTTGGCTAACTATTGCCTACATGTTCTTTGGCAGAGCTATACCAGTTCTTACCTCTACCACCAATAATGCAGGAGGGTTCTCCTCAACCCCACTAACATTGAGTATTACCCACCTTTCTAATTTTGCGAGTCTCATACTGTCAGTCAAATGGCATTGTTTATTAATTTGCATTTTTATAATAATGAATGGTTTGAGTTTCTCTTCATACTAGCTTTTGAGTTTTCACCTTCTTTTCTCCCCTGTATCCTTTTGCCAGTTCATATCTTTTCTTAATTTCATGTTGCAGTTGAAGTCTTGTTGATTTGCATTCTAGATGTTTATTCATTTTCAGTTTTAGACATTGCCAATACCTTTTTCCATTCTATCACCAATTGATTAACTCTATCCATAGTGAGCTTTGTTGAATAGAAATCTTAATCTTTATGTAATCAAAGTCATTGACTGTTTTTATTGTGGCTTGTGCTTTTGGAGCTTTGTGATGTTCTTCAAATATCCAGTACACCTCAGCTACACTGAACATTCTGCATCTTTTTTTTTTTGTTGATCATTTAATATGAACATTTAAGTGGTCTCTTTGATTCATAAGGGTGCTTTTGTGAAAGTTTCTGAGCAGAACCTCTCTCTGCCCCAGAAAATAATCTAGGCATGTGGATATGTATATATCTCTCCCAAAAAGAACTTGGAAAATCCAGAGACAAGACACATGATTGCTGTAGCCAAGTAACGTTGCCCTTCTGAGCTGTGCCATTCACAGCCACATCCTCAACCAAGACAAAAAACATGGTGGTAGGAATTTGCCTTTGGACCCCTAGGTCAAAGAAATTATGATCCTATCCTCTGAAATGTTCTAGGATGGCAAAGTGATGATGGAATCATCCCATATAACTTCAAGCAAATGTCTAAGGAAGAGGAGAGAATCTTTTGTTGGTTTGTTTCATTTTTGACTTCTAATATCCTTAATGCCTAATATTATCAATGCCTAATACAACATCTTTGTTTGCAGGACTCCTGTAAGAGGTGTCTTATTATGTACAAAATGAGAGGAGCCTTTATGATGTCAGCTCAGTACTCTTTCACTCAGTGTTAGTAACTATTCACTACTTTATATAAGGACTTGGTGAATCAGAGTTGAAAAAGAAACTTTACTTCTCTTACCCAAGCATTGTGCCTTCTCTAAATGCAGAAAACCACAGCACTATAGGTCTCACCATTCACTTGTACCAACAGACACCTTTAGTTGGTACTTGCAAAATTTCTGCCTAGTTCATCATGAGCCTTCACAATTACCTACCTAGTATAGAAAGGAAATGAGATAGTGTGCTCTTAGGATTTGTACTGTCCTTTTTAAACAGAGGACAGGTTTTTGGGTGCCTGGCTGGCTCAGTGGGTTAAGTATCCAACTCTTGATTTTAGCTCAAGTCATGATCTCAGGGAGGTGAAATCAAGCCCCAAGTCTGTGGAGCCTGCTTAAGATTCTCTCTCCCTCTGCCCTTCCCCTACTCATGTGTGCCCACACATGCGCATGCACACCCAAGCCCGCATTCTTTCTCATTCTCTCTCAAATAAATAAATAGAGGACAGGTTTTAAGACAGAAAATTATGATCAAAATTTAAATAATTTTAATTATTTAATTTTTTTATAAACACAATCATAAACATTGGAACTTTTTGTTTTATTATAGAAGAAACAGAATATTTGACTGCTAATATGGATGCAGGTAAGTTAACATTATTCTCTTTTACTACCGATTCCCTGGTTTAAGTCTGCATTTTAATGTTGTGTATGTATGGATGTATGTATGAATGTGTGTACCTGTAATTGATTCAAGCAACAATTACCTTTGCTATCAATATAAATAGAAAAAATAGCATTACTCTTCTGCTTATCACTATCAAGAAAAACAAACATAAATGTTTCTTGGGAACTACTTTTAAAAATGGATTAATTCACAAAGCTAATTTTGAAGTGAATACAATATTTTTGACCTACATAAAGTTTTATTTGATGTGAGCTTTGTCACATCAGTTGTGTCAAAAACAACCAGTTTTTGAGCACAACCCATGACATACATTTTGAAATAGATTTTACTTGAACTTAGTTGTTCTTTTGCAATATTTTAAACTGTGATAAAACACGATAAAATAGGTCTCTGAAGATCCATATCCTGGCCAGTTGTACACTGAAAGCCAAATTAAATTAAAGTATTAATTAGAAGTATTAAAATTAAAGTATTAAGCCCCTAAGGAGACAGTAATTAATAAGAGCTTTTGAGTCAGACAAATTTGTGTTACATCCTGACTTATTTATTTATTAACTGCATAACCTCAGGTGAATAACTTAACCTCAAATACAATTTGGGAATAAAATAACTCCCTGTTTTAGAAGAATTTAAGCTGAAGACTCTCTTCTAAATGCCAGGCCCCAAAATTAATTAACAATGTTTTTTCATCAGACAATGAGTGAAAGATTTAGATCTTGAAGATATAGATATCAGTCTGAAGAAATTTTTCAACAACAAGGTGCTTTATTTTATACTCAACATAGCACTGGTTTTCAGATAGTGCCTGAGCTGCTTCCACAATCCTCAGTAGACGAGGTCTTTATTCTTTTAAAGTTCTAAAAGCCACACCTGGGTGGCTCAATGGTTGAGCAGCTGTCTTTGGCTCAGGGTGCAATCCTGGAGTCGCTGGATTGAGTCCCACATTGGGCTCCCCATAGGAAACCTGCTTCTGCCTCTGCCTTTGTCTTTGCCTCTCTGTGTCTCATGAATAAATAAAATCTTTAAAAGTAAAATAAAGGTCTAAGCACAAATTTAAAACTTACCATCACACTCTTTCCCCCACCCCCATTCTTGGAATGGGTGGGACAAAAACACAAACAGAAAACTATCCATCTTCACTCACAACTACTTTCCCTGAAGGAGCTACCTCCTTCAAAGCAATTGACATTGATATTCATTTTCCTTTCTAATTTGGGGCTAATAAGCAAGTTCATAAAAGTATTTGTGATATGGTAAAATATATAGAAAGAATAAGGAAAACATCATATATTTTTATTTTCTTCTTTTTTGTGTGAATTCTTTTGCCAGTTCACTTCTTAAGCTTTGCTCTGCCATGTGTCTCTGTGACAAGTGTGCCACAGCTAAATGCTCACAAAGGAAGGAAATATTATCACATGTCAAGTGACAAAAAAAATACCCTCTAGCCCATTGATCCTGGATTGTCTATGGGTCCCCGGCACATTACTTCTCAGGGTTAATATGATGGTTAGATGAGATAAACTACATGCAAAGTATTTAGCATGGGGACTGATGCAGAAAGTGCTCAAACCTTAACATCATTAATGTTAATATTATTGAAAAGAATTCCATAGGAACAGCCTCTACAAAGTAAAAACTATGGAAGTGAGAAGATATAAGTGCCCATGTTTTCAGCTCATTCTGAAAATTTCTGAATGAGACCCTCATCTTAAGTATGCCTGGCCATGTGATATCTCTTATCTATCTGCCAAAGACTGATAAATGTTTAACCCTTCAGCTAACCTCTTTCTGCCACCAGTGTGCCTTTAGGCAGAACTTCAGAGAATCAAGCCAATTTTCGTATTAAGCCAGAATTTTTAAACAAGGCAAATAGTACTTGTTAGTATATAAAATAATTTATTAATCAATTCAGCCTGTTTCATTTTAGCAATGACTTTGCTGTTTTTGTGGCATAGACAATAAGGAAGTAATGTGTTCAAAATTATAATGATATAATCTCTCTCTTTCTTGAAGAAAGAAAACGGATAAAGTCACTTCTCCCTAAACTATTCTGTGGAGTTAAAAACAACGTGCTCAGTCGAAGGAAACGAGTCGTGGGAGGAAAGGCAGCAATAATGGTAAAACTGTTACTCCCCAGGAGCAGTCCAAGTTTGAAAAACAAAGAAAGGTGGGGAAGATATGTAATGTTAAGAGACTGGGACTCTTGCAAAGGACTTATCTTAGGGCCATCTGTCTATCACTGTTTGGTAGAATGGCAGTAACCACACTAATGTCTCTTACAGGGAGACTTCCCGTGGCAGGTGGCAATTAAGGAAAATGAGAAAATCAAATGTGGAGGAATTTATATCGGAGGGTGTTGGATTCTAACAGCTGCACACTGTGTCAGGTAAAAAATGTCTTCAAACAGATTTTGGATTCCCTGAAATAATCAAAGTGGGTAATAGAGATTGTGGCAGATGATAGATAAAAACATGTGACAAATTCCACTCTATTAACAGCTAAATCCCCTCCAATATTCATGATCGGAACCCCAGAGGCCATTGTCCCAGAACCTACTGTGTTCTTCCCCCCAGACCAAATTATGATCCCAGATGGCAAGGTCAGATCAAACCCATAGGTACCAAGGCATGTTTTTTGGCTCATTTGCATGATGGGAAGTAGATACTACCTATGTTTTGTAGAGTTACACCAAATTGTCGAGAAGAATTTATGACTGAAAGGTTTATAAAGAGGTAATACTAACTTGGCATTTCTCACCCCACTTCAACAAGGATGTTGTTTAAAGAGCTGCATGCGTTTAAAGGCTTCAAATGTATACATCTTTTTTGCCCCTTCCATGTACCCTTAAATGTATTTGATATGTGTTCCAGACAGTAAAGGAACTGTTCAAAGTTCTGTACTAATTGTCTCACATGCTGTTCCAGCACTGGCTTGCTCATTTTCTGCATGCGTGCATCACTGACATCTCTTCTTATTCTCATAAAGAGACCAATCATATGGGATGAGAGCTCCACTTATGACCTTACTTAAACTTAATTACCTCTTTAAAGACTATCTCCAGGACACCTGTGTGGCTCAGTTGGTTAAATATCTTTTGTGGACTAACACATGATGTACAGTATGGAAGTTCCTCAAAAAATTAAAAAATAGAACCACTATGCAATCTAGCTCTTCTGCTTCCAGTATTTACCCAAAGAAAATGAAAACGAATTTAAAGGTGTCTATGTGTACATAAATGGATAAAGATGTATGTATACAATAGGATATTACTTAACCATAAAAAAAGAATGAGATCTTGTCATTAGCAACAACATGGATGGATCCAGAGAGTACTATGCTAGGTAAAATAAGTCAGACAGGGAAAGACAAATGCTATATGATTTCACTTATGTGTGGAATCTAAAACACAAAACGAATGAACAAAACAGAAACACATTCATAGGTACAAGAAGCAAACTTGGTTACCAGAAAGGGGAAGAGTTGGGAAGTAAGCAAAATAGATGAAGAAGATCAAGAAATACAAACTTCTGGTTATAAAGTAAATAAGCCAAGGAGATGTAACATACAGCATAGATAGGCATGCTTATCATTGGCAATAATATCGTAAAAACTTTGTATGTTGTCAGATGGTACCGATAATTATGTTTCTGCAGCTGACTAGGAGTGTAACTTTAGCCAGGTTATGTAAGTTCTCAGTCTCAGTTGGGTAATCCACAAAATGGGAAGAATAATATTTACCTCTTAGGGCTGTTAAGAATATTAAAACAAAATAACATATATGAAAGTGCCACATACACTATCTGGTCTGTAAGAGGCACTCAGTAAATGATGTTTCATTCATTCTAAAATCATAACTGAGGCTGGAAATCCAAACTCTGTCCTCTAGCTGACCTTAGGTTGTTTTCAACACATTTTGTATATTGTCCTTCAGCCACTGTTATGGATTGAATTGTGTCCCCCTAAAATTACATGTTGAAGACCTAATCCCCAACATGACTAGATTTGGAGATAGTCTTTTTAAATAAACATTTTATTTATTTATTTGAGAGGGAGAGACATCACGTACAAGCAGGGCAGAGGGATAGAGGGAGAAGGAGAAGCGGGCTCCCTGCTTAGCAGGGAGCCCGATGCCCAACTCCATCCCAGGACCCTGGGATCATAACCTGAGCCAAGGGCAGATACTTAACCAACTGAGCCACATGGGTGTCCTGGAGATAGTCTTTAAAGAGGAAATTAAGTTTAAATAAGGTCATACGTGGAGCTAATCCCATATGATTGGTCTCCTTATGTGAATAAGAAGAGATGTCAGTGATGCACACATGCAGAAAATGAGCAAGCCAGTGCTGGAGCAGCATATGAGATAATTAGTGTGGTGCTTTGAGCAGTTAAGTATCTGCCCTCCAGGGTCCTGGGATGGAGTTGGTCATCAGGCCCCTGCTGAGCAGGAAGCCTGCTCCTCCTTCTCCCTCTACCCCTCTGCCCTGCTTGTGTGCTATCTCTCTCTCATGATGTACTCTGGAGAACATTCCTGTGTGCTTGAAAAGATTGTGTATCCTGTAGTTTTGGGATAAAATATTTGTATATATCTATTAAGTCCATCTGGTCTAATGCACCACTTAATGCCAATGTTTCCTTATTAATTTTCTGTCTGGATGTCTATCCATTGATGTAAATAATATATTAAAGTCCCCTACTGTTATTGTGTTACTTACTGTATCTTTCTTTATGTCTGTTAATACTTGCTTTATATATCTAGGTGCTCCTAAATTGAGTGCTTAAATCTTTAGGAATGTTATATCCTCTTCTTGGATTTACTCTATCATTATATAATGCTCTTTTGTTACAGTCTTTGGTTTAAAGTCTATTTTGTCTGTTTTAAGTATTGCTATACCAGCTTTCCTTTTGTTTCCATTCGCATGGAACATCTTTTTCCATCCCCTCACATTCTGTCTGTGCCTGTCTTTAGATCTGAAATGAGTCTCTTATAGGCAGCACATAGATGAGTCTTACTTTCTACCCATTTAGCCACTCTATCTTTCAACTGATGCATTTAATTCATTTACATGTAATTATTGATAGACATGTACTTATTGCCATTTTGTTCATTGTTTATTCCTATGGTTATTCTGTTCTGTTCTTACTCTCTTCATCTCTTCCATTGTGGCCTGATGGTTTCCTTTAGTTTTATTTTGGGTTCTTTTTCTTTATTTTTTGTATATCTATTGCAGGTTTTTGGTTTGTGCTCACCAAAAGGCTCGTATATATTGACCTACATATATAGCAGTCTTTCTCTCTCTCTCTCTTTCTCTCTCTCCCTCTCTCCCCTCTCTCTCTCCATTTGTGTTCAAGTGTATATATATATATATATATATATATATGGCTGACAGTTACTTAAATTTGAACAATTCTAAAAGCACTACATTTTTTATTCCTTTCCTCATATTTTAAGTTTTTGATGTCTTATTTTACATCTTTTTATTACGTGTATCCTTTAACTGCTTATTTTAGTTATAGTTGATTTTACTATTTGTCTTTTAATCTTCATATTAACTTTGAAAGTAGCCAAATTAGTAGTAAAGTAATTATTATATGTTTACCTGTATCAGTAAGATTTTTTTCTTTCATATATTTTCTTATTTCTAATTATGGCTTTCCCTTTAGACTTTTTTTTTTTTTAATAAGGCCAGTCTAGTGGCGATGAACTTCAGCTTTTGCTTGTCTGGGAAATTCTTTATCTCTTTTTCAACCCTGCCAAATAGTGTATTCTTGGTTATGAGTTTTTCTTCTTCAGCACTTTAAATATACCCTGCCACTCTCTTTCGACCTGAAAAGTTTCTGTTGAAAAATTAGCTCATCACCTTATGAAGTTTCCCTTGTTTGTAATTATTTGTTTTTCTCTTGCTGCTTTTAAGATTTTCTCTTTATCTTTAACTTTTTTCATGGTAATTATAATGTGCCTTGTTATGGATCTCTTTGGGTTCATCTTGTTTTGGGACTCTCTGTGCTTCCTGGTCCTAGATGTCTGTTTCCTTCCCCAGGTTAAGAAAATTTTAAGCATTATTTCTTCAAATAAGTTTTTTGCCCATCTCTATTTCTCTTCTCTTTGTGGACCCCTATAATGTGAATGTTAGCATACTCAATGTTAGCATACTAAAATTATTTTTCAAAAATAAAAAAATAGAAATTATTTTTCTTTTTACTGTTCTGCTTGGGTGATTTCCACTCTTCTGTCTTCCAGATCACTGATCTGTTCTTACGTATCATCTAATCTGCTATTGATTTCCTCTAGAGTATCTTTTAGTTCAGTTATTGTATTCTTCAGCTCTGTGATTTCTCTTTGGTTCTTTCAATTCTTTGTTGAAGTTTCTACTGTGTTTCCTCCATTCTTCTCCCAAGTTCAATGAGCATCTCTATGACCATTACTTTGACCTCTTTATCAGGTAAGTTACTTACTTCCATTTCATTAGGGTTTTTTTTTTTTAATCCCTGGTTTTATCTTGTTTGTTCTTTTATTTGAACCATATTTCTCTGTCTCCTGATTTTGTTTGACTTTATCTGTGTCTGGGTACTAGGCAGAACAGCTGCTTTTCCCAGTCTTGAAGGAGTGGTCTTGTGTAGGTGCTTCCATGTGTAGATTATATGTCCTGGTGGGTTTGGTTGACTGGCTAAAGCCGGAGCAGGTATGGGCCAAGGGGTCTTAGGGCATGCTACACTGGAGCCATTCTACATGGACAGCTGGAGCTGGAGTGAGCATGGACCTGGGAGTCCCAGGGGGCTCCATGCTCAAACCACCTGGCTGGATGGCTGGAGCTGGGGCAGGCATGGGTTGGCAGGTTCCAGGGTGCTCTGCACCAGGGCCACCATGGCAGGATAACTGGAGCTGGGGCAAACAGGCTTGGGCGCTCCACATAGGGGCTTTCCTGGTAGGATGGCTGGAGCTGAAGCAGATGCAGTCCAGAAAGTCCTGGATTACTTTCTACCTGGCCACTTTGGTGTGATGGCTGGAGATATAGTGGGCACAAGTGGTGGTGGCTGGGGGTGTGCTGCATTGGGGCAGTCTCACTGAGACAGCTGGTGCTGGGATGGATGAAGGTAGGAGCCCACCTAAAAGGGATGGCTGGAGCTATTAAGTATAGGAATCTGGGGTCACTGAGGCTGTAGAACAGCTAGAGTGTCTAGGCCCTTTTCCCATCTGTGTTATCAAGGTGGAAGGGGAACATAGACAATGGCACTCACCAGCACCTTCAACTCCCCAAGAAAGTTCCAGCAGGGGATCCCTGGGTGGCTCAGTGGTTTAGTGCCTGTCTTTGGCCCAGGGCGCCATCCTGGAGTCCCAGAATCGAGTCCCACGTCGGGCTCCTGGCATGGAGCCTGCTTCTCCTCCTGTGTTTCTGCCTCTCTCCCTCTCTCTCTTTCTCTATGTCTATCATAAATAAATGAGTAAATAAATCTTAAAAAAAAAAAAAGAAAGAAAGTTCCAGAAGTTCCTCCACCATTTGGCAGACTCTCTAGGGCTCGAAATTTAATTTCTTTCATTTATAGTGTAGTTGCCCTTTACACTGGTGATTTTATTTTTCCTCCAGGCCAGTAAAATCTACACATGAACCCCTTAGGGATATCCCTTCCTAATGCAGGTCATCGAATCAGATGTGGAGTTGCCATCATTACCATATCTCTGTCTCTCCTACCTTTCTCTATGCAGTCCCTTTGTTGTTTATTGTGCACAAGCTGTTTGATTAGCCTTCTTTTCTTCAGGAGGTATTGCTCTATATGTAGGTTTAGATTTGGTGTGTCCATGGAATAAGGCGAGTTCAGGGTGTTCCAACACTCCCATCATGGACCACCACTATCAGCAGTCTTAATCTATGTTGCTTCTACTTTTTAAATTCTTATTCTCATGAATTTTGGTGGGATGCAGGGCCCACTTCTCCACTAGAGAGGCTGAAAATGTCAGACATTGGCTTTGGCAGGCTCATTTGCTCCTAGAGTATCTAAACAACATTTTTAACATGGCCCAGTAGGCTCCATATGATCTGACCTCTACTTACTTTTGCCAGTTTCATCTTGCCCCACAGCTTCAACTCTCTGTCTGCTCTACCTGCTCTGAACTTCTTTCAGCTACTCATATGCACCTTGCTCCCTGTTGCAGAGAGATCTTCAGGTGTTACTTCTAATGCCTGAAATGATTTTTCCTACCCTGTTTCTCTAGTTAGTGCTATTCTTTATTCAGATCTCAACTCAATCTTCACTTCCCCAGAGAATCTTCCATGATTCCCTTAAGTCAAAGCCTTCTTGATAAATTCTCAGAATTCCATGTGCTGTTCATTCCTCTCACTTTACACAGAATACATATCTTCATTATCCCCATTATCCATTTAATACCACATCTTTCCCTAGATCCTGAGCTCCATGAAGGCAGGAACTGTTTCTGATTTTGCTTGTTTCTGTATCCCAGTGGCTAGCACAGTGACTGGTAATAGTAGGTGCATACTAGGTATTTGTTGAGTAAATTGAATGAATAAACAGGGCTAAACTTTAAACAATATTCAGGACCTCTGATCCTAAAAAGCAACCAAAATTAATATGAGGCATAGCATTCTTGGAATATTAAGTATAAATTAAAGAATCCTGCACACCTCCTTAGTGCCTAGAACATCACTGTTTAGCTATTAGATGATTACCTGAGAAAATGATGGTAATGCCAATTTGCTGAAAACATGAAGTAAAAATTGGTATGAAAATTGAGTGAAGCATAGAACAAGCAGCATTTAGCTAATTTCAACTAAATTTAGAAAAGCGAAAAAAAAATTAAAAAAAGAAGAGCGAATATATTCCAGGTACAATACCAGATGCAGGGATCTAAGTACAGATGAATTAGACCTCATCCTTTGACTTCAACTAGCACAATTCAACAGGAAGAAAGGCTTCTGAGCAAATAAATACAATATAATACAATGTTAAGATGAACAGTCTTAAACACAGTCTTAAGTCTTAAATGCAGGATAATGACTGCTATAGTCTTCACCTTGAGAACCTCTGGGGTTGGCAAAGTAATGAGAATGTGTGCCCTGATTCCCCATTTCCTCAACCACATTTCTGGCTACATGCTTTCTGATCTCTGTTTGAACACCTTCAGTGATGGTGCTCTCCAGAGGTAGCCAACTCATTCCACTTCTGGGCATCTGTTAGTGAGTTCTTTATGGCCCTTATATTGAGCTGTTAGATGGGTTATTCCTCTCTTTATTTGGCCACTGACATTCTACCCCATAAATTTAATCACACTGCTTCATAACAGCAAGGATTAAAAAAGAATCTGGAAAAAGGAAGAAAGTCCTTTAAAACAGAGAATATAAAGACGAAGCATCAAATGTTCACATTTTAGTTGTTTTTTTTTTTCTTTCATTTTAGTTGTTTTTTTCCTCAATATAACTTATCTCCCTTTCCTTTCTATTATAGTGTCAGTAGAATTTACCAGTACCAAATATGGACATCATTTCTAAGTTCGTTAAGACCTGACGATGATACAATTGTTCAGTTCGCAAAACAAATTATTGTTCATGAAAATTACAACGGAACCACCTATGAAAATGACATAGCTTTGATTGAATTGAGAAAACGCTCAAACCAAAAAGAATGTTCGCTGCCTCATTCCATCCCTGCCTGTGTCCCGTGGTCTTCATATCTATTTCAACCTAATGACAGATGCACTGTTTCTGGCTGGGGTCGAGAAAAAGGTATATGTTTTAAAATTTGTTAATCAGAATCCAGGGGTTCTATTCCAGGGGAATAAAAATGGATAGAGCTAATTTCCTAGTACTCTGGGAAAAACATAGCATAACTCCAGAAAAATGAGCAGTCAAGACTGGCTTCATGGGAGTGAGACTTGTGCAGTTGTCCAGCATCCCAGGCTCCAAAGACCCCATGTTTAGTGTACTGCTATGCTGTCATCATCATTAAATTCTTAATAATTTTTGCAGCGGCCCCCACCTCACGTTTTTTTGTTTTGTTTTGTTTTTTGTTTTTTGTTTTGTTTTTTTTTTACTGGGCCCTGAAAATTATGTAGCTGATCCTGATCCAGAGTTTCAAAGGACATCTACACTCTGTGATCTTGAAGTATACATTGAGGGGTAACCATTTAAAAAAAAAAAAAGTAGAGTGACAGGGGGACATATACAGCATGGACTTTCTGGATTTGTTAGAGAGACATGGATGGAAGATAAAATGGTTTTCAAAGGAATAGTCTCAGTATAGGTGAATCAGTAATCCCACAACCCTCTGCTTTCTCCTTCACTTCCTCATTCTCCTTGCCCCACCATTGCGTCCCACAAAAAGTAAAAAAACATAAAGAATTATTTCTTGAGCTTCTAAGAAGACTTGAGGTGAACATTTGTGTGAATAAGTGATGTAGACACTTAGAAAAACTGGCTAAATTAGAAGTTAAATTAGAATTAGCCAGTGTTTTTACCTTTATCTTGATGAGTTAGCTTTGAAATTTAGTTTCCTTTTGACCTCCTATATCTCTATGTAAATAACTTCACTACATGGTCTTATAGACTCATACTCCACCGCATTGTTTACAGTTGCTACATTGAAAAGTTCCAAATATGTGTATAAATTAACATATAATACCCAAGACTAAATGTTATTAGTAATTAATTTATTCAGAAGGCATTATGTCCTTACATTTGTTCCTTAAAAAACTTTTATTATGTACATTTACGAGTACAAGAGTAGAGATTAAGTATATGCAATAAGCCTACTTCCTTGTCACTCAATTTCCAGTTATCAACCCTCTACCAGTCTTGTTTTATCTCTCAGAATTATTCACAAGCTTAATAGATAAATAGGAAGGGCTACTTATAAAGGGATTAATTACAAGGATGTGGATAGGAGTTTGGGGAACTACAAGGGCTAGGCAGCAACCTGGAATGAACAGCACCAGAACAGCTTCTCTTAGATCTGAAGATGTGAGAGGAAGAAGTTACCACGAGAAAGAGTATCAGGTCGAGCAGGCTGCCTTAAGAGCAGCAGTGATTTTGGATTGAAGGTTATAGCCAACCCCAATCTCTTTATCCTCTCTCCTTATCTTCCCTTCCTTCCTTTATGTTGAAAAGCAGAGGCTAGGGACCCCTGGGTGGCTCAGTGGTTAAGCGTCTGCCTTCGGCCCAGGGCGTGATCCTGGAGACTCGGGATCGAGTCCCACATCGGGCTCCCTGCATGGAGCCTGCTTCTCCCTCTGCCTGTGTCTCTGCCTCTCTCTGGTCTCTCATGAATAAATAAATAAAATCTTAAAAAAAAAAAGAAAAGAAAAGAAAAGAAAAGAAAAGAAAAGAAAAGAAAAGAAAACCAGAGGCTAAGAGATTCCTATTGAGGTGGTCCCTTAGATCAGGCTCTTTAGGCAAAGGGTAGGGCATCAAAGGGGAGAGAATGGATCTGAAAGACACTTGGGAGCTATTGAACATACTCCCCCCACCCCCCCACCACACACACTTATTTTTTTCCTGAAGCATATTAAATCAAACCCAGATATAATGTAATTTTACCCATGAATATTCCAGTAGATACCTTTACCAGGTAAGGACTAAAGAAACAAAAATAAAAACAAAAACACAACATCATCCATATCCAACAAAATGAAAATGATCCCATAATATCATCTAATAACCATTCCATGTTTAATATTTCTCAATTATTTACAAACTATTTTAACAATCAGAATTATTTCCATGGGATCCAAAGTCTGCACATTGCATTTAGTGGCTATTTTTCTTAAATCTCTTTTACTCTAGAACAGTTACCCTCTTCCTTTTATTTAAAATGTTATTTATTAAAGAAACTGAGCCGTTCTTATTTTGGAATTTTCACACCTTGAATCTGGCTGATTGTATCTTTGATGTGGCATTTCGCACATTCTTCTATTCCATGTATTTCCTATAAACTGGTAGGTATGTTCTTATGCATTGTTTTACTTATCAATCAAACACAATTTAACACATTTTTGAGCCCTTATCATGCCTGCAAGATAGTAATGCTAATGTACTAGGATTTCACTGATGAAAAATATGGACCAAGTCAACAAAGAGTACAGAGGCTACAGATTGAGAGACAAGGCCCAGCACTCAAGGGACTTACAGTACAGAGAAGCCATCAGATGTGAATGCCACCATCAGATAGCATAATGTGACAGGTACCCCAAGGAGTATATAAAGCAATAGAGTGCCTGAGTGGCTCAGTCAGTTAAGCATCCAACTCTTGATTTTGGCTCAGGTCATGATCTCAGGATTGTGAGATCAAGCCCTGCATCAGACTCCTTGCTGAGCATGGAGCTTGTTTGAGATTCTCTTTCTCTTTCTCCCTACGCCCCTCCCCACTCTCACTCTCCCTCTAAAAAAGAAAAAAAGGAGTATACAAAACAATTCCTTCCCCTTCAGGGGAGGGAATAATCTCCTAAGCCATTAAAAATTGTTCACATAGTATAGGAATTCCCAGTTTTTAAAGGCTTTTCCTGAGTTGGAAGAAATAATAAATCACTAATTAAAAAAAAAAAACAACTCTTAACCTGAAGAAGATGGCATTTTAAAACTAACTTGAAGTAAGACTTGAAGGAAAAAAAAAGAAAATCTCCTAATCTGTCCTTTACTTTGGTGGATTTTTGTCTCCCCCCTGATTTTCAGAAGAGAATATTAGTTTTATAGTATACTACATGCTCCCTACAGTGTTAGGGTCATGGAGGTGTCCTCTCAAGATAACCAGAAGCCAGGGTACCTGGGTGGCTCAGTGGTTGAGCATCTGCCTTTGGTTCAGGTCGTGATCCCGGGGTCTTGGGGCTCAAGTGGTGATCCCTGGGGTCCTGGGATGGAGTCCTGCATCAGGGTTCCTGAAGAAGCCTGGTTTTCCTTCTCCCTCTGCCTCTGCCTCTCTTTCTGTCTCTCTGAATAAAACGTTAAAAAAGAAAAAGAAAAGAAAAGATAACCAGAAGCCTCTGTCCCCCAATAGTTTATACGTTAAATGAGGGGGTAAGTCATTTGACTTACATTCATTCTTATGTCAAAAGGTTGTTTTCACTCTAACAAGCACTGTCAAGGAAATCTGTGACTGTGAAATGATAGGACCTATTCATGTAAGAAAATGCTAATCACTGACTGGATCCACAGTCACTGGATCAGTCTAGCTCCCCGACTGGACTTAGCAATTGTAAGGGAAGGAGTTCATCTTATTCATCTCAGAGCACCCAGGGCTTTGTGAAATAAGAATGACTCCAGCATGTGTTCAGTAATGCCCCTTAACTATTTTTAGAAGGGCAATTATAGAAACAGGGCAGAGGAGCAGCATAGGATTAAATACGTTAATGAACTCTCCTCAAAAGTTTATATATGTGTTAAGGAATATATGTAATCTTCTATATTCCTCATGGTTTACCAAATTATGAGAATAAGTATTTATTTAGATTTCTCATTTGTGACTTCTAAATGTCTATTTGTTCTCTCACTTTGTTTAGATAACCAAAAAGTTTATGTACTTAAGTGGGGTGATGTTAACCTAATAGACAACTGCTCCAAGTTTTATCCAGGTCGCTACTTTGAAAAAGAAATGGTGTGTGCAGGTAAGTCCCAAGTAGCTTCTCTAAGCTATTTACACCTACCCCCGACCAAATATCTCTCCTCCTCTCTAAATCCATCCACTTGCTCTGGGCCCTGGGCCCTTTCATTGGACCTTCTGGCTGGTGCTTCCCTGGCCCCTAGTTCAAATTCCCTTAAGCTAACACTAAAAGGAAAAATCTTATGACACCGTATGGCATATAGCAAGGTGACCAAGAGCATGGACTCTGGAACAGACTGCCCGGGCTTTACATCCCCGTTTTTACCAATTACTACTCATGTGACCTGGAGCAGGCTTCCCCATCTGCAAAATCCAAGGTCTTAATAAATGAGGAAACAGATGCACAGCAGTTACATAATTTGCCCAAAGTCCTACAGACAAGAAGTGGCATATCCAGGATCAAAACTCAAACTTGTTCTAAATAAAATTCTGAACAGTCTTATTTCAGATGTGTCCAGTCAGGAGTAAATCCTCCCTCCTCAGAAATCCCATCGCACTTTTTATAATACCTGCCACCGACTGCTAGTGATACAGAGTTGCAGGGTGCTTGTCTCATGGAGTGGAAGAATGAATCTCCCCAACACAAAAGGGTGAAGGGAAATAAAAGTTTATTAAGTGAAAGTGAGAGCAGAAAGGAAAGAAAAAAGCTCTCTAGAAGCAGAGAGGTCCTGAATGGGTTGCTGCCTAGGCCTTTAGTGGCAGTCTTTTATTGAGAATTGACTGGGAAGCCCATGGCCTTGATATTCTTCTACCAACTTGGTCTGTTCCCTTATCTCTTGTTCTGCTCCACTGGGTCTCAGCCTCTCCACCTGCAGGGAACAGCGGAGCCCATCAGGGGAGTTAAAGGCTTCCTGTATCTCTTGCCTACATCTTATAACCCCTTGCATACTCTCTGGACCGGACCTGTGGGCGCAAAGAGCTGTACTGGGATTGTGAGGAGTGATTGATTGTATACTCTTTTAATTCATGGGGGTGAGGGATAGCACAAGTCTGGAAGCAAGGATTTCAGGACCTCAAAGGGCCAGCTATGCCAAGATAGGGTTACTTTTAAGCATGAAGGCACTAAGGCAGCCACGAGTTCCTTGAGGAGGGTCACACTCTGCATGTTTCAGGGACCTATGAGGGTCTTGCAAGTTGTAAGGTGATTTTAATTGAAGCTACATTTCTTTTGCCTTTGTTTCCCACATCTTTGACACAAGCTACCACAGTTCCTACTATTGGCTGTGATGCTAAGGCAGGGAACCAGCCAGGGTAATGCATATATGATACTTTATTAAAACCACTTATAAAAATAGCGTATTACAGAAAAAGGCAATGTTATTGACATCCTATAGCTTTTGGGATCTGTGATTTAAAAACCTTAGAAAGTCTTAAAAGTGAAAAGAAAGTAAACAGTCATTCCCAGTGCCCTCCCTTCTTAAATGGAGTTCAGGATGCCAGAGGACAAAAAGGGAGAATAGCACAAAACCTACCAGGAGGCAATTATCACAATTTACAGGAAAAGTTCTAAGGTCTCCCTGCCTGAGTTCAAGTCCACCCTCTGCCACTCAGTAGCTATATGGCCTTGGACAAATTAGGTTCCTCTCTGTGCCTTATTTATCTGATCTTAAAATAGGGATAATAATGATGCTTAGCTCATTGGGCTGTGGTTTAGGATTAACACAATGAATGACTAATATATATTAAGCACTCAATAAGCACTAAGTATTTCTATCATTTTCCCAATCAGCACTGGATGCTACTTTCAGATTGCAGTCTCTTTAGAGTATAAACTTGCATAAAATAGAGGAAGTAAGGGAAGCACTCACTAAATTTGGAAAATGAGCAGAAGACTAAGTGTCCCCCTACCTGCATTGCTCCATCTCTACGGGCCCAGCAGGGCCTGGAAGGGAGAATACTCATTGTTTCCCGTTAGGAAAGTAGAGGAAAGCCAGAAGGTACACCCATTGGTGGAGGAGACAAGAAGTCGGCATGGCAGCCTCGACAAATGGAAGTGTGTGTGTGATTTTCTTTTTTCCTTTGTCTTTTTCAGGTACAGATGACGGTTCCATCGACGCCTGTAAAGGGGACTCTGGAGGCCCCTTAGTCTGTAAGGATATCAACAATGTGACTTATGTTTGGGGTGTTGTGAGTTGGGGTGAAAACTGCGGAAGACCAGAGTACCCCGGTGTTTACACCAAAGTAGCCAATTATTTTGACTGGATTAGCCATCACGTGGGAAGGTCTCTTATTTCTCAGTACAATGTATAAAATTGTGGTCTCTCTCTTCTACTCTTTTTCTCTAGGGAGTTGGATTTTAGTTGAAATGATACTGCATAATTAGTACTTCTCTAGGAAAAAAATAATAAAGCACATTTTATTGGACATTTTTAAAGGTCTCTACAAAGCTTATTCCATATTGGAACTTTGCCACATAATCAACAAAGAAATATTTTAGTTGGGCATCCATATTTTATTGAATTGAAATTGGGATTAAATTATCTCCTTATACAGGAATGATATATCGACTATACTAAAGGTTTTGCTAGTTGAATGACATTGGATTCACATAAGCCTGCATTCAAACCCCAATTCTACCATCTATGAATTACCTGGCCCTGGGCAATTTATTATCTTTATTGTGCCTCATTTTCGACCTCAAATGGAAACTAGAATTTTGAGAAAATGAAACCACATACTAAATAAAATGTTTGCATAGTACCTGTCACAGGAAAATAACTGACCTCATACCTCTTGTCCCATTTCTCTGCTTTTTTTTCTTTTTTTGAGATTTTTATTTACTTATTCATGAGAGGCAGAGGCATAGGCAGAGGGAGAAGCAGGCTCCATGTGGGGAACCTGATGCGGACTCCATCCAGGATAACAACCAGAGCCGTAGGCAGATGCTTAACCACTGAGCCACCCAGGCATCCTGCATTTCTCTGCTTCTTAAAGTGTTAAAAGTTATCTTGAAATATTGTCTTTAGTTCTCCATTTCACAAATCCTCCTTGACTCTCTTTAAACCTTTCCACAGATACCTCCACACAACCATTGACCTCCTTGGTGTCAAACCCACAGTCACTTAGCTACTCTCTTCTCCCCTTGTCCCAGCAGTGGTAGACACAGTTGGCCCCTCAGGACATTACCCTCTTTGCCTGCCCTGCTGCCTCACTGGCGGCTGGTCTCAGCCTCCTTCCTAGCATCTTCCTTCTGATCACTTCTTTCACTTTGTGCTTTCCCTAGAGATCTTACCTGGAGTCAGCTCTAAATCCCATCCACTGTCCCAATGACCTACAAATCCATATCTCCAGCCCTGATCTTCCTAAATTCCAGACTAGTATTTCACTGAGCAGTTACCATCCCCATCTGGACATTTGATGGCATTTCAAAGGAAACAAAGCCAACCCCAAATGGCCCCTTCTTAAACCTGTTCCTCCCTTCCTAGTAAATGGCATTTACTCAGGGGTCTCCTGTGCACCCACTTTACAGTAGGTGCTAGTCTCTTTGTATCATGTGACCCTGCTTTAATATCAGCATAGCACTTGTCATTACCCAAACATGTCCTGTTTTCACTGGTTTGTCTACTTCTTCCCCACAATGCTCACCCACCCAGTATTGCCCTCCCCTGACTACACTGTAAGACACAAAAGAAAGATAGTCTGTCTTCTGTCTGCATTCCTAGCACTTGGTTCATAGGAGGTTCATTAGCTGCTTTCATTATTACTACTTAAAATGCAACTATTATCATCCTGAAGACTGACATATATTTTTCACATCAATATTACCTTCAATACCTGGGGTTCACTCCTGGATGAAGCCCAATTGTTTTAATAATGGAAATGCCCATTTCTATGTACATTCCAAAGTTGCTTACTGCTCAGATTTTTTTTCCTTTTTAAAAATTTTGGTAACCTATGCATACAACTTTTTCTACTACTGCTTCACCATTTTGAAGTGTACAGTCTAGGGCCATTAAGTACGTTTCCATTATTGTGCCACCATACTGTCTTCAGAAAGTTTTTGTCTTCCCAAACTGAAACTCTGTGCCTGTTACACACTATCTCCTCCTCCCCATCTGCCTACAGCTCTGGTTGTTATCCTGGATCGAGTCCAGTCTGCAACAGGTTCCCCACAGGGAGCCTGCTTCTCCCTCTGCCTATGTCTCTGCCTCTCTCTCTCTCTCTCATGAATAAGTAAATAAAAATCTCAAAAAAAAAAAAAAAAAAGAAGCAGAGAAATGAGACAAGAGGTGTGAGGTCAGTTATTTTCCTGTGACAGGTACTATGCAAACATTTTATTTAGTATGTGGTTTCATTTTCTCAAAATTCTAGTTTCCATTTGAGGTCGAAAATGAGGCACAATAAAGATAATAAATTGCCCAGGGCCAGGTAATTCATAGATGGTAGAATTGGGGTTTGAATGCAGGCTTATGTGAATCCAATGTCATTCAGCTAGCAAAACCTTTAGCAAAACCTTCCCATGCTGCCCAGATTTTTAATTCCTTTTATCATTGAATGCAGGAAAATATTTGGTTATCTATAGCTGTGTAAGAAAGAATCCCCAAATATTTATTTAAATAATGATTGTTTATTATTTTGCCTACATGTCTGGGGACTGATGGGGCTCAGCTGGCCATCTCATCCATCCTCTAGCACAGATGCTGTCAGATGGGGAGGCCTGGGGCAGGGATTATCTTGAAGGCTTCTTCACTCACGTGTCTGGTGCTTAGGCTGGGAGAACTCAAACAGCTGGTGCTTCCCAGGCATCTCTCTCTATGTGGTCTTTCCACCTGGGCTCTCAACATGAGGACTCAGAGACACTAGACTTCTTTCAAAACAGCTGACAAGTGTCCTGGGAGAGCCCATGAACCAGAAAAGCCTTTATAAAATTAGCCTTGCAAGTCATTTAGCCTTGCTTCCATCAGAAGACCTGACCACGTTGAAGGGAGGAGATATAATCCATCTCTTGCTGGAAGGGGTGTCGAAAAATTTGTGGCATGTTTTAAAACCACCATCATATCCTGGCCCAGCAAACCTGGAGCCTGTAGCATTTCTTGAAGATGCCTGGGTATGAATACTGCAAGGTGGAGTATTCCTGCAAGGTGGGAGAAAAGCAGCATTGTGGCCCCTTGAAGGACCAAGCCAGTCCACTTGGTGACCTGGGACCTCAAGGCTTCACAGCATGTTAGACCAGAATCTGAAGAGTGAAGAGCCAGCTTCTCTATAGTGACTCTCTGTGATAGAGACTGGGAACAGCAGGAGTGAGATTGGATTCCTGGACTCTCTCAGTTCAGAGGTCTATGTGAGGGCTCCTGGTTGCAGATCACAGAAATCAATCAAACTGGTTTAATGAAAAAAAAGAAAAAAATGTGTTCAAAGATATTATGTAGTTCACAGAATCTTCAGGAAAGCCAGAGTGTTGGCTACACGTCTGGAGATAATGCTCAAAGACCACTGTAGGACTGCTTATCAGAGACTCCCACTGCTATTAGCTCGGGTCCCAGTCTCCATGAAAATCTTGAACTGCAGAGGCTGGGCACCAGACATTACTGCTTGGCCCTCTGCCACTACTGCTTCTGTGAGTTAGCATGGTCTTTCCCGAAGGTGGTCAACAAACAGAGCTCACTAAATGTAGAGTGCTGCCATCGTCTTATATTTAACCCTGGCCTCAGAAGTCACTATCTTATGAGGGAGACAGAAAAAATTATAAAGCTACGTTTTGCCAGGTCAACGGAGGGGAAAACTCAAGGGAGACTCATAAATCAGTCTGAAGTGTCAACGAAGGCCTCCCCAGAGGTGAGTTTAATCTGAATTACAGAAGAAATCTCCAAGCAGATGTAAATGCAAAGGCTCTGTGTCTAGAGGAACCAACCTAAAAAGTGGACAGAGAGCAGTTCTGCATGACAGTCGGGGGTGGGAGAGTAGGGTGCAGCTGAGGACCTGGAGAGGGAGAAAAGGGTAGATCAGAGAGGGCTTTGCACAAGAGTTGGGACCCACTGACTTTGGAAAGTTCACACTGGAGGCATGGAGGAAGATGTATCGGAGGGGTGAGATGGGGTGGGAAAGACAGTTATGAGATAACTGGACCAATTCAAATGAAAAATGATTAAGACAGAAATTTTTAAAGAAGATGGCACTGATTCCAGATATATTAAGAAGTAAAATAGATGGCAGCTGGGGACTGAAGAGAGGACAGGGCACTAGGGAGAGGGATAGGACTTTGGAATAACTCCCAAGTTTTCTCTGGGATAATGAGAAGATTGCTGTTGCCATTGATGGAAGAAATAAAGCAAACAGAGAAAGAAAAGCAGGTTTTGTTAAAGATATTTTGAAGCTGTGAGGTCTGTGGGAGCATAGGAAAGATGTATATAGCATGCAGTAGGAAATATAAAGCTAAAAATCAATCAGAGGTTTGGAAGTAGCCAGAAACCCAACCTAGAGAAACCACACACCTGAATTTATCCTGATGGTCTAAAACACTGCAGTCGTACCCAAGTAAGTAACTTCCATTTTGTCCAGAGCGTCCTCTCTGTATGCCAAGTAATCTTACATTCTACCCACAAAGATCACTTGAAAATCTCTTCCCTCATTGCTGTGATTTGAATGTTGTGTTCCCTCAAAACTCATGTTGAAATCCTAATGCTCCATGTGATGGCATTAAGAAGTAGGGTCTTTAGGAGGTGCTCAAGTCATGAGGGTGGAGGCCTTATGAATGGGATTAGTATTTTATAAAAGAAACCCCAGAAGAAACACCACTTCCATCAAGTGAGGACACAGAGAGATGGCAGTCATCTGCAAATTAGAAGAGACCCCTCCCCAGAACCTGACACTCTGGCACCCTAATCTTGGATCTCCAGCCTCCAGAAGTGTGAGAAATAAACTTGTTGTTTATAAATCACCTAGTCTGTGATATTTTGTTAAGATAGCCCAAACAGACTAAAACACTGGTCAAATTTGCCTGATGACAGAACACCTGAAATGGAGAGCATTATCTTCAGTATATTATGGAACCATCCTGAGCTTACAGATCTGGTGCAGCTGTTTCTTGTCCTTCACTTTGAATAGCCCTGGTTTGAAGGCTATTCATGCTATCTTTAATTTTTTTTTTTTTTAAAGGCAGAGGCTGGAAACTAGCACTTACTTCCCTTCATTTCAGCCCTTTTTAGAAATCAATGTTCTAGCCTTAACACTGGGCAAAGATTGATCATTATGTCTGGAATGGTTTCGCCACTTGGCATTTATTTTCATCACAATAACACTGCTCAGGTCATTTAATGAGACGGTGGAAAAGACTAAAACAATAGAAACTTCCCTTGATATTTTGTATTTTGATTTTGTGTTGTTTCAAATAGCACACAGGATTCTACTCTTCAAGCAGTCTGAGTTAATATGCTACATTAAATCCAATACATTTTGCATTCTTGATGTCACATGACTTCTCTGTACCTTGACTCCTTCACCATAAAAGACTGACAATGCCTCCCAGGCCTCTGTCTTCCCTTCCTCCATTGTGGTGGGTTAATCACAGCCCAAGCGCCAGTAGCTTGGGCGACTTCCTGGGGTTGAGCTACATCTGTCTGTGTCTGCCAAAAGGGACACATTTTTCTGTTTCTAACTCACCCAAAGTCTGCATCCCTATAAAACGCTGTTCTGTGAGATGGTTTGTATGTGAAGTACATGGCACAGAGGAAGTTCCCAATAAGGAGGGATATCACTCTTAAGGACTCTTTAGTACACATTTATTATACTTATGAAGCTTATAACAAACACAAACGCCGAACTAGAACTTACTAGTAATTTTACTAAGAAAGGACGCACCTATTCCCAGCACCTCCAATACTGCCCTGGATCTTATTACTGTTAGATTCCTGGAAATTTCCGGGATACTCACATAACTAGATATTCATAGCTCTGGTAAAAATTACTGCAATTGTTATTTAAGGATTCTGCGCAGCTCAGGGGAAAAAATACTGAGAAACTTCGCCGGAGTCATCAAGCTACATAATAAGTTGAGCAGGAAAAGTGATTCTATTAAGATTAAAAAAAAAAAAAAAACTGTATTCAAACGTAGAATGACGCCTCTCCTATCAAGAAAGAAAATAGTTTTTATTTTCAAACCATTTTCTTCTACCAGAATTTCTAAATGTGCATCTAGCTCATGCTTGCCAGTCAGGCGGCACCTGGGCCTTGGGTCGACAGGTCGGGCTCCCGGGGGGCTCCGGATTCCCGTCCACGGCTCAGGCGGACTCGCATTTTCAAACGAAACGAAGCCACGACCCCTCGCAGCGCTCTCCGCAGGGGGCCACGGGCGTCCCCGCCCAGAGGAGCTGGTTCCTAGGGACGGCGGTGGGCAGGTGGGAGCGGCGATCGCGGGGCTGAGCCCCTGGGGCTCACCTGGCTGCACCTTACAACCACCAGGAGGCTTTTGTTTCTATTAATTTTTATTTTTTATTTTATTTGCGTGTCATCCTTGCGCAGGGGCCATGCTAATCTCTGTATCGTTCCAATTTTAGTGTATGTGCTGCGGAAGCGAGCACCACCAGGAGGCTGTTTCAAAATACCGACGGTCAGAGCCACTACGGACGGACTCCTGGCGGGGGATCAGCCTCCTGGGGGGGGGGGGCGCCCCGACGTCGCTGCAGAATTAGCACCGTCCCCTCCGACAGCGCTAACTAGAGCCCTCGCGCAGGAGCGCCGCGGGGACCCCTCCCCCCGCTGACGCACCACGCCTGGGCGCAGGCGCAGGCGCACAGGAGGCCGCGGCCCAGGTCGGCGCATGCGCCGTGCCGCGCGTCTCCGCGACTGCGCCGCCTCCCCTCCGGAGCTCGCTGAAGGCTGAGGACCCGCCCCTCAGCTCGGAAGGAGGCGTGGGCATGGAGCGGGCTGGCGCCGCGGAGCGCGAGGCTGGCGCCGCTGCCTAGGGCGCCCGGGGCGCTCCGTGGGGGCACGGCCCGGTGCGGCGCGAATGGCCCTGCTCCCGCGGCCGGCGCTCGCCCTCCTGCTCCTCCTCTTCCTGCCCGCCGCTGCCCTGTGTCAGGAGCAGGCCCAGACCACCGACTGGCGGGCCACGCTGAAGACCATCCGCAACGGCGTTCACAAGATAGACACGTACCTGAACGCCGCCTTGGACCTCCTGGGAGGCGAGGATGGGCTCTGCCAGTACAAGTGCAGCGACGGTGAGAGGGAGCCCAGGCCCCGTGAGGTCGTCGCTTTGAGGGGGACGCGGGGGGCGGAGGTGCGGGGGGCGAGGCAGACCTCGTCGTCCTCTGGCTGTGGAGGCGCTTGGCCGAGGCTAGAGTCTTACGGTTCCTGCGGTTGGGCAATCGGGGCAGAAGCTCGCACCGCTATTGTTAGAATATAAGAGGTCACCCGAGGTGCTGCTCTCCGTGGTTTCATTGCTTTCGAGTGACTACCTTTTCTTTTTCTCGCTTTCTTTTTTCCCTTGGCTATTTGCGCGAAGTTGCCTAAGAACTTCGTGACGTACGCATCGTGGGAATGGAGTGGAACAGGCGGATTTTTAGCGCGGTTAGGCAGCCGAACCTGCAGAATTTACCGAGAATTTTAATCGTGACGTGTTACCTGTCTCAAGAATTGGCTTTAATGTTTTGTTTTGTTTTTTTTTTTTAATAAAGAACTGCAGGAAATACATTGCGACCTTTGTACAGACTTTTGGTGTACTTTATTGTTGGGAAAGAGTTTTGATAACTCTTCTAGAAATTGTCTGCCACGACTTGGTAGCAGTGACGCCTCCTCTTCGTTGTTGGTTAATGCTAATATAATTGTTTTGATTTTTTCGTATTTTTTAACCAATTCTTTTTGTTTTTAATTATTTATTCATGAGAGACACACAGAGAGAGAAGCAGAGACAGGCAGAGGGAGAAGCAGGCTCCATGCAGCCCGATGTGGGACTCGATCCCGGGACTCCAGGATCACGCCCTGGGCTGAAGGCAGATGCTCAACCGCTGAGCCACGCAGGCGTCCCAACCAATTCTTTTTGAATCTGAGAACTCGTTTGGTGGCCTTGTTGGTAATACTCAACACAGTGTCTCAGCCGAGATCTTTTTTTTTTTTTTTCAAGCACTTGCTTTTTTTTTTTTTTTTTTTAATGTTTAAATATTGTAGAACCTCAGATAAGATGCTCAGGATTCTTTTTGGAAATTCAAAATGTTAAGATTTTGAGAAATCATGTTTCCAGTAAGAGTAGATAGAGGAAGTCTGGGCCTAGTTCATTTAATGCTTTGCAGTTCAAAATAATAACTCAGTGACTGATGGTAAAACCAGAATGCATGTAGGTGAATTTAAAAGAAATCTATGTCATGTGAAACTGTAATGCCACTTGCTGCCTGTAATTCTCAAAATTTCTAGTTTAATGTTAATGGAGGTACAGAATGAGCCATATCTTGTATGCTATGAAGTGCTAAATCAGGAATACCAGTATGCAATCAGGAAGGAAATGTTTTTGTCCTTGTAGAGCTTGTTAGGAGGAATAAGTGAATTATTTGAAAATTAAATGATTGCCTTTCTTGAGGCAGATGTCATAATTTTACTTAGTCATCCCTATTCATTATACAAATATTTGGCTGCCTGTTACGTCTCAAGTGTTCTACCAATTGGAGATTCAGTAGTAAACAAAACACAAAATTCCTGTCCGTGGAGCTGTCATTCTGGTGGGGAGAGACAGTAAACTAAAAAATAAGTGAAATAAGCCAAATATGCAGTATATGTAGGTCTGAAGTTTGCCAGTGTTTTAAGAACAATAGTAAAAACAGCAGTGGCAGTGTTGGGAGAAAGTGTTGAGAAGAAATCTGAAAATGCTGAAGGTGACACTGATGATGTGGGGAAAGAACCCTCCAGGCAGAGGACCTGAGGAAGGACCTGAGGAGAAAGGCCAGTCAAGGATGACTTTGAAGATTTTGGCCTGAGCCAAAGGAAGGATGTAGTGTTACCATTTACTGAGATAGGAAAGGCTTCACAATCTTCATTAACTTGTGATGAGTCAGAGGTTCTAGAGTTTATGCTTAAAATATCGCAAGTTGGGCAGCCCAGGTGGCTCAGTGGTTTAGCGCCGCCTTCAGCCCAGGGCCTGATCCTGGAGACCCGGGATCAAGTCCCACATCAGGCTCCCTGCATGGAGCCTGCTTCTCCCTCTGCCTGTGTCTCTGCCTCTCTCTCATTCTGTGTCTCTCATGAATAAATAAATAAAATCTTTAAAAAATAAAATATCACAAGTTGAAGGAATACTGTTCACATTATAAAGATGACTTTAATCTTTTATTTTACCTAACCCTTTTTATCTCAACAAACCTCACTAAATTTACCATGCTGAGTTTCAAGCAAAATCTCCAGCATAAAAAAACACAAATGAACTTGAGAATTTAGAAAATGGTATGCTTTGATAAACATCCTTTTGTGTCTTAATAAATGCTGCTGTCTGCTCGTAGGACTGTGATTCCAAGTAACCATGTTGATAATTCCAACATTATGAAAATTGTTCTTTAGTTGCTATTACTTGAGAAGTCTCCCTGGAACACTGTTTCAACCTTTCCTGTATTTTGGAATGCAAGTGACCAAATCAGAACCAAACAGAAGCAGACAAATCCCAAAGCTAGAGGACCATGGTGATGGAAGGATGTTTGTTTAATAGTTGCAGTAAATAGGTAAAGGGAGCTTAAAAAAAGACTTGCTGGTAGGGAGAGAGTGATCAGATTAAAGGACACAGACTTGTTGCATTCAATTATCTTTATTTTATCAAAAGGCTTGGCTTTATGGAGGCTTGCTCCTTTCTGGCCATCCCGCCCAAGGTGGGAACAAAGCTTTATTGAGATCGAAGTAAAGTTATTTAGGAGAACAAATTAAATGGTTGCTATTTTTTTCTTTATTTTTTTCTCCCTGACAGCAAAGAAGATTTGAGAAAGAAAACTTTTTGATTTCTTTTGAAAAATAGAAAACAAGATTGGCTTATAAAATGTTCTAGATTATGAATAAGTAACTCATTCAGTGATTTATGTTTTATAGGATCCCTTTGGCTTCTGTGCAAAAGAGTCCAGGGAGTGGGAGAGCAAAGATGAAGGCAGAGTGACAGGTGTAGGAATTCAGAGAAAAGATGTGGGTAGTTTTGTCCAGGTTAATAGCAATAAAGATGGTGAGAAGTGGTTGGATTTGGGGATATATTTTGGAGGAAGAGCCTAAAGGATTTGCTGATAGCTTGGAAGGAAGGTGTGAGTAGGGTAAAAAAAAAAATGATTTCAGAATTTTTGGCCTGAATGATTGGAAGGATGAGGTTGCCTTTAACTGTAATAGGGCAGACCATGGGAAAAAAGACATTAGGAAAAATAATAGCAAATTTGTATGCTTTTGAGAATGATTCAGTAGAGAGTGAAAACACTGTTGGGGGAGAAATGAAGGAGAATTATTGGAGTCAGTCCTTAGGTAAATGAGAAGGGGGGCGGTTCTGGTGCATAAATAGATTGGCCAAGAGCACAGATGGCATATTCCTGTTAATAGGAACAGAGAGAGGGTACGGATAGATGAATATCCGTATTAGATGGTGATGGCTACATAACCGAGTTCTCTTCTGATTGCCTCAGTTTTCTCAGTGAAGAAGGAAGGAGAGAAGGTGAGAATGGAAGTGTTGGAGATTTGAGGAAAATAGGAGAGTGAATGGACCAGAAAACTAAAGTAGCATAAGGGCCCTCTGCAGATTAAATATTGAATTAAAATCTCAAGTGTTTGGGAAAGCAGGTTTGAATTGTGTTTCCTATGAAGCACAGTGCTAAGATCGTTGACCCAACAGCCTTGCCTTTCTTTCTCATCTGCTTCAGTGTTCATTTATGTGAAAGAAGTTGGTCTGTTTGGAAGTATTTACATCAAATTTTTAAAAACTATCTAGAAAAGATCTATCATCACCTTGAGTCCAGGCAGATCTTTAGATTTCATCTGTCCATATAGATGATAAAACAAAGCATCAAGAGAGGTGCATTTGCCTAAGTACCAAAGGAGACTCAATGAATAGTATTTCCATGTAGTTGTACCCAATGGTTTTTAAATTCTTCTCGTCTCATTTTTTTCTTATCTTTCTGTATTTGCTTACAAATTTTAGGGGGTAGTGGCTCGATAGATCATGGATTTTGGTTTGACTCTGATGTTGCTTCTTCTGTTAACCCAGGTTTTGCTTGCTTTGTGTATTAGTCTGTCCAGACTCTTGTAACAAAAGACCATAGACTTATTTAAACAACAGGAATTTATTTTTTACAATTTTGGACACTGGAAAGTCCAAGATCAAGGTTTGGCCAACAGTGTTCTATAATGAAGATTCTCTTCCTGGTTGCAAACAGCTGCCTTCTTACTGTGTCCTGTGTCATGGTTGCGGGGTGGGAGAAGCAAGTTCTCTGGTGTCTCTTCCTTGTCCTGCTCTCATGACATTATCCAAACTTAATGACCCCCTGAAGTCCCCATCACCAAATACATTGGGAGTTAGGGCTTCAACATAGGAATTTGCGGGGGACACAGTTTAGTTCATAGTGTTTTGCAAAAATTGGCACCCAGTAGAAATGCTAAAATTTTTTTTAATGTTTAGCAGCTTACAACACCATTTATAGCAACATTTAAAATGAAATTAATATATTTGTAATTTTTGGTGTATAGCGACTTAACCTTTAATAAGCAACTTTATTTATTTATTTTTTAAATACTTTATTTATTCATGAGAGACAGAGAGAGAGAGAGAGAGAGGCAGAGACACAGGCAGAGGGAGAAGCAGGCTCCATGCAGGGAGCCCGATGTGGGACTCAATCCCGGGACTCCAGGATCACACCCTGGACCGAA
The DNA here is from genome assembly GCF_048418805.1 of Vulpes vulpes. Taxonomy (NCBI): domain Eukaryota; kingdom Metazoa; phylum Chordata; class Mammalia; order Carnivora; family Canidae; genus Vulpes; species Vulpes vulpes. Next base: position 35,684,455 of record NC_132783.1, read on the forward strand.
GGCAGACGCTAAACCGCTGAGCCACCCAGGGATCCCCAATAAGCAACTTTATATATAACTTGTTAAAAAAATGTAATTTCAATTTAAAGGTGAATTTAGAACTTAAACAGTTTAGAGTGTCTTGGGAAATCTGTTATTTCTCAGTTTTCTGGGGATTTTGGGGTTCAGGGGCAGTTGGTTTTTTGGTTTTTGGCTTTTGTTTTTTTTGTTTGCTGTAGAAAGAGAATATTTCATTTTCAGGAGGGAATTTTTCCCATTTTTTTCATCCAGTAATTTCATGGGTGTCTACTATGTCTCAGGCATCTTCTAGGTGAATAAGACAAAGTTCCCATTCTCATTGAAACTGGCTAATGTTAATTTGGTCAGTGAATTTTAAAAAATAAAATGATGGAATGGATATGGAAGGGAAGGGGCTCTATTTTAAGATGGAGTTGGGGGGGGAAGTCCTCTCTGATGAAGTAACATTAGCAGGTTCCCTCAAAAGCCAAACAAAAACCAGACACATGTTGTGTTATTATTCAGTAGTTCATGTATAGTAGGTATTGGTTCTCATTGCATTTTATCAGCTTTACTCCTGAGAGCAGTTTTAGATACTGGCTCTGTTTGAAACAACTGCCTCCCCCATGTTCGCACCTCCATTTTCAGTTTTGCTGGCACTTTTGCTTCGGTACCATCTCTGTTCCTCTTTATTCTCCTGTAGCAGGTATGCTTTGTTTTGCTTTGGTTTGTCTCCCTGACCTCACTTGCTTCTGAACATTCTTCCACTCAAAGGTAATTATCTTTTACAAAATGAGAAAATATATAAATACATATGCACACACCTATGTGTCATTGTCATTACACACTTCAAAATGTTAAAAAGTATATTATAGACTTAATATCAAAAGAAACTCCATAGATTTATATAAAATACAAAGGAAAGGAGAAATAGAAGTGCTCCTGTGGTATAAGTATTACAACATTGAGGGAAATATCTTCCCAGTTAAAAAAAGGTAGACACTTGAGATTAAAAACCCACATGCCGGGATCCCTGGGTGGCGCAGCGGTTTGGCGCCTGCCTTTGGCCCAGGGCGCGATCCTGGAGACCGGGATCGAATCCCACGTCAGGCTCCCGGTGCATGGAGCCTGCTTCTCCCTCTGCCTGTGTCTCTGCCTCTCTCTCTCTCTCTCTCTCTCTCTGTATGACTACATAAATAAATAATAAAAAAAAATTTAAAAAAAAAAAAAATAAAAACCCACATGCCTTTAAAACTCTAGGCTCATCTTAATTGTCTGAGGGAGGTAATCTTTGATTCTAGTGGAAGAGGGTAGGTGCCAGAAATCTGGCAGCTGATAGATGGGGAATATATGTAGTATCCAAAAAGTTGAAAACAGGATAAAACAGTATGTTAGTTACATTTTCAAGTAATGTGCCCAATATGAGTTGCTTCAACCTTCAGATACCTATAAAGGTATACTTCTAAATTGAAAGCAGTAAATCCAATCATTTACCTGAAAAATGTTTAGGAAGGGGCAGCCCAGGTGGTGGCTCAGCAGTTTAGCGCTGCCTTCAGCCCAGGGCCTGATACTAGAGACCTGAGAACGAGTCCCACGTCGGGCTCCTTGTATGGAGCCTGCTTTTCCCTCTGCCTGTGTCTCTGCCTCTCTGTGTGTGTGTGTTTCTCATGAATAAATAAATAAAATCTTTGAAAAAAAAATGTATAGGAAGTATACTACTTTTCCTATTTCTAGACTTTTAAAAAATATCCTTTGGCTTATTTATTGTACTTTTTCCAGATTAAATTCAACCCATTGCTTAATGTCTATTGCTAAATGAGTTTCTAAACATTTTAAATGGTTGATTGTTAAAAACCCCTGATGGGAGAGCATCATGATGAAGCTTCAAGGAACTAGAATAGCTTCCCCAAGAATTTCATGCTAATCCAGCCTCTCTCCCATTCAGTGAAGAGATTTCTAGTGTGGTAGGACAAAGAAAACGGTACATCAGATGGCTAGTTTCTTGTGATACTCCCATGAAAAATGTAGGCTGGAGAAAACTTGATTTATCACAACCAATCACACCTGGTTGAGTGGTCTACCCAGAAGATGGAGTTGATGACTTCACAGCTATTTATAGAGAGGGCTGGTCTGTGGGAGGGTGTTGCAGACCTCTGCCTTGGTTAGTATCTGTGTCTCAAATGTATAAATATCTGGGAGCAGCCAGTGATATTGAGTGAATAGCTTGAAATTTAAACTGTACAGGAAGTCTTGGATGATAAACTAAAACTAACAAGACAGAATTTCCCAATCTAATATTTAGGCTCAAAATTTAAGCTGTAGAGTGTTTAGCAGTAGATATTAGAAAGTTTATTTTAGAAAGAACTGATAGTTTTTCTTACTCTCTCATGTGTCTTAGCATTGAGACATGGCTAAAATATATGCTAATTGTCTTAGGCTCTATTGATACAAGTACTTTATCTATCTCACAGTGTTCAGTTTGGGATGGCACATTTTAAAGAGATATGACAAACTAGAAGTGATCAGGCTTTGGAGGTTGATTAATGCTCACCAAACTCAAAGGAGACTGAGGGATAAGCAGCAGTACCAGTTTATTTATAATGAGTATTAGAACTGCCATGGGGATTTGCCTTCCAAGTCACCTACTCATTCATTCATTCATTCATTCATCCATCAACAAATAATTTTTGAGAACCTAACCATATGCCGGGCACTGTTCTAGACTTTAAAGGTATGAAACACAGAAATTTCTGCCCTCACAGAGTTTATATTTCAGTATGGAGAGACAGATAATAAATAAGTAGGCTAATATGAAATTTTTGAGGGTTATGCATGCTACGAATGGTATGGTCAGAGAAGGCATTGCTGAGAAGGTGAAGGAATAACTATGTAGATACTGGGGAGGAAGAGCATCCACATAGAACAGCAGGTTCAGTGGCACTAAGGCAGGAGCAGACTTGGCATGTCTGGGAATAATGAAGAGACCAGATGTGATGGAATGAAGTGAAGGAACAGTAGGAAGATGAGATCAGAGAAGTAATGGTGTGTTGTGTGGGGGTGCAGATTGTATAAAGTTAATAGACATTGGAAGAATTTAGGCTTTTATCCTGAATAAGAGAAGCCATTGGAGATGGCTTTGGCAGAGGAAAGTCTTTATTTAACGTATTTTAATTTTAATAGGATCACTCAGGTTCAGTGTTGAAAAAAGACCATGGCTGGCAGTGCTGTGGAGTGGGGAAACCGAGATAGGGATGGCAGTAATCCATGGTGGCTTGGAGCAGTTTAGTAGCAGTTGAGGTGGGAAGAAGTGATTAAATTCTGAATATTTTGAGGGTAGAGTCAACAAGACATGCTGTGGAAATGGATGTGGGATATAAGAAAATGAGAGCATCAAAGATGGCTAAGGTTTTTTTCTGAGCACCAATAATGTTGGAGTTGTTTCATCTGAGAAGGAACTATGGCTAGAACAGGTTTGGGGATGAATATCAGGAGGTACATCTTAAGTTTGAGGTGCCCGTTAGATATCCAGGCCCTTTTAAGTGGAAAGCCAAATCATAAACAGTTTTCTTAAGAATGAAAGGGCTCAGAAACAACCATACTCTTGGACAGTGCTGGAGAAACAAGACCAACTTCTGTCATTGGCTTCCTCATTCCTCAATCCATTATAACTATTCTCTTCCTACATACTGTTCTTCAGACTGGGTAGAACAGGCTAGAGCTTTATATCTTCATCAGTTTATATTCTCTTTAGGCTCTACCTTGTTATTACTTCACTGAAGCATGTGAATCTCAGCAACTCACTTAAGCCATTTTTAGATCCTTACTTTGAGTGGGTTACTTATTTTGATGGTTGATTACTGGAAGGGTTGCTTTTTCTCCTCATATTTTACTTTTGGAGGGTAAACTTATCTTTATTTAAGTCTAATAGCAACAAATAATAGTTGAAAGTTGGTGGATCCTTTTTTTTTTTCCTAAGTAAGCAACTATGGGGAGATATTAGGGATGTTTTGCTTTTAGAATTGAAGATAAAGGGTAGTCCCAAATGTTGGAAGGATTGTCATGTAAATAGGTAATTGGCTTGGCTCATTGTGTGTTCCCCAGGAGTAGAGGATTGCTTATAGGAAAACTGGAAAGAATTTAACAGTTAGTGCCATTCTACAATGGAACAGGCTATTTCTTAATACTGGAGGAGGATTATGGGAAACATTCAAGAGAAAGTAGATGACTGTTAGGGATGTTGAAGCGATTTGTAGATTTCATGAGGAGAGCTATTTTTGAAGTACTTTGCAGCATTCTAGATTGCTGTGATGTCATCTTTCTCATTGTTACTGAACCATTGGTGCTATTAGGGAGAATAGAACCAGAGTAATATGGCTCACCATGCTTTGTTTATTCCTCACCTTTTTCCTTAGCTGACAAAGAAATATATTTGTGAAATGATTGGCTGGAGTCCAGGCTAGAATGTATGGTCCTGTAATGTCTTAAAATGGTTTTAAAGTAATTAAATGTTCATTGGATGACCTTATCTTCCTTAGCGTTAAGCTCTGTGAATAAACTGGTTAGTTAATGGTTATGGAGGTTTGCATGCAGTGGAGTATTGGCTGAAGGTTGGGAAGATACAGTTCTTGCCCCATAAGTTTTTAAACAAAAAATGGGAAACAGGGTGGATTTGTCTTTCATACATATGGACCCAGTCTGGCATATAAACTCTGAAATCTCCTGAAGTGCAGAGTAGCTTTTACATGTTTTGCATGGTATAGGCTTAAAATAAAGACATTCGCTTATGTCAGTACCCAAATATTAAATATTTCCAAGCCTAGTCTAGTAGTACATCATAGACTTTTTTGCATGTTTTTAAGTCATATTTGAAAATTAATTATGATACCATTTATATTTTACAGGATCTAAGCCTTTCCCGCGTTATGGTTATAAACCCTCCCCACCGAATGGATGTGGCTCTCCACTGTTTGGTGTTCACGTAAATATTATTTTCTTATTTGATAAGTTTTATGATCACTAGTGTTCCTTTTTTATTTTAAAGATTTATTTGTTTATTAGAGAGAGAGAGATAAAGGGATAGGGAGGGGCAGAGAGAGAGGGAAGAGAGATCTCAAGCAGACTCCCTGCTGAGTGTGGAGCCCAGTGCACAGCTTGACCCTGAAATCATGACCTGAGCCAAAATCAAGAGTTGGACACTCAACTGACTGAGCCACCCAAGCACCCCAACCAGGTAGTACTCTTAATAATGCAAGACTGTCAGTATATTCTCAAGGTTACAAATAATTTTGCCTGTTGTAATGGTAATTAGGTTTATTATACTCTTTTATAGCTAAAGCACATTTAGTAAGTCCTAACAGAACTAAATGGAATAAAATTCATGTTTTATTTTTTAATCTCGTAGATGTTAATACTGTTGAAAAGATATTTTCTCATGTAACACACATGGTTTAAAAGTTTGAAGTGTAGAATTAATGCTACTTAGGATGAAAAAGTATAGATAAAGCATAATATTTTCTGTATTAAAACAAAGCTAAGTAAGGTAGCTGTGGGGGTTTTTGGTAGGTGAGGCTAAATCTGAACCAACTGTTGCAGGAAAAAAATGTTTATGAGTGATTCCTAGACACAAGGGTTTTGCGTATAAAGCTATTAAAACCAGTTAAAGATAAGCTGTAGATTTGAAGGAACAGTATCTTTAGGGAGTGGATAAACACTTAGAGATTGAACTACAATAACAAAATGTGAGTTGTAGAAGCTTAAAAGTTTTCAGTGATATTTCATATAAAGTATATTTTATAGAGGGAGAGGTACAAAATACTTTGAAATATCCAAAAATCCATCTTTGCTCTTATCCTGACCTTTCTGTTTTTAAAAGTGTGTTTTGGACAATTGGAAGTTACATTTGTTACTGGCAGATAACTGAATATTGCAAAATAGGGAGTTTTGAGGCATAGCTGAGAGCCATAGTGGGTGCATGTGGGGGGAGTAATGGGCAGTAATCGTCCTTGATTTCTAAGTCTACTTGAATGTAATACTTCAGCAGAGGAGTTTGGAATTTCATCAACAATAATCCATCCAAATGCCTCTTTCAGCTTAATATTGGCATCCCTTCCCTGACAAAGTGCTGCAACCAACATGACAGGTGCTATGAGACCTGTGGCAAGAGCAAGAACGACTGCGATGAGGAATTCCAGTATTGCCTCTCTAAGATCTGCCGGGATGTGCAGAAAACACTAGGACTAGCTCAGCATGTTCAGGGTAAGGATGATCCAGCAGGATGGAGATCAATGCTATTTGTAAAATTTTATTGACTGCTTTATGTTTTAGTACAGGGTTTACCACTAGAAATCTTCCACTGTGTATTACTATATCTATTGTGACACAGCCCTTTCAATTTCCTGAGATAAGGAGTCATTGGTTTTGTAATCCTAAATGATTTATAGTCATGGAAGCAAAAAGTGTTAGGAGACTTTGGGAAGAGGGTATGTGCGAGGCAGAGAAGAATCATCCAAGATCTTGTGCCCTGTAGTGTATCTCTAATGACTCTAATGATCCAGAGCCTAAAGTTGGAAATCCTGGATCCATTGATTTTAAGAACACAGCACATAGGATTTAGAGTGGGAAGTTTTAGAAGACTTGAGGTTTGTCTCTTCATATGTATCTGTGTCAGGAGGGTCCCTAGAACCACCCCCAGGTTTGCTAGGAGGACTTACAGGATTTAACATATAGTCATAGAGTGTAGGGATACAAAGTGAAGGGCAGCCCGGGTGGCTCAGCAGTTTAGCTCCACCTTCAGCCCAGGGCGTGACCCTGGGATCAAGTCCCACATCAGGCTCCCTGTGGAGAGCCTGCTTCTCCCTCTGCCTGTGTCTCTGCCTCTTTTTCTTTCTGTGTCTCTCATGAATAAATAAATAAAATACTTAAAAAAAAAACCCTAAAAAGTGAAGTCAGCAAAAGGTAAAGGTGTTTCAGTGTTCTCATTTATAAAATAGTACCCATCTCATAGAATTCTCCTCAAAATACAATAAAATATTTGTGGAAATACAAATCACTGTACAAATACTAAAAGTTACAAAATCTTTTCACTGTTAAGCTGAAGTATTTATCATACATTGAAATCAGAAGAGAAGATGCAAGAAAGGAAACTAACATTTTTAGGCATTTTTCATAAGATACCATGCTAGATATTTTAGATATGTTTTCCTTGATGTTCACAAAAACCCAAAGAAGTAGTTAGTGGTACACTGATTTTTCAAGGAAGGAAACTGAGATTCAAAAAAGTAACTTGTCCTAAGTTGCATACTTCTGATTCTAAAACTTGTGTTCTGTCTACTACAGTATTCCCCAAACAATGTCATAGGTCTGATTCTGAATTCCTATAATAACTGTCAAGGAAGAAGTGTCTGCTCCAGGTGTGCAGCTTGAACTCCCAGCCTCTGAATCCCCTTGCATGCTTTCAGCTGAGGCAAACTAGTTGCGCAGCAGAATAGTACATGGATGTATTTCCTGTCTTCTGATCTAAGGACCTACTAACCGGGCTAAATGATGAAGCCAGTTTCCTTGCAGTGCCCTACTGAATAATTATAGCCTTTACACTTCTATGGTGGTTGTGTTCCTTAATGGCACAGCCTTTTGGAGAACTTTAAAAATGGCAGGATTTTGCAATGAATAGTTTCTTCCTTAACATGAGTATTTGAAACAAGAAGTATTTAGACGACTAAAGGCTACTCTGTGCAGTGTCTCTGTAAGTGAATTGTATGGAGATAATCTCACCTGGCTGTTACAGGCGTCTTAGAATAAGAAAAGTAAATCCATTATCTTTTCTGTAGTCCTAAAAACAATTTTAAACTCTGCTAGAGAAAAAACACTTTTGATTTCTAGGTCTCCTTTCCCAAGCCAAATTGGGATATTGAGAAAGAGAGAGCAAGAGCGGGGTCCACTTATCTTAAGCATCTTAAATGATGTATGATCAGTTCATAGAAGTCGTCAACCATAATCAAATGTTCTGAAGTTTCTCTATTTTTAACCTTTATTTCTTCTACACCTAAAAATCTTTTCTAGCGTTTTTTTCAAATAAAAGGAAAAGTAACAGTGATGAACTAATCAGTGCTATTGAGAGAGACTTGTTTGCCTAGTAGAAAAAAAAATTGGGTTGAACAGTTGCAAGCAAACAAAAAAGTAGATACGTGCCCAAGACACTGACACTGATTGTCTGTCTATATGTGCTTCTGGCCTTTAAAGGTTTGAGAGGACATTGATGTAACAGATGTTTACGTGCCCAGTAAGGGAGTACTTGACCCGTGCTGTGACATGTAATCTATGGGAAAAGAGAGCGGTACTTTTCAGTTGCCCAGCAGTAATAGCCCTTTCTTATTTTGCAGCATGTGAAACAACAGTGGAGCTCTTGTTTGACAGTGTTATACATTTAGGCTGCAAGCCATATCTGGACAGCCAACGAGCTGCATGTAGGTGTCGCTACGAAGAAAAAAGTGATCTCTGAAGAAGATGCTAATGGCTGGTGACAGGACAGAAGAATATAGAACTACTGCTTTACAGTATAAAGCTGCCTTATTTTTGTGAAAGGATTATTTTAAGACTTTATTTTGACATTAAAACTTCAGACTAAAGCAAAAGATGGGAAAAGTGATCTTCCTGGACAATGTTCCTTAGTGTGCCAAACTGTCTTGACCAATCTCAGAGAGAGGTGCATGTTAAGGAGAGAATATTTTAAAAGGAGTCTGTAACTCAATTTTCACAGTTGTGTTTACCAAAACAATGAGGTCAAATGTAAAACTGATTACAAGGTATGTTAAACACTGTCTTATTTGGAAATATGGGGAAATCTTCACTTAGAAATATGTTTACTATAAAAATTTAAATATACATTTATTCCTGGAAGGATCTGACTTTTTTTTTTTTTTTTTCTATTTTAATTAACACATTCTATGCTGTTTTCCTGTTGAGGAATGGGCTTGATGAGCCCGTTAAACATATGAATAAGTCTCACTTCTGTTAATGATAAGACTAGTTATAAGGACAAGGTTTCTATGTCTGTCTGTCTGTCTCTCTCTCTCTCTTTTTTAATATAATTGGAACCATCAGCTAGTGGCCTCTTAGGAAGCAAAACCAGGATCTGTAGGTTTTACGTAATGTGTTTGTAAGGTGATATGAACAAAATTCAGAAAAGCCACTCCCATTCTATGAATCATTCATATGACAAATATCATATTTTGCTATAACCTTTGCCTAAATTGAAGAAAACATGGATTTCTCGAGACAAATGAGAAGTTACTTCACATACACATTAGAGCATTATATGCTACTATGCTTTGGTGTTTATTTCCTAGCACTTGGTCCTCATAGTAGATTCAGGTATATCTTTAAAAGTCTGAAACCTTTTTCTAATAGTTGTCTTAATAAATATTATTCTTGATACTTTTTTAAAAATTTTTAACTGTGGAGTCAAAAGGGATGGTAAAGCAAGATACAAAGAACTATCTTTTGTAGATTTCTCATTTACATTGAAAATTATTAGTAGATGTTTAGAAGCAAATCACGTGAAGGACTTCAGCTGCCTCTGAAAATGTCTATACGTGTTGAAAGCTTTTCCACCCTTTGGAAAGCACAGCTGTATTCATCTACTGCTCTTTGCCTCCCGCTGGCTATGGGCTTTCCCTAGCCTTGTATCCCAAGCACCATATAGCTTTTGGGTAGCTTATATAGCCAAAGTTATTAAGATAAACTGGTTGAAAATGTCAGAGAAGGACAGCTCCAGGAGAAGTGGTTCTTTTTAAGTCACTACAGGCAGAAGTGAGAAAAGAGAAAAATATGTTCTGGAGAAGGGGCTACATTCCTAACTTTAAATAGATATCATTGCTAAAGACCTAATACCTTTCCAAACTGAGATGATGGAACTTTTCTGCTAAGGATGTGCCCTCTATGAGATGAGAAATGTGTATCCCTGTGACTAATTGAGCAAACTGGGCTCTAACTTAAATGTTTGGAACCCTTAATTGATACTTTTAAAAAGGTAACAGTTTTATAATCCATTGTCCATATTTAATCTTTATCAATATTTGCCATTGAAATACTTGACCAGGTAACTTTAAACTTATAATAAATTTATGGATTTTCTTGGCAGCATTGGCTCTCAAGAGGACAGACTTAGAATTCTATAAAATCTTTAGTTCATGGTCACAAATTCTACACAAAGATCCAAAGAAGCTTTTTTTCTATGTTAAGATTTTTATTTTGGAATAATTTTAGATTTATAGAAAAGTTGCGAAGATAATATAGACTTGTTATATATGCCTTACCCCTAATGTTAACATTTTACATAATCATGAAACATTTATTAAGAAACCAAGATCAGTAATTACCAACTAAACTCTAGACTTCATTTGGATTGTACTGGTTTTTCCATTAATGTCATTTTTCTTTTCCAGGATCCAATCTAGGATACCACATTGCATTTAGTCATCATGCCTCTGATAAGCCTCTGGTCTGCGATGGTTCCTCAGGCTTGTTGTTCATAATCTTGACAGTTTTGAGGAGTGCTGGTCAGGTGTATTGTAGAATGCCCCTCACTTTGGGCGTGTCTGGTGTTTCCTTCATATTTGACCTTGGGTTATGGATATTTTCAGGAAGAAAACCACAGAGGTGAAGAAGGGTTCTTCTCACCAGATCATATCAGTAGTTGAATGTAATCAACTTGGTATGGTAACTCCGAACACTTGGTGAAGGTAGTGTCTGTTGGGTTTCTCCACTGTCAAGTTACTACTTTTCCCTTTCCATACTTCTGTTCCTTGGAAGCCAGTCCCCAAATCAGTCTGTGGAAGGTGGGGGGTGGGTAAGATTCTGTTCTACCTGGTGGAAAGGGGAATTTCTTTATATGATTCTTGGAATTTTTCTGTAAGAAAGATTTGTCTCCTCATCCGTCCCATTTGTTCAGTTATTTATATCAGTATGGACTCATGTATATCTCTTTCAGACTTTGAGTAATGTTTATTTTATTGCTCAAATTGTTCTAGCTCAGCTATTGGGAGTTATGTCAGTTTGGCTCCTGTGTGTCTGTAATGTGCCCCCATCCTTTTGATTTTTGAGCACTTACATACTTTCTGGCAAGAAAGTAGGAGATGTCACTCTAGACTTGTCTTGTAGGCTTCCAGCACCCGAATCAGCCTCTTCTCCAAAGAGCACTGGTACCTTTTATTGGAGAATGCTTTCTGTTGGAACTTAGGAACCAATACCTGGGTGCTGAGTGTGCTCATTGCTGTTGAGGTGTCACTGCTGCTAAGACCCTCCCAGTAAATGGAGCTAAGAAATATGTATGCATATTAATCCATGTACATGTACAATCTACAATGATTTCTGTATGTGTATATATGTTAAGCTGAATGTGAGTCCTTACTGATGTCTGCACTTGAATCACGTACCACAGGGCATGTATTTAGATTTTAAGAATGGTATCTGCACTATCCATAGAATAAAACTCATAAACAAAAAGAAAACCCCAAAACTAACTTTTAGCAGCTCTATGCAAGAAACATAATACTAATATTTTTAAAATAAAACTGAATTGCCTTCAAATAATGCCTTGTCTTTAAAACCTTTTGACACACTTTTCCAGGGACAGATAAGGCTGTATTCATTTCATAGGTGGAGAAACTCAGGCACCCAGAAGCTCTAAGGAAGACAGAATTGAAATATGAGGACAGAACCAAATGAAACACATTTGGAACAGGCTTGTCTTCAGTGGGCTTGTAAATTATACTAGTAATATTAGTTAAAAAGTTGTTTCATTAGCTTATAACTAATTCTCCCTAAGATGAAAAAATGGTATTTTTGTCAATATAGAAGTACAAGATTATCAGGAAATCAAGCTGTATATTTTATCTTGGTACAAAACAAGAAAAACATCTAACAAAATGAAAACAATGGAGTCTCTATAAAAACTCTTTAGTAGACTGACTTCGGTAACTTTGGGGTAGAATGAAGCCTATTAGGTAAGATCCTCCCACATATATTTTGTTGCATTGTTCAAATTCACACATACTGTATTTGCAGTATATTCATTCAGGGACTGGTTATAATAATTGAAGTAGCCCCTTTAGTTGGCTGTTTTTCCTCACTGCTTAATCTTACAAAATCAGCCATTGCTCAAATCATAAAAGCAAGAATGAGTTGATGTAACCAGTATACCAGAAATAACTAATAGTTACTAATAAAAATAACTAAAACTGATCAGTGGTATCCTCTTGGCATATAAGCCATAGTGATGTTAGGCTTTTCTGCCTCAGGCTGAGGTTTCCAAAATATCCTTCAAAATCTCCTTGCTCACGACTTTACAGACCTTTTTTGTTGGCTTTTCTTAAGTGTAGGAATCAGGATTACAGAAACTAGTATTTCCGTGATTTTTATAGGGAAAACCAGAAGGTTTAGTGGGGTAAACTAAAAAACAAAACAAAAAGACCAAAATTTGAGGATTATCTCTGAAATCTGTTACGTATGTTTCATTTCTAGGATAGGTGACAGCTAAGACCTTCAGTTTCAAAGTTCTATGAAAGTGCATTCAAGCCATCTATTGAGTAACTTTCAGTCTTTAGGGTATCTTAATTATTTTAATAGAATGGATTTGCTTTAGGTTTTTTTGGGGGGGGTTGTTTTGTTTTTTGAGAAGGTAGGATTGGTAGGATTCTAGTCAGTCTATGTCAGTGGTTTTCAAATGTGAGCATGCAGTTGATTCACTGGATTCTGGCATTAAAAACACCTAGTCATTCAGGAGATAAACTTCTGTAGGTCCCAGGAGTTTGCATTCCTAGTAAGTTCCTAGATGGTGTTGATACTGCTGGCTCAGAGACCACAGTTTGAGAAGTGGCCTAGATAGTCTTCAGTAGCTACAAATAATGAACTGAAAGCTTACTGTGGGCTAGGTACTGTTCTAGAAGTTTGGCAGTTTCTGTCTCCAAAACTTGAGTAAGCTTGGTCGCCATTTTATAGAGAAGAATTTGAAACTGGGAGAGGTTAAGTTGCATTATTTGTGCAAATGTCTCACAGCTAAGGAAATGGAGCCAGGATTAGAATCTAGGCAGCCTGTTTTCCAATCCTAGGCACTTACCCCTTTTATTAGGATAGCTATTGCTTTACAAGGCTAAAATTACATACTTAAAATTCTGAAATAAGTATCCTAAAATGCTTTGTACTTACATCTGAAGATAGACAAGATTTTATTTTAAAATATAACCACATGTTTTAAAAATAAAATATTCTGAGATAATAAGGTACTTGGAGGGGTAACAGATTCCTTTATCTGCTCCTTCCAGATAAGTGGAAGGTCAGCCAACTGGGGATCCACTGATTAGAAGGGAGTGTTTTCAGGATTCAGAGAAGACCCTGAAAATTAGGCAAAAGGACAGGAAGTTCTGGTGGTCAGATAACACATTCAAACTGAATAAAGTCCAGAGTGCAAATGCTGAAACCCTAGATCTCATTCAATGGATAAATATTTACTGAGCACCTCCTACAGGCTAAGCAACTGTGCCAGGTAATGGGGAAACCAAAAGGCCAATCCTTTCAGTGAGCTAAAGATGATAGTAACAAATATGAGTTCTTTGAAGCCAGGCACTGTTTTAAGTAGTCAATTTGACCTAATTAGCACAAAACCATATAAGGCAAAGAATGATATTCCATGTCTTAAGTAGAAAGTAACTAAAGTCGATTTCTGAGATACAGCAAAATGAACACTAGTAAATGACATGGGATGAGGAAAATCCTGATTTCATATTTGAGTTAGTAACCGAGCACACGTAGGAAAAGTTACCAAGTTCTATTTTTTCTCTCCCCAATAAGGGTAGTATTTATAGAAGACGGATCCCTTATACTTTTAATGTATTAGAAATGATGCCTTAGCCCATTCTTTTCCCATTCTGAAGATGGTTACTTTTTTAAAATGACAAGGCCCAGAGAAGTAAAAGATGAAGCCACCTGTTCAGCCGAGGTTAGAGTTGTTCATTGTGGTAAATTTACACACTAGCCAACCACCCAAGGAGGAGCTCCCGTCACAGGCCAGGTTGAGCGCCGGGTCGGGCCCACTTAGCGCGCACTGTTCGGCGTTTTACGGGTGGGGACCGCAGGCTCGCTCAAGAAAAGGCTCCATCTGTAGGCTCCAAAGTTCGGGCTCCGAATTTCTGCACGATTGCTTCCCCGAATTAACTTTACCCAGGAAAGCCAGACTTTTAGTTTTACTTTGTCCCGAATTCCCCCAAGAGCTTTTGCGAGAGATCCTAACGGGTCCAGTACAGTAGCTGGCACGGGAAGGCCTGCCGGGCCCGGGAGCACGCGCCAGCCTCCCCTCGGAGCCAGTCGGGAGGAGCAAGGCCCGGGGGGCAACCGGCGCTTCCAGGCGCCAGGCGGACGGACCCCGCGAGCTCGGGAGTGGCGGGCGGGCTCCCGGGGGCGGCGGCGCGGGCGGCGCAGGAAGGGGCGGGGGCTCGCGGGCGGCGCAGGAAGCGGAGACCGCGGGCGTCGGCGCTGCGCCCGGGGCCGCGATGAGCTCGGCGCCGGGGCCCCGCCGGGCCGGGCCTGCAGGTAGGCGGGGGCCGGGCGGCTTCCGAGGGCGGCTTGCGGGGCCTGGGGGGCGCTCGGGGCCGGCGGGGCAGCGCGTTAGCTCTTCGGTCTGTTAAGCCCCCCGGAACCTCGCCCGGGCCGCGCTTGCCCTCCGGCCGTCGGGTCCGCCTTCCCAGGCGTCTGCCTTCGAGGGCCCGCCCGCCGCGCCGGTGCTGGCGGCCCCGCGCCTGCTCCTCTGGAAAGTTGACTTTTGGAAGTTGGGTCCAGGTTTTCTTTTCTCACTCCGGAGTAAAAAGGGGAAAAAAGAGGGAACTGCGTGCGTCGCCCCGAGAGCATAACCGGCCCGCAGGAGCCCCTGGGCAAGGCCCTACCTGGCCGGGGCAGCCCGGTGTGCCCCACACCCAGGGCTGTGTGGATCCCGCAGAAACCACCTCTTCCTCCGCGGCTGCCTAACGGGGACCTGCGAACATTCTTCCCTGTCACTAATTACATCTCTGATAGCTCTAGAAATTTCGAGCCTGGCCATAGTTAGAGAAATACAGAAAGAAAGAAATAAAGAAAAAAGAGAAGGTTGAGCCTGGCGGCTGACGCAGAGTGCCTTACGCCAGCTCGCTCTGCCGCTCGCAGCCGGCTTGCCCTGAGGCAGGTTGGAGGCAGTCACCTCGGCCACTCGGGGAGCGGCCTCGGTTGGAGGCGCCGTGCAGGCCCCGGGGCCACTCCCATTATGGATTCGTGCTGAGGCAGGGGTCCAGGAGGCCCACCACTTTCAGGGCACCCCCCCCCCCCATTCTTTTTACCCGTTGCTTTCCTTTTCCTACCTGTGCCCTTTTTTCTCCATTCCATCCCTTTTTTTTACTGTGAGGCCTGACATACTTTACTTAATATAGGATTATTTATCAGATCCTTAATAGGGAATATGAGTAGGTTTTCATAGATACTGCGGTGAATGAAGATGGTGACGGTAGACGCTGGAGAAGTCTGGAGAAATGAACCCTTGGTTTAGGAAGGTAGCTGGCCTCAGCGTAGGAGGAGTTTAACATGGCGACCAGCGTGCAGAGACTTTGGAGTTTATAGGCGGACCTGGCTTTCAGTCCCAGCTCCCCTGCACTGTCCCTGAACAGGCCTGGGGGACTCTCCGTATCTCTGCCTCAGGGACTGTGGAGCTGAGGGAGAGAAGGTATGTAAAGCGCCAGGCCATCAACAAATGCCAGCTGGCAGGACTGTCTGGAGGGATTAGCAAATCCAGGTGAGGAGAAGAAAAAGGAGTGACTGGTTTCGTAAAACATTAACCGGCTTGAGCAAAGAGGTGGTGGGTGCATCATGGTGAAAAGGAAGATTGCCTGAATCAGAGGCAAGAAGTACAAAGAGGTCAAGAGTTAAGTTTAATGACGGACCCATTTTTGATAAATAGGTTATAGATGCATAGGAATTTACAAATCTGTTATATAGGGTATCTCCATTAAATTTTATTTTTTCCATGTCAACAGAGCCATTTACTCTTTTAGGCAGTTAATTTGTATTCCTGCAATGTGATGATGACACTTGTTAAAGTGCGTCCTTTCTGAAGGTTTGCCTGCCGAAGACATCCACTTAGAGTGACCACAACAGAGTCACGGTGTATTATTTTCTGCAGAGCCTGAGTGAAATTTATCAACTCCAGTCCAGTTTTGGAACTTAGGTTCTAACATCTATGTCCATCACTTTCTGGTTTTTTTTTTTAAATGATTTTATGTATTTATTCATGAGAGACACACTTAGAGAGGAAGAGACATGGGCAGAGGGAGAAGCAGGTTCCACACAGGGAGTCGGATGTGGGACTCGATCCCAGGACTCCAGGATCACACCTGAGCCAAAGGCAGCCGCTCAACCGCTGAACCACCCAGGTGCCCCCGGTTTCTGTTCTGATTGAACAAATTGCTAGAAGAGAATGGCAGCTGGACCTGGTCATTGACGGGTTCTGCAAGGTGCAGGGTGCCCTTAGATGGGGTTTGAGCTGGTGAGGGTCAGAAATAAGTTCTCAGAGTCCAGTTTCTTTCTGCATTCATAGTACTAACAATAACAACAAAACACTTTTTAAAAGTCCCTCAGAGATTGCCATATCTTGAAACTGAATGTTATTTTAAGTTATCTGGAGCTACTTGAAACTAGCTATCTTTCCTAAACCTACAGGTCATGTCTAAGCTGAGGGCAGTGTTTGAGACCAGCCAAATGCACAGCTTAAATTACACCTAGCCAGGAGGAATGCTGCGATTCCTTCCTTGGACTGTAAAAAAAAAAAAAATGGATTTTTTTCTTTTGCCTGGAGGACCTTATTTATTTACGTATCTGTGTCCCATATTAGCCTGAGAGAAACTTAAGGACATTTCTCATTTGTATAAAAAATGAATTTTAACGACCCAATCAAATGTGCATCTCCAATGTTTTCACCCTTGATGACGTGAGTCAGTTTAGTGACCGGCCGTTTGCACAGCTTCCACCCGCTGCACTTTAAGCTGCCGTAGTCTCCCCAGTGTGGAGCAAAAAAATGGCAAGAGGTGAGCTCCTGGGTCTGCTGCCCTGTGCACCGTGTTAGAGATGGTGCTTTCCAGATTGGGCCCGTTTGGGGGGAACGAATGAGGTGATGGTCCTTCACCCAAGGATTGAATGTGATTAGTTTGAGATGTATTGTGGAACTGGTTTAAAGGAAAGGAGGTGCAGGGATCCCTGGGTGGCTCAGCGGTTTGGCGCCACCTTCAGCCCAGGGCGTGATCCTGGAGACCCGGGATCGAGTCCCGCGTCGGGCTCCCTGCATGGAGCCTGCTTCTCCCTCTGCCTGTGTCTCTGCTTCTCTTTCTCTGTGTCTTTCACGAATAAATGAATTAAAGAAAAAAAAAAGGAGGTAGGTCCTGGAACCCTTTTGAAAATGGACAGAGACAAAATTCCTGTGCCTTAGTAGGGGCAGTGTGGAGAGTAGGAAGTAATCCCGGTGGGTGGGGTGTGAGGTGGGCAGTATTCAGGGTAGAGTAGCGCGAGGGTGAGGGGGTACTTGGGTAGGATTGTGTGATGTAGGAGGACTCTCCGGAAGAGTGGTGTCTGCAGTAAGGAGTGTCCTGGGCGGAGCAGTGGCGCAGAAGGTGTCCTAGTAGGGGCACCGGGTGGCTCAGCCGGTGACCAGCTTCCTTCGGCCCAGGGCGTCATCCCGGAATCCCGGGATCGAGTCCCGCGTCGGGCTCCCTGCATGGAGCCTGTTCTCCCTCTGCCTGTGTCTCTGCCTCTCTCTCTCTCTGTGTCTCTCAGGAGGAAATAGATAAAAATCTTAGAAAAAGTGTCCTAGTGAGTGGCGCGTGCCAGGGAAGGCTCCGTGGAGTGCACGGTCTTCTGGGAAGAGCCCCTGGAGCGGCGCGTGGGAGAGGCCGCCCAGGCCCGCAGTGCCCGGCACAGCAGCGTGTTCGCAGGCAGCAGCCCCGGGTGGGCGGCGCCGTGCAGCAGCGAGGGGCCCCGCGGTCGCCTGGCGGAGCGCAAGCCCGGAGAATACGAGGGTGTTCGGCAGAGCAGGGGTGAAGCGGGAAGTGGCCGAGAGGCACTGCGCGCGGCGAGGACGCCTGGGGCAGCAGGGGCTAGTGGGGAGCACCCCACGTCCCCGCAGAGGGCGCGCGCCGAGGGAAGCCGGGGCTGGCAGGAAGGGGCTCCCGGGCCGCGGGGTGTGGAGAAACCCCGCTGGGCGCGGCAGGGGCGCCAACGCCCGCGGAGCAGCACGGAGGGGGGGGGGGACCAGTCCGCACGGCTCGCGGGGCGGGGGGCGCGCGGGGAACGGGAGGGGCTGTGGGGGGAAGCACGCGGCGTCTAGCACGGGGGGGGGGGGGGGGGGGGGCGGGCTGGGCCGGGCTGGAGGATTCCGGGAGGAACAGGCTGAAAGTGCGGGTGCAGCGCGGGGCCGTCCCTCCTGTCGGCAGGCGGCTGTGAGGAGACGTGGTCGCGGAGGAGGGAACAGGACCCTCCTGGTGACGCTGAGGGAGAGGGTCTGACAGGCTTCCTGTAGCGACTTCGAGGGAGAGGAGCAGCTTGCTGTACTCTTGATATTTGCTTAGTCAGTACTTTCTGTCCCTTCAGGGCTGTAAGTCTGTTAGTATAAACAGTCACGGGTGCGTGGGCCTCGGCTGTAGAAGGCGCCGGCCTCCTGCTGTTCAGTACTCACGCCGCTGGCCGCCGTGGTTCTTAAAATTAGGGCACCGGTGGCTCAGCTGCCTTGGGCTCAGGTCGTGATCCTGGGTCCTGGGATCGAGTCCCGCCTCGAGATCCCCACGTGGAGCCTGCCTCTCCTCCCTCTGCCTGGGTCTCTGCCTCTCGTGAATAAATAAAATCTTTTTTTTTTTAATGAAATTAAATGAGAAGCTGCCTTCCTTGGCTGCGCTAGCCCCATTTCACATCCTCAGCCACTTGTGGCCTGCGGCGAGGATGTGACATAGGACAGCAGATGTACAGAACGGTTCCCTGGCTGCAGAAAGTTCTGGTGCACAGCACTGTTCCAAGTGTAGAGAAGGGTTCAGTGAAGGGTGGCTGGCCCTCAAGGTCCCTGTCACGTGATGGGTTGTAAGTGCCAGTGTGCCACTCAGGAGATCCAAAATTTAGGCCTTTGCCCTTGCCTCTCCCCTTTCCCCGCCCAGACCTCTCCCTCTTCCAGGTCAGGGTAATCCAGTATTAACCACACACGGTGTTTCAGTTCTACTGTGTAGAATTTCTTCATTTACAGAGATAGCTGCAAAAACATTTTCTGCAAAACATTCCCGTATTTCATTTGCTCTAGTCCATAGTTCTGCGATTACATTACTCTGTTTCTGTAGGCATATTCTGCAGTGAATGCATTTGCATCGTATTTTCTCTATTTCTCTTGATCGTACACTTCCCATTTTGCAAATGAGAATTTGGGGTGAGAAAGTTGAGCTGTCAGTTTATCGTTCATTTATTATTAAGCAGCTTCCCTTCCTTGCCCCCCTTCTTTTCATATACTTTGACATTTATTTATTTTTTATTTTAAAGGTTTTATTTATTTATTCATGAGACACACTCAGAGAGGCAGAGACCCAGGCAGAGAGAGAAGCAGGATCCCTTCAGGGAGCCTGATGCAGAACTCGATCCCAGGATCCCGGGATCACGACCTGAGCTGAAGGCAGATGCTCCACCACTAAGCCACCCAGGCACCCCATATACTCGACATTTAAGGGTTTAGGGTGCGGGAGTCTTGCTGTGTTTTACCACAAGTCAAAAAGTAAATTAACAAAATTCAACTTTTTTTTTAAATAGATGAGGAACAAAATGTGACAGAAACTGATGCCTTCTATAAGAGGTAGGAATGTGCTCTTTCCTAATAAAGATCTCTTCCTTTGCTGATCATGACCAGTCCACAAAAAGCAAGAAGGGGGCCTGGGAGCAAGTAGAGTGGAGAATGACTGAGTGTTAGCCTTGGAACAGGGGGCTCTTAGACCTGCGCCCCTGGTCATGTGAGGACCTACACTGATGTTCAAAATATTTAGGAACTGGTGTGGCGCAGACCCTGGAGCCAGAGCTGGGCCTGGGCAGGCTGGTATCCCCAGTTTCTGGACAAAAGATACCCCTGGAAGGGCCTGGGCAGGGGGTGCTCAGGATGGCTGCTGTTTACCAATCAGTACAGAAATATTTCAGCGTTTTCCTTACCAGTTTGGCTGTGAGGCTTTCCCAGTGCACACCAGTAGCATGTCAGCCTGGCAGGGGAGGGGAAAAGGGCAGAGCTGTCTGCCCCACACCTGGGTCTTGGGCGTAGAGCTCGTTATTTAGTGTGACTTAAAGTGATTATTGTTTAAACTTCTCATCAACAGAGAAATGTTTGACCCGGAAGAAAAGTACAAAATGGACCACAAGAGGAGAGGAATTGCTTTGATCTTCAATCACGAGCGGTTCTTCTGGCACCTAACATTGCCGGACAGGCGCGGCACCAGCGCAGACAGGGATAATCTCGTGCGCAGGTACTGGTTTTATCTACACGTCACAAGGATGGGACATTTACAGGATACTCGTCAGAACTTGTTCCTACCGAGGAAATAACAGAGCAAGAGTGTCTGAAGGGGTGCCTCGCTTGGGCAGAGCAGCCTATGAGAACTGGCCTCAGTTTTCTTCCTAACTCTCTTCTATTAAATGTTAACAGGCTCCGCATCATCACATACATATTTGCATAGCAGATGACAGTATCCTAACTTGAACCCTTATAAGTAAATCCTTTCCTACTGTGGGTGACCAGGGGAAACCATCATTGTCATATTTCATTTTTTCTTTCCCAAGATCAATTTATAGGTCATAAAAACATGTATAGATATATGTATTCCAAGTAAATATGGGTATGTGACAACTTTGAATAGCTCATAAGCTAATATCCAGTTTATCACCAGGTTTTCAGAACTAGGATTTGAGGTGAAATGCTTTAATGATCTTAAAGCAGAAGAACTACTGCTCAAAATTCATGAGGGTGAGTAGTTTTCCTATTTATCTTCTGAGGGGATTAGTATCCTATCTTTAAATACATCCAAATACTTAACTGTGTTGTAAAACAAAAAGTCTTACCAACTAATTTAGCATGGATTACAGGTCTGGTTGTGCCTCTGCTTATATGTTATTACCCACCAGATTCAGAGACTTTTGCAAAGTATTATGCCTCCAAAGTTTGTATTTAGCATACCACTCGTTACAGTCTGTTATTTTAGAAATGAATGAAATGGCCTCATTTGGCAATTAAAAGTCAAAGTGCAAATACTACAGATGCTGGGCAGCTTTTTTTTTTTTTTTTTTAAGATTTTATTTATTTATTCATGAGAAAAACAGAGAGAGGCAGAGACACACAGGCAGAGGGAGAAGCAGGCTCCCTGTAGAAAGCCTGATGTGGGACTTGATCCCAGGACTCCAGGATCACCACCTGAGCTGAAGGCAGACGCTCAACCGCTGAACCACACAGACATCCTTTTTGAGGGCAGGGGGTGGTCATGTTTCAATTCACTCCTATACCCAAGTTTTTTACTGGCTTCAAAATATTTTATTAAAAAAAATGGTTTTACATATATTGTCTCTAAATTTCTACATCACTATGCAGTAGGTACTCTAACTTATGTTTATCATAATTACTGCGTGCCGTGGATTTTCAAGTCATTTGCAATGGACTGTTATATTTATGTATTTATGCTGCAGAGGTTTTTAAAAAATGAGGTGTAATTGATATGTAACATATCAGTTTCAGGTGTACAACAAAATGATTCAGTGTTTGTATACATTGTAAAATGGTGACCACAGTATGTAGTTGCCATCTGTCACCATAGAGAATTACAAAAAAAAAATTTTCTTGTGATAAGGATTTTAAAATTTTACTTAGCCAATTTCAAATATATAATACAGTATTATTATAGGCACTAGGCTGTATATCACATCCCCATGACTTCTTTTATAATTGGAAGCCTGTACCTTTTGACCCACTTTATCATACCTGATAGCAACCACCAATCTGTTCTCTATCTGTGGGTTTGGCTTGGTTTTTTTTTTTAGATTCCACATGTAAGTGAGATCGTATGGTATTTGTGTTTCTCAGATTTATTTCATTTACCATAATGACCTCAAGATCCATGTTATTGCAAAGGCCAAGGTTTCCTTTTTTATGGCTGAAGAATAATCAGCCATAAATGGATATATATACATGCACACGTACATATATTTATATCTGTATATCTATATCTCATTTTCTTCATTCATTCACTGATGGACACTTAGGTTGTTTGCATATCCTGACCATTGTGCTTCAGTGAGCATGGGGGATGCAAGTCTTTCCAAATTAGTATTTTCGTTTCCATCAATAAATTCTAATAGTGCAACTGCTGCATCCTGTGGTAGTTCTGTTTTTAAATTTTGAACCTCTGTACTAGACTCCTTTAATCTGTAAATCATTTTAATTTTAACTGGCTGCTTACCAGGTTTTCTACTATATTGCTCATAAGGTTTTTTTTTTTTTTTTTTTTTTTTGCTCATAAGGTTTGGAAGCTGTAAATGCTGCTGACATACAGCGAAGCTGCTACATTCACTGGGGGTGGCGACAGCACATAGCAGTTGTTAATTAGTAGTTGCTGGGTCTTTCCCATCTGTTCTCAGAAGTTCTCTGCTAATTCAAAGAAACTTTTATTGCACAATAATCCCATTATGTTTTCCGTGTCATTATTCTTTGTTGTAGAAAAGCTAATGAAATTTGTTTAAACTCTTTGAACTTTTAGGTTTTTAAAAATCAGATACAGTATGGTTTTGATTAAAGACTAAGTTATGTTTCCTTTTTACATTTATTATAATAAATTTTCCTCCTCCATCATATGTAGCTTTATTCTAGTGTTAGTAAATTGAATTTTTTATATGTACATAATAAACATCTTTATTTCTTTGTGAACTCTTGGGGGACTTTTACAGCATCAACCTCTAGCCACATAGATGCCGATTGCTTTTTATGTGTGTTCCTGAGTCATGGTGAAGGAAATCACATTTATGCATATGATGCCAAAATTGAAATTCAGACACTGACTGGCTTATTCAAAGGAGACAAATGTCAGAGCCTAGTTGGAAAACCCAAGATATTTATCATTCAGGTAAGACTGATTATGTTACAATCTTAACTGTAAGTCCATGTTTTTGCACATGTGATTATAAAGAACTAAAGCCAATTTTGCAAGTAATTTTCTCCATTAATTGGAAAGGCCAGGGCTGCTTTGGGTTCCTAGCCAATCAGAGTTGCAATTAGTTAGCAATTCCCATTAGTAGTAATTCCTTCTTAAGAAGGAATAAATAATAAAGATTATCAGTTTATTAATAGATTGACATTTGAAAGGACTTAAAATAACCAATGTGCCACACTCTGGCCCAGCCAACGTCAAGGGGAGCTGCCAGAAAAAGGGTCTTTTAAGAGCACCACGCATGGAGGCCAGTGGGCAGAATGCAGGTATTCTGGGGATAAGCTTACTTCACCCTCTCACCTTTCCCTTCAACCAAACTGGTATTAGGGATAAAAATGTTTGGGCCTGAAACATCTCATTTGGCACATCAGTAAGGAATTTGCACCATGTTCCAGTGCCTGCAATTCTGTATGTATAAACAGCATGGAAGGCATGGCCACATTCCACCTGCCATAAAGCCTTAAGGGGAGGGAGTAGGGGATCTATAAGAATGACCCATGGTTTTTGTTGTGACAACAGCATTGGAGTATCTGTCACATACAGTTGGAGTTACAGCTCTAGAACATAAGGCAGGGCATGGGTTGGAGAAGTACATTTGAGAGTAGTGAGATGAATGGTCATGGCAGCCTTGGGAGTAGATGAGTTTGCACATATCAAGTATAGCTTGAAAAACGAGTGTAAAACAGAAACAAGCAAAGGAAAGACACTGAGGGGGATGGCCCAGCAAACGGGAAAAATCAGGGAAAATCATGACATGAGTGCTTCATGAAAAGGAGTGCCAGTACCGACAGAGACAAGAGAATTAGAAATAACTAGCAAGCTACTATGTGGGGATAGACACAAAGGAGGAAAATATTTTGCCAAGTTATTTTATTCCTCTGTGCCTCCGATTCTTCATCTGTGAAACGGGGAGAAAATAGCACTGCCTTATGGGTGGCTGTGAGGATAAACAGCCGCCTAACAAATGGAAAAAGACTGAACAGTGCCTCGTACATGCAAGCCCTCAATAAAGGCTAGCTCTCAGCTGACTGTCACTGATTTGGCAAGTGAGAGCATCAAAATTCTAGGTGTTTTATATGACCTAGAGGAAGACAGTGGAAAATAAGTTCTGAAAAAAAGCCTGGTAACGTAAGATTAAAATCTCCCTGTAAAAATGGAGTATTAGGGGTCTATTTGAGCACTGAAATCACTCAGGACTTTTTTTAAAGCTTATAACTCTTCAAATACCACTATGAAATTGTATTAAATTTACAAGGTCTGCCGGAACAAAGTACACAGCCTGAGTGGCTTAAACAATAGAAATGCTTTTTTTTTTTTTTTTTTTTTTTTTTTTTACAGTTCTGGAGGTTAGAAGTCTGAGATCAAGCTAGCAGTTGTCCTTGGCTTGGACATGGCAGTCTTGTCCCTGTACCTTCACATGGTCTTTCCTCTGTGCATGTCTGTGTCCTAATCTAAGATGCTAATTATAAATTAGAAGCACAATAGACCTCATTTTACCTTAGTTACTTTTTCAAAGGCCATGTCTCGAAATAGTCACATTTGAGATTCTGAGGGTTTGGACTTCTACATATAAATGGGAGGGGGTGACAAAATTCAGCCCATAACAGTCATTTAAGAGTAGAAGTTAATGTCAGCCTTTGTGTGATTCAGGATTGGTGGATAAGAATTTGAGACACTCTGAAGTACAAGCAAAAAGAAAACGGCACATGAAAAGATGTCTTCTCAGGTCAGGTGGTAGGTAGCATTTTGAGTTTATGGCAGCAGCTAAGCAAGCACAACCCAGTCTGGGAATATATTCCCTAATTCAACAGAAACACTAGGCAAGGGGCACCTGGGTGGTTCAGTCAGTTAAGTGTCTGCCTTTGGCTCATGATCCCAGGGTCCTGGGATCGAGTCCCACGTTGGGCTCCCTGCTCAGCAGAGTCAGCTTCTTCCTCTCCTTCTGCCCCTCCCCCTGCTTGTTCTAATTAAAAAAAATCTTAAAAAAAGACATACCTTAGGCAAATACCAGAGCCTTTAAAAAAAGGGGTAGCATCCTGGTGCTATAGTGTGGTTAATCCATAAGAAACCTTAGAACCACAGAGGCTTTCTCTATAGTATACCTTTCCATCCACACAATCTGGTATACAGTTGAGGAAGACAGTTTTTTGAAGACATTAATTAAAAGAAAACCTAAGTAGGGAAAAACTGTCAGCTTAATTTGCTCCAGAACTTGACAGCATGGTTTCTGAATTACCTATAAAGAGGCTTCTGTTGATGCTGATGTGGAAGTGTGCTAAATTCTACATTCACTGTAAGTATTAAACACTGGGAAGAAAAGAGTAGGTAAGAAAAGACGGTGGTTTTCCCTCCTCTTCTCCTAGGCATGTCGAGGAGACCAGCATGACGTGCCAGTCCTTCCGTTGGATGTAGTGGATCATCGGACAGACAAGCTGGAGGACAACATAACGGAGGTGGATGCGGCCTCAGTGTACACTCTGCCTGCTGGAGCGGATTTTCTCATGTGTTACTCTGTTGCAGAAGGTGGGTGGCTGTTTAATACAAACAAAGACTAGGCCTTCCTGACTTGAGTTCCTGTAAGTTTTCCCTGGGCTTCAGACTGGTATTTTTGTCAGACACCTTGATTTGATCCTAAAGTTCAGTCTTAGAATAGATTTCTTTGCTCACATGGCACACAGTGATATAGGAAATATAAAGTAACTTACAGAAAAATCATTCCTGAGAACCATGTTAAGTTATAAGTCAGACTGAATATTAGCTGCCTATTCTCCGTTGATTGTGCTGGTGTCATGATAATATTCATGGAAAGCTTTGTTGAAGATACTTTGAAGACGGTTCTTCCTTGCTCATGCAGCAGACTATGTTTTCCTTTCTAATCTCATGTGTCAGAATTACCGCTGGGTGACTATGATCTTGGGAATTTTTACGAACTAGAATAACCCCATTTTCAGAAAATTGTATAAATTAGTCCCTTTTCCCATATGAGACTAGTTAACTGAGAAAAATTTTGAAACTATCACAGACACATCTTAACGCTGCAAAAATTTTTGAGAACTTCTATAGTGCTGCATTATAACGGTGTTTTTCAGTTAAAGTAACTGAAAGCCAAAAAAAACCTCAGTGCCCTTTTTCCTCCTTTTAGGTTATTATTCTCATCGGGAAACTGTGAATGGCTCATGGTACATTCAAGATCTGTGTGAGATGCTGGGAAAATTTGGCTCCTCCTTAGAGTTCACAGAACTACTCACCCTGGTGAACAGGAAAGTTTCTCAGCGCCGAGTGGACTTTTGCAAAGACCCAAATGCAATTGGAAAGAAGCAGGTTCCCTGCTTTGCCTCAATGCTAACTAAAAAGCTGCATTTCTTTCCGAAATCTAAATGATAGAATCTGTTTCATGTATCTATATTCAAAACACATTTTCCATCTTTTTATATAAGTACCATTAGGTTGAAATTTGATACAGCAATTTAAAATGTCTTAATGGTGTAATGAGAACTTAAAAAAATAGTTCCTATTGGTATTAGACATGGTGAAAGGGTTTGATATATGTAAAATGAAGTCCTCAGGGAATTACTATAAAGTAAAAATCCACAAGCGTTTGTAATACTTGATTTTTATAGTAAATCATGAGGTTAGTCAAAATATCTGGCTGATTTAATTTGTATTTTGTGAAGCTTTTTTATAAATGTTTTATAATGTTTTTAAAGGTTTTAGAAACCCAAAAATTAGTTGTTTTCCCTTAATAAAATATTTGAAATTCATATTTTAATTTTTCTAACTCACATTCTTATTCATTGTGTAATTCAGAGTAGACTTGTTTTACTCGGGCATACAAATTCATCTACACATGGATTATCACTTTAAGATCTGATCTATTTGAGAGAAATCATGCATGGGGGGAGAGGCCACAGGGATAGGGAGAGGCAGACCCCCCCACTGAGCAAGAAGCCCAAGGTGGGGCTCAATCCCAGAACTCTGAGGTCTTGACCTGAGCTGAAGGCAAGCGCTTTACCAACTGAGCCACCCGGGCTGCCCTGGATTATCACTTTTTATTTTATTCTCATTGCTCCATCGACCAGCCATTCTCTCCCCTCCTTGGGCTTCCCTGTTTCCTGAGACACAACAATTCTGAAATTAGAGGCCACTGTAGGATTACTAATCGACCTAAGTTAAGTGTTCAAGTGAAAGGAAGGGTCACAGGTTTCTCACTCTTAACTCAAAGGGTGAAAATAATGAAGCTTGATGAGGAAGACATGTTAAAAGCCCAAGATGGGCAAAGAACTATGCCTCTTGTGGCAAATAGCCAAGTTGCCAATACAAAGACAAAGTTCTTGAAGGAAATTAAAACTACTACTCCAGTAAATACATGAGTGATAAGAAAGTGAAACGGGGCAGCCCCGGTGGCTTAGTGGTTTAGCACTGCCTTCAGCCCGGGGTGTGATCCTGGGGACCCGGGATCAGGTCTGCGTTGGACTCCCTGCATGGGGCCTGCTTCTCCCTCTGCCTGTCTCTGCCTCTCTCTGTGTGTCTCATGAATTGATACATAAAATCTTTTTTTTTTAAAGTGAAACAGTCTTACTGCTGATATGCAGAAAATTTGAGTGGTTTGGACAGAAGATTAAACCAACCACAACATTCCCTTAAGCCAGTTAAAGCTGAATCCAGAGCAAGCCCATAACTCTTCAAATCTATGAAGGCTGAGAAGTAAAGAAGCTGCCAAAGAGAAGATGGAAGCTAGCAGGGGTTGGTTTGTTCTGGAGGTCTAAGGAAAGGAGCCGTCTCCATAACATAAAAGGGCAGGATGGAGCAGCAAGTGCCAATGTAGAAGCTGACAGTTATCCAGGAGATCTAGCTAATATCATTTATGAAGGTGGCTACATAACAGATCTTCAATGTAGATGAAACAGCCCCCTTGGAAGAAGATGCTATCTAGAATTTTTATAGTTAGGAGAAGTCAATGTCTAACTTCGAAGCTTCAAAGGACAGGTTGACTCTCTTGTTAGGGGCTAATACAGCTGGTGAATTTGAGACCAATGTTCATTTAGCATTCAGAAGATCCTAGGGCCCTTCAGAATTCTGCTAAATTTACTCTTCCTGTGCTCGGTAAAATGGAACAACAAAGCCTGGATGGCTGCATATCTGTTAACAACATGGTTTACTGAATATTTAAAGCCCACTTTAGAAACCTACTGCTTGAGACGCCTGGATGGCTCAGTGGTTTGGCGCAGCCTTCGGCCCAGGGCGCGATCCTGGAGACCTAGGATCAAGTCCCATGTCAGGCTCCCTGCATGGAGTCTCTCTCTCTCTCTCTCTCATGAATAAATAAATAAAATCTAAAAAAAAAAAGATTCCTTTCAAAATACTACTGCTCATTGACAATGAACCTGGTCACCCGAAGCTCTGATGGAGCATCCATTCTGCAGCCCATGGATTAAGGAGTCCTTTCATTTTTCAAGTCTTAATATTTAAGAAGTTTATTTTTTTATTTTTAATTTTTATTTTTTTTTTAAAGATTTTACTTATTCATTAGAAACACAGAGAGAGAGGGAGGCAGAGACACAGGTAGAGGGAGAAGCAGGCTCCATGCAGGGAGCCCGACGTGGGACTCGATCCCAGGTCTCTAGGATCACGCCCTGGGCTGAAGGCGGCGCTAAACCGCTGAGCCACCCGGGCCGCCCAGAAGTTTTTTTTTTAAAAAAAGATTTTATTTATTTATTCATGAGAGACACAGAGAGAGGCAGAGACATAGGCTGAGGGAGAAACAGGCTCCATGCAGGAAGCCTGATGTGGGACTTGATCCTTGAATTTGGATCACGCCCTGAGCCAAAGACGCTCAACTGCTGAGCCACCAGGGATCCCTAAGAAGTATATTATGTAAGACTATAGCTACCATAGACAGTGATTCCTCTGATGGATCTGGGCAAAGTAAACTGAAAACATTCTGGAAAGGATTTACCATTCTAGATGCCATTAAGAACATGCTTGATTCATGGGAAGAAGTAAAAATATTAACATAAACAGGAGCTTGGAAGAAACTGATCCCCACCTATATGGCTTTGAGGGGTTCAAGATTTCAGTGGAGAAAGTAGCTATAGATAGGATAGAAACAGCAAAAGAACTGGAATTAAAAGTGGTTTCTTGACATGGAATCGACTGCTGGTGAAGATGCTGTGAAGATTGTTGAAATGACAACAAAGCGTTCGTATATTACATAAACTTAGTTCATAAAACAGCAACAGCGTTTGACAGAGAATTGATTCCTAATTTTGAATTAAGTTCTATTGTGGATAAAGTGCCATCAAGCAGCATCATAGGCTACAGAGAAATTGTTTGTGAAAGGAAGAGTCAATTGATGCAACAAACGTCATTGTTGTCCTAAAGAAATGGCCACAGCTACCACCCCAATCAGTCAGCAGCCATCAACAATGGGGACAAGTCCCTCCACCAGCAAAAGAAGAATGGTTAGCATTCTTCTTATCAATGAAACTTTTTTATTTAAAAGTAGATATAGTTTGTCCTTGAACATGGGTTTGAACTGCACAGGTCCACTT
The DNA here is from genome assembly GCF_048418805.1 of Vulpes vulpes. Classification (NCBI taxonomy): domain Eukaryota; kingdom Metazoa; phylum Chordata; class Mammalia; order Carnivora; family Canidae; genus Vulpes; species Vulpes vulpes. Next base: position 35,714,267 of record NC_132783.1, read on the forward strand.
ATATGTAGATGTTTTTGATAAATACAGTACCTATAAATACATTTTTCTTATGATTTTCTTAATGTTTTCTCTAGCTTACTGTAAGAATAAGACCCTTATTACAATAAGCAGGGTCACAGCTCCTGCCAGGGGGACTATATCCGTGTATGCAAGGCCATCACAGCTGGTTACTTTTACCACACGGCCCGGTTGACTCGTAGTGGCTATCGCACAAACAGCAGCAGACAGTGTTCATTCACCCCAACTCCTCCCTCTTTGAGGAACAGCCACACTGGTTGCTCTACCATGAACTTGTCTTGACTACCAAGGAGTTCATGAGACAGGTATTGGAGAGATTGAAGACAGTTGGCTTCTGGAGGTGGCTCTCCATTATTATAAAGCCAAGGAGGTAGAAGATCCCCATTCTAAGAAAATGTCCCCCAAAATAGGCAAGATACGAGAAGAGCTAGGATAAAGAGAAGGGGATGCAAGCCGAACCCAACATCAGCTCCTTTTCCTTTTATACGTTATTTAATATCTATTTTTGGAATAAAGCTGGGGGGAACTTTTATTATTATTTAAAAATATATGTATTATACAAAGCATATGTTAATTGACCATTTATGTTCTCAGTAAGGCTTCTGGTCAACAGAAGCTATTAAGTTTAGAGGGAGTCATAAGTTACACAGAGATTTTCAACTGCATGGGAGTGAGGTGGGGGCAGCATCCCTTAATCCCCCAGTTGTTACATTGCTTTTTTAAGACATAATGTCACTGCACCCTTAATAGACTAGAGTATAAACATAACATATACTGGGCAACCAAAAAATTCATTTGACTTGCTTTATTACAATATTTGCTTCATTGCGATGGTTTGGAACAGAATCCACACTATCTCTAAGGTATGCCTGTATAACATATTCAATGGAATATTAAGTCATTAAAAAAGAATGAAATCTTGCCATCTGTAACAAGGATGGACCTAGTGGGTATTATGCTAAGTGAAATGAGAGAAAAACAAATACCGTATGATCTCATTTATATGTGAAATTTAAAAAAATTGAGCTCACAGCTAAAGAGAACATCTGCTGGTTGCTGGGGGGTGGGCGGGGGAGAGGTGATAGGCAAAATAGCGGAAGGGAATTAAAAGGTACAAACTTCCAGTTATAAAATAAATAAGACATGGGAACAAAATCAACAGCACGAGGAATACAGTTAATAATATGTATTGGGTGGTGACAGATGGCAACCTAATTTCTCATGGTAAACACTTTATGATGTATATAAATTTTGAATCACCGTGCTGTACACCTGACACTAATTTAACATTAGCATTGTATGTCAAATATGCTTCAATAAAAAATAAGTCTAGTATTTAAAAAAATCACCTACAAGGACTGCTGTATGGTATTCTGAGGAAGAAATACAAAACACACTTAATTCCTGAGAATTGGAATCTGTGGCTCTTCCAGGTTAAGTGGCCATACGCTGTCCAGCAGTCACTGGTCCCACTCAGGGACCTTAGTGTTAATGGAATAATAGATGTTACTTTTAAGAGTCCATGCTTACTAATATGATCTATAAAACTGGAGTAACTCTGTTAGTAGCCTGTCGGAGGCTGGTAAAATGTTTGCGCTCTGAGGACTGAAACATACGACTCGCTAGTTCAGAAGTGATCGTTTGCATGTGCCGTTTCAGCTGCAGATCACAGCGAGAGGCGACTAGAGGCTGTGGTGAGCGGGACACTGATACCTTTGTGTGTGGTCATGACGGGGCCTACCACAGGCACTGCCATCACTGTGACTCTACTTTCCAGAGCTAATGACTACAAAGCCGCTCCTCAGTTCACCTCATGAACACTGGCCTGATGGCAAAGATGACACAATTCTGGTTACCTAAGAGAAAGTTGATGTTATTCAAAAGTATTAAAAACAAAATGAACAAAACCACTTTTTTCCTTCAACAAACTCAGTTGAAGAGTTGCAGTGATATCAAACTGCAATGACATTATCTGGGTTCCAAAATGCCATGGAAGTAAGAGGGACACAACTGAATTTTAACAGTTGTCTCTAAATAAGACAATATTTTTGTAATAAAATTAACATATAATTGGATTCCCTTAATTTTGGTTCCAATCTTTTTGTACTTACAACTTGGAATTGAGTAGAAAGATCACACTTGTTTATATTATTAGTTACCTGATCTCTACAGCTTTAATATTAACATAATGTTCATTAAACTACAGCTTAAATATTATAAAGGCTGGAGTGTCCTGCCGCTTATTACTGAGTTGTCCCCTTGGTACTAAGAAATGAATTTCACCAAAGTACAATGTGACTTACACAATAGTCCCTGATCTGAAGAATTAAACTCCGTATTACTTGTCGAGTAAGAAGATACAAATCAAAGGAAGCTATCTTTTCTAAGAATTCATTTTTCACATGACTTTCTGGGCAGCCCGTGGTGCAGTTTAGTGCCACCTGCAGCCCAGGGCGTGATCCTGGAGACTGTAGATCGAGTCCCACGTCAGGCTCTCTGTATGATGCCTGCTTCTTCCTCTGCCTGTGTCTCTGCCTCTCTCTCTCTGTCTCTATGAATAAATAAGTAAAATTTCACATGACTTTCTGAAGCCCTAAAAACACAGAAGTATTCTTTGATAATCATCTTTCATATTTATTGTTCAGGGGTTCATCAAAATTTTTCTGTAAAAAGCCAGAAAGTAAATAGGTTAGGCTTTGCAGCCAAACTCTCTCTACTGCATAGAAAAGTTTGCTGTGTACAGTGCAGAAAGAGCCAAAGTTCAATGCAGCTGACTTCCAGTAACACTGCATTTGTGAAAACAGGCATCATATATGAATTTGCCAACACCTGCTCTAGTCTATGCCATCTTTCCAGATTGCCCTTAGACTACGTGCAAAAATTCAGAAGCTATTCTTTCTACTTTCCCAGACTGGACTCTGCCCAGTGCTATACCTGAAAATGCCACAGGCCTTTTACCTATCTTTCTTGGGTACCTAGCAAAGCCAGGCATTATTCTTGGCACCTGGGATGGATCCATCAGTGAACAAAGCAAACAACAATCCCAGTTTGCTTGTTATTTCAAAGATTTTTATTTATTTATTCATGAGAGACAGAGACAGAGAGGCAGAGACACAGGCAGAGGGAGAAGCAGGCTCCTCACAGGGAGCCTAATGCTGGACTTGATCCAGGCATCCCGGGATCACACCCTGACCTAAAGGCAGACAGACGCGCAACCGCTGAGCCACCTAGGAGTCCCCACAATCCATGTTCTCCTGGAACCTCTACTCAAGTGTGACATTTATAGAGTAGCTTATATTAGCTACTCATGTTCAAAGCATTTCATCTCACTTAACTCTCAATAAGGTCAATGGCATTTTATAATTAATTACCTTAATGAGGAGAGGTCAAGTTAACTGCCTAATATCTCCAGCTAGTAAGTGCAGAACCTCCCTGACCCTAAAGCCCATATGCTTTCTATCCCACACTGGATGTACTCTGCTGTTTCCCATGTTAAATCCAGAATCCTGATTCCATTATCTGATCCCATCCTCCCAGTCCAAACTTGTTTCAAGCATTCTACTCCTTTTCATTGTATATTCCCTGGAGAAATACTCCAGTACAGAGCCAAGACCCATTTCAGGACTCCCCTGCCCTTCCCACATTATATCCCTGCTTTCCCTCTTTCCAAGTTCCACCCAAAAGGCAAGGCCCACCCTTCCCAAGTTATTTCTCTTAACTTTGATCATACTTGATGGTCTTGTCTCTCCCTAGGAATAGCAAAAGGCAGAACATGTCCTTGGGCTCGTCATAATGATTATATAAAAACACAGCGCGTATTCTTAGCTTAGTAATAAAACCTCAATATTGTAGTGATTAAAAATTTCCATGTTTCAGAGATACTGACACAAATGGCAAGCAGTCATTGTGTGCCGCTCCACTTACAGTGTAGAAGTTTGAATCTGACTTGATCGAAAAATAAACTCGGAAAACATTGGTGGCTTTGGGTATTTTGAATAGCAAATCAGGGTATCATCATTATCCTTCCAGGCCAATGGACTAACTACCATTAGTTGTAAATGCACAAAGATCTTTCTTCCACCATGAGTAGGTGCTGAAATCTGGCTCTGTGCACTTGGGCCAACCAGCCTCTCCATGCCTCCATTTCCTTATTATTAAACTGGGATTAAAAACAGCTACTTTAAAAAAAAAAAAAAAAAAAAAAAAAAAACAGCTACTTTTGGGGACGCCTGGGTGGCTCAGCAGTTGAGTGTCTGCCTGTGGCTCAGGGCATGATCCTGGAGTCCCAGGATTGAGTCCCACATCGGGCTCCCTGCATGGAGCCTGCTTCTCCCTCTGCCTGTGTCTCTGCCTCTCTGTGTCTCTCATGAATAAATAAAATATTTTAAAAACAAAACAAAAACAGCTACTTTCATAGGATATAGGATTACAAATAACGTATATGTAAAGTACCTACATCAGTACTTGATATTGTATCAATAGTATCTATATCTCAGTAAAATATTAGTTAAGATGAAACATTTCAAATGACATTTTATAATTTTATAATTTAGCTATGTTTCAGGATAAAGGTCTTCTTACTATTATGTACTTAAAAATAAATTAATGACAAGACAATTCTAAAGGAAACCTAAGAATGAGAGCAAATGCCAGGCACATGGACCACTCCACGTATGCAGGGGAATAAACATAACCCAGGAGGATGAGGACTCAGCTCAAATGCCAAACCGCAGCAGCAGCTGCTCTGACTTTAATGGACATGTCCAAGCTCCTTCTGGCATTAACCCTGGGCAAGTCATGTGAATCCACACACTAAAAATCTCAAGTGAGAACTTCAAAGAATACCTGTGTTTTGCAAGCATTTTTTTTAATTTAACAAAAGAGATTAAAACAATCAAATTCAAAGGAACTATGGGACTCAAAAAGTTCCAGTTTTTAAGTTACAGAATCAACACGTACTGGAAAAAATTCAATGATATTTAAAAATGCAAGATTAATTCTTTCCATTGAGTTCCTTTCCTTGCATTCGCAAATAGAGAGAGTGGCGCACCTGTTTCAGCGACTCTGTAGCCTGTCAATGGGAAAAAGGAGAAACTACATGATCAGAGAGAATGAGAAACAGCATCAATGCACAAGAATTCTATAAATTTAATGTATCTTAGGTTAAACAAACAAATTTCAAGTACTAATGGCAAATATCTATAATATTTTGATGACTAGGGATCCTCTTTGAAAGAAAGAGTCTAAGGTTTCTAATACATCCTTCAAGTTCTTGCTATGTTCGCAGTCCCCTTTACTATGGTTTTTCTAGTCCTTATTTGAAAAGAAAAGCACCCTGTGACCCATCAGTCTCCCTTCTTCCTCAATGTTATTACCTTAAAAAAAAATACTTCACAGATGCTACTTTATTTATTTATTTATTTTGCACAGATGCTACTTTAAATCTTAAATGCCTGGGGCTATGAACTAGGTGGAAGAACATCCATCCCTTAGCCTTCTTGGATTAGATCCTTCAAACGTAAAAGTTCCCACTAATTAGAGATAAAATCATTGTATTTTTCCTAAGTAGTGCTTTTATAGAATGTAAAAGTTGTTAAAGGTTTCCTCATCCCCAATTCTTGGATTACACATTTAATTCTAGTAATAACTTGTTCTTCTAATTTGAGGGATGGGAAGTTTAGAAGGTACAGGTAACAAGAGATATTATGAACACTGGCTACTAAATAAGCAGTGCAAGAGATTTTTACCAAAACTTTTTTCTTATAAAATGACTAAGAAAAATTAAAAATTCACTTAATGTGTTGAGAAGCTACCATTAGCTATCATCTGAACAAAGCTAAAGAGTCCACCAGGGGCCAGCGTAAAAGCTCCCAAAGACACAAATTGTGTCGAGGACCCTCAGAGCATAGGCTCCAGAGTCAGACTGTTGGGTTCATAGCCTGCTTTCCCCACTTTTTAACACTGTAGATACCTGGGCAAGGAACTAACACCTCTGTTTTCTCACTGGAAAGATGGAAAAGATGAAGGGAGGAATACCATATTGATTCTTTTATTTTTAAGGAGAAGGAACTTACAAATGCCTTTAAAAAAGCTTAAAATTTAGGGTATCTGGGTGGCTCAGTCAGTTAAACTGCCTTGGGCTCAGGTCATGATCCGGGGTTCTGGGGTGGAGCCCCACATTGGGCTTCCTGCTCAGCGGGGAACTGCTTCTCCCTCTCCCTCCCACTTCCCCTGCTCCCGTGTGCACTCTCTCTCAAAGAAATAAATAATCTTTAAAAAGGAAAAAAAAATTCTTTCTGGTATTCACCTTCCTAAAAGTCTAGTTTCTTTTATGTCCTTAAAAAGTTGGGCTTGAGAGGTGCCTGGGTGGCTCAGTCAGTTAAGCTTCGAACTCTTGATTTCAGCTCAGGTCATGATCTCAAGGTTGTGAGATCCAACCCACCCTCCCGACCCCCACGTGGGGTTCCACAATGGGTGTGGAGCCCACTTAAGATTCTCTCCCTCTCTTTCCCTCTGCCCCTCCCCTGTTCTAAAAAAAAAAAAAGTTGAGCTTGATAATTGGATTGTTTTCCTTAAAAGCACACTCAGAGAGTCAATAGAAATAAGACTGCTGCTGAAAACTATTATTTTACTATCTCAAAGTCATTTAAGACATTTTCCCACACATATTAGAAGATAACCCCAGGTAGAATACAGGAATCAAAACCAAAACTGTCAAAAAAAACCCAAAAAACCCAAAACTGTCTGAAATGAAATTAACATCACACATGTCAGCTGTCTCACTGAGCAAAGCACAGTACATAAAAGTCTATCTAGGACGAAGGACCAAGATTTAACTTGCAGATCTCCCCAATACTAAGTTCTGGCTCCCAAACAAGACCAGTTAGAAGACGTCATAGTTGCAATAAAGTACCTTAGCAAGATCTTCTTTTAACTTGTTGTACTGCACCACATCAAAATGTTGTTTCTTTGATTTTTTATGGAAGAAGTGAAGAAACTGCCTACTCTTAACAGCTGAGTAAGTATAATCCTAAGAGGAAAAAAAAAAAAAAAAAAAAGAACATATGAACATAATGTCTCTGCAAGAAAGACACTTGCCTTAGCAACACTAAAGCAAAAGAAGGCAGATGAGTAAAATATTTGCAGTGGCCAACAGAGAAAGCATAAGGCAACACAAGTGAAACATTTTGTCTTGCTTGAGATCAGCTGCTGCTTTCAAAAGTAAGCATGCTGGGAAGAGAAATCACACATATTGGGATAGAATGAAAAAGAAAACTGTTTTAGCAAAATCATCATGCAATAAAGTTAAAGTTACTGAGTGTTTCTGCAATACATATTCAATCATATTTATAAAGGCACAGAACAAAATTTGATGTGTTTATCTCAGTGGAGAAATTTGTGAGCTATATTACTTCAGCTGGAGAAGGAATTATTTGCAAAACATGTTCTAACTTACCGTTTTCCTAACAAATGACTCACCTGTCGGGTGATTATAAAGTATGCAAAAAAGACCATGGAATTTGCAACTGTGATGAAGTAGGTCACTGGTTCCATAATATCCCAGGAGTACACCCACCAGGTGAGCCAGGCCAAGGCCCCGCCCTGAACGGACAACAGTGCTAACCCAGCCCACAGAAGTCTGCTCGTTTTAGCTTCTGAGCGAGCTTCAATTCCAGCTTTTATCTGAGGGGGGCGGGAAAGAGCTTGGGTCAGTTTATAGTGTACCAAATTAAGGGGAAATAAAAGAAGGAACAAGTAAAATCATACCTATCGGCATTATTTTAACAAGATCTGATTTAGGGAAAAGTTATGAAACATATACATTCATGAGTGATCACTTACTCACTTCCAAGTCAGCTCAGAAATGACCCCTTTTTTAAATTGGCCTGCTTTTGGGGGAAAAAAATGAAAGAGTACAGAAGGGTATACAATGAAAAACTCAAGATGCTGTCCTCTGAAACCTAAAATTACATGCCTATCTTCTTTGATCTAGCAACTGCACTGCTAGGGATGCATCCTCTAGGTACACTTGCACACACGGTTCATTACAGATTCTCAAGAGTAGAAGACTGACACTTATCAATATTATCTGCTGAGCTATTGAGCAGCAGTAGTGTGGAAACCACACATCAATGTGCAGATCTTTCCAGATACACTGTTAGTGAAAAAAGGTGAGAAGAGTATGTGATAGTGTATGCCCTTTTCTGAAAAAGGGGACAAAATAATATATTTGTACTTGTGTATACACAGATGATCCATGGGTGTAAGGATATGGTAGGAGGAGGAAAACTTTCCACTGGCACCTTTCCAGATTTTCAAATCTTAATGCAAGTAAATATATTACCCACTTTTTAAAAAGTAAAAAATAAATCCAAGAAATATAATTCAAAAGTCCCTTGCTCTGCCATCTCGAGTATCCTTAGAGGATACTATCAAAGTTTATTTCCAGAAACTTCCTATTCAGATACAAAGACACACAGATAACACCCATCCATTTTTAAAAATCACAAATGGTATCAGTGGTTTAAAAGATGCAGGTTTTTCCCTTAAAACAGACTCCTCCACGCTTCTCAAAAAAAGTTTTTTTTTTCCTCCTCCACTAATGATTAACTTTTGGATGCTAGGAAGCCGGTGCTAACTCTCCAGCTGTACATCTATAAACAGGGCTGGAGCCACGGGCCTATCCTGTAAAAAAGAACCTGGAAGCACTGCAGCTAGTGTAGCCCGGCTCATATTGTCCTCATTTACAGAGAGGACAGTCTGGAGGGGCAGCACAGCACACAGTTCAAGATGCAGCTCCAGTGGGGCCGCCAGAATTCATGTTCGGGCTCCACCACATTAGTAGCTATGCACCCTTGTGGTCTCTGCTTCCTCACCTGAAGGATGACAAAGATAATAGAGTACCAAATGCACAGGCTCATCGTGAGGACTGAAGGAGAAAATGAGCATATGTGGAGCATTCACAAAAACATTCACTCCACAAGTGGTCAATCAACAGTATTATTTTCACACAGACTCAACTGTGACACTTTCCAACCTGTTCGAGAGGCCGCAGCTGTCCCTTCAGGTGGTCAATTTTCTCCAGTAAGAGGTGCTCTCGTTTTTTCTGAAACTCTTCTAAATGCAAAGCTGTAAACAGTCTGTGAACCAAGGATTTCACATTTTCCATCTGAGTAGCATGTTCCATACTCAGTTTTTCTGAGAAAAGACAGAAAGGACACGTAAGGCGGTCACCACACTTCTTCTACCAGGCTCTCCCAGTTC